>NC_134712.1:141448307-141810807 GCF_049634645.1 Pelodiscus sinensis
GCCAGGGGCACCGTTCCTTATCCCCTGGCTAATAGCCTTTTATGGACCTAACCTCCATGAATTTATCAAGCTCTTTTTTAAACTGTTATAGTCCTAGCCTTCACAACCTCCTCTGGCAAAGAGTTCCACAGGTTGACATGAGCTGTGAAGAGAGGCTGAAGGAACTGAGCTTATTCATTTTTTTCCTCTCTTCATTCCCATAACCAAATGTATATATGCGGATGGTGAGATTCATTGAGATTGAGGTGAATGCGGAAGTGCTGGCATTAGAGGCCAGAAGGGGAGCATGAAGGTTAGGAATGAAGGGGACATAGCGAAGAGATTAGGAGCTCAGAAGTGGGGCAGAAGGGTTAGTAGAACAGGAGGAGGGCAAAATGGGCACAGTACAGAGACTGGGGTCTATACTAGGAAGTTAGTTCAAAAAACTCCCCTCCCTTATTTCAAAATAATAAGTGGAGAGTCCACACTACCATGACCGTTATTTCGAAAAAATGAGCTAGTTATTTCAAATCTCTACTCCTGCTTTCCTTAGGGGATAAGCTTATTTTGAAACAGTAATTTCAGGAGTTATTATTTCAAATTGAGTTATTCTGAAATAATATCCTAATGTAAACATGCCCTAAGCGTTGACTTGGTTAACCTATAAGGCTATGTCTACACTACCAGGTTATTTCAAAATAAGTTATTTTGAAATAATAACTTCCAAAATAACTGTTTTGGAATAAACTTATTCCTCTTCCCAAGCAGGAGTTATTAGTTTGAAATTACAGGTTTGGTAGCGTGGATGCTCACCTTGTTATTTCAAAATAAGGGGAGTTATTCTGCAATAATAGGAAGGAACCCTGAGGAGTCATGAAGTCCAGTCCCCTGTACTCATTGCAGGACCAAGCACCATCTAGCCTGTCCCTGACTGTGCTTGCCTCACCTGCTCTTTAATGATGTAGAGTCCACAACCTCCCTAAGAAATGTATTCCAGTGTTAACCACACTAACACTTAGGACGTTTTTCTTAATCTCCAACCTAAACTTCCCTGGATTCTTGTCCTATCATCACAGATAAACGAGAATAATTAGAATTTTTCCCCTCCATGGTGTGTCCTTAAATATGCAATACAAAAAATTCCAGTAATTAAACTGAAGAAATCTAGAGTAGAGGTGGGTAAATACTTGATTTATGATACACTGGAAGTTCTTATTTTTAAAAAATTGATTTAAGTTGAACCAAAACTGAAGATTCAAAAAAGGTGGGCAAATGAAAAAAGGTGACAAAAATTTAATTTGGGGTCAAGTGAAAATTTCATCTTAGGTGATTTCATAAAATAAAAAAGCAAAGGAAACAAAGGGCTAGTTTTACAATGTGGCCATAAAGAAGGTGCTATTGCCTTCCCTATAACTTAGGATATGTCTACACAGCAGCATTATTTTGGAATAACTGAGGTTATTCCAAAATAACAAAGTGTGCATCTATACTACAAGCCTTTATTTCAAAATAATGTTGAGCTGGAGAACTTCTTACTCCGACTCCTGTAATCCTCATTTCATGAGGAGTAAGGAAAGTCAAAGGAAGAGTGTTATTTGAGTTAGTCTCACAGGATATCAGCAATGCTAATGAAAATGGGGCTTAGAGCACTCAGTTCATCATTAAGAAGCTGTTTTTTATTTGTTTTATTTTGTGTTTGTGCAAAATGTCAACTGTAAAGTCAGTATTCGGTAACTCATAGATGACATTCTCAGTCTCTGCAGTAGTCAGTCAGAAGTCAGGTCATAGTAATAGAAGGGAAGGAGGAGGAACCTAGAAGGGTCGGCAAAGGGAAATAACTAAGTATGGATATTGTAGATTTTGTTCACACCATACAATAGGGATTTTTTTCATATGTGTTTGAGATATTGTCATAGGAGATAAGTGTCGGCTGCACATGATATAAAAGAAAATAGAGTTGTAGAAAACCAGATTTGCATAACTGGTAAAACCAACAAAAATCTTATTTTTGTGGAAAAGCGAACACCTCCATCTCCCAGGCTCTTATCTTATGCAATTTTGCTGCAAGAGAAAGATATGCAATTATTTGAGTGCTTGCCTATATATCTATTGTAAAATGCACAGATTTAGTTCTGTTTTATCTGAGAGAGTTTTACTTTGCTATTGTTATATACAGGGCAGGAAGCACCATCAACTACTAAGGTTTGAAAACACTTCCTACCATAAGACCCTGTTTTCAGTTGCTTGTAACTTGTAAAACTTAACATTCTGAGATAAAATTTCCCAAACCAGGTGTCTGCCTCAGGCTGAATTTTTTATTATTATTATTATTTAAACCAACATGGCTCAGCCATTTCTGAAAATGGGACTAGTGAACAATACTTTTTTTTCTCATTAAAAAATGCTTGACAACTTTTGTCTGAACAACTCTAGTGCCTTATGTTTCAGAACAAGGATACAAAATTTGGCAGAGCAGTGGCCTTTGTGTCTGGGACATGCCTTTTCCTGTCCCTGTGTTTATTTCCCCACATTTGGCTAAATAATCAGCCCTTGAAAAAAACGCAGTTTGCACATGCTCAGTAAAGAGTTTGATTTTAACAACCAAAATGTGAGACATTTCTGTCCTCAGTGAACATGCTTGAGCCTCACACTTCTTGTTTGTGTGACTGGACTGTAGCTACACCAACCCCAGAAAGCATTGGGCATGTTGCATCCCCTTATACCTCCCAGTATTCACGACACTGTGAATTAATTAACCCTGCTGGACTGGAGCATGGGCAGTTGCTCTGAGTTACAGGAGTGCTCAGAAGAACTTTCTCTGTAATTGTCACTGCTCTTGGTTGGGACAAGGCATTGGATCTGAAGTCTTGCCTTCACTGCAGTAGTTAGCTTGAATTAGTGCAGCTGAGCTAGCCTAGCTTGAGTGACAGCGACTACACTGTGAAACAAGGCTCCAGCTACACAGAGTGACTGGATTAGTGGCTAATGAGCTGTTGTAACTCAAGTTGCTGCATCCCCACTACACGGCTAGCTGAAGAGTCAGCAGAACTTGAGCTTCCGTCCATGCCCCCCAAAGGTCACCTTCTGAAGTAAGTTTAAGCTTTTCTTTCAAGATAAATTCAAGTTTAAAATAACACTTAACTTGAGCTCTGGATTTGTGTGTGGGGAGTCAGGTTAGTAGCAATCCGTGAGTTATAGCTCAAATTAACAATGCAGTGAAGACGAGATCTGAAGCTCACCCCTCTCCCCAGAGCCTGAGCACCAGCTAGAGCTGTAATTTCAAAGAGCTGTTAACATTCTTTTCAAAGCGCCATTGTGAGCCTCACAAACCTGACTTTGTAACCAGGGCCAGGAAGTTTGCTCCTGTAGGCTCCAAAATGTGGTGTAGATATACCACCAATGACACACCTGTTCCTGCTGACACCCACGCACTGTGGAGAAGGAACGGATCTAATTGAATGGTGAGGGGATAAAAGCCACCCCAGGAGGGACAGAAAGGAATAGCTCAGCAAAAGGACACAGGCAAAAATAGCACGGTGGAGGAAAACACGAGTTAGAGGGTCAGATTGGGATTGACCGGATAATGAAACTGGGGCCTGATGGGAAGACAGACTGGGATTGACTGGGCAAGGAGATTGGGACTGGGAGCCAGGAGTGGGTGCTGGGAGACAGATCTGACCCAGCAGCTAGGTGTTGGAGACAAACAGGAAAACAGGGCCTGGCTGGACAAATGACTAGGATAAGAAGTAAAAGGGGAACTATGGCAAGGAATGATGGAAAAGTGGGTGGGAAACTAAGGTTGGATTGGGAGCCCAGGGAAGAAGACTGGACTTGGGAGCCAACAGAAAAGGCAGAAGAGAGCCAGGTAGGATTAGAAGCTAAGAGAAGGTAACTGAGGCTGCCTAGAAAAAGAGACTGGCACTTGCTATGATGAGGGAGAAACATCAGGATTTGGGACAGAAAGAGGGACTCGGAGCGCAACCTCAGAGGGAGAGACACTAGTATTGGCTGGGCAAGGAGACTGTGACAAGGACTGGGACTGGGGGGAAAAGGGACAGATTTGGAGGAAACAGGTCAAAGGGGTCATTGCTCACTAGCACACACAACATCCAGCGCCTGGACTGGATACCAAGATTCCTGAGTCTCAACATTCTGCTACTAGCACATATCAGTGGAGCCCACTGACAAAGTATGGCTCTCATCCCCCTTCAAAGGCTGCTCTACACAGAATATGACACTTGACTACTTTTCCTTGTTACTTGATTAGCTCAAATGGCAGAGATAAGTGTAATGGATCTAAACATGACAACTCTGCAAATGACTCACATAGCTGTCAATATGATGCCACAGGATGGAGTTTATTTTCAGCATGATTTTTTGAAATCCTAGGAAATTACACACAAATATCTATTTTAATAGAACATTACTCAGGTAATAAAGTCAGACACTCAAAGGTTTAGAAGGACCAGTATTAAAGTTGTCTGTGCAACATTAATTCAGTTCCTTTGTATATATGCATTATGATACTGTTTCTACTTATATGTTGACAAATTATTTTTCCTCCCACCCCCACCACATTCAGGAAGTACTTGTTCTAGGATAAATCAGGGTTGTATATTAAAGAAGACTGCTAGCTATTATGTAGCCCAGCGGGCTAGTTTGCCTTTGTTATATTCATTGCTTCTCTAGCCTAGTGGGTTAGCTTCTCTTTATTATATTCACTGTTTTGCATTATACTCTGCTTTGTATTATATTAAGCAGTAATGTATGAAACCTACAGACCTGTATCATGTAAGACAGTAGCTTCAGCAAGGTAGCATAAAGATTAAGGCCTATGAACTTTAAACAGATAAACTCTTCACAGATAAGCAAGCCAATGGAAGACCCCAAGTATTTGAGGAACTGAAAATAGAGGTTATGGGCCTCAGTTTATCTGTAGACACAATGGGTGCATCTAGATTGGCAAGATTTTGCGCAAAAGCAGCTGCTTTTGCACAAAATCTTGCCAGCTGTCTAAACTGGCCGCGAGAATTTGCGCAAGAACACTGACAATCTAATGTAAGATTGTCAGTGTTCTTGTGCAAGAACTCTGACACTCCCACTCAGGAAAAAGCCCTCTTGCACAAGTGTTCTTGTGCAAGAGGGCCAGTGCAGACAGGGACAGGAATTGTTTGCGTAAGAAAGCCCCGATGGGAAAAATGGCCACCAGAGCTTTCTTGCACAAAACCACATCTATACTGGGCACAGATGCTTTTGCGCAAAAGCAAATCTTTTGCTCAAAGGCACTTGCCAATATAGACGCTCCTTTGCAGAAATACTTTTAACGGAAAAACTTTTCTGTTAAAAGTATTTCTGCAAAATCATGCCAGTCTAGACGCAGCCAATGTGTTTGAGACAGATACTGTTTTGGGTGGACAACAGAGAGAAGAGTTACATAAAGCATCATTGTTATGACTGGAAGGCTAAACAAGTGGAAGACTTCAACAGAGAGGATGATCTATGCTGAAAACAGCCAATTTTGATTGACAGCCAATCCAAAAAGATAAACATTGCCTGTTGTTATTGGCTTGTAAGGTGACCCGCCTCATACAAATTACTAATGATATGACTAAAGCCAACCACGCTATTACCCAATTAATGAATGCAGGTGATGAGTCTCCAACAACATGACCCTCGCCTGGCATGGCTATCAGATTGAAAGGATGGGTTATATTTTACGGAATTGAAATAGGAATTATTTTCATTATTTTAGGTTGCATTCTGTATAAATTAAATGAATATAAGCAATGGAGCTGGACAGATACCAAACAGCGATAATGGTGATGATGGTGCCCATTCCAGAAATGCATCAGGGTCCCGAATATCATCTTTGCGATATCCTTCCTCCATACCAAGAAGTGGAAAATTGTACTGAAACTGTTCCAGCTCATGCCTAACCATATACATTAGTACATATGTGACAGGATTCATTTACCAACTACACTGGCAAAGAGAAGGCATGTAGCCTATAGGCTAGCCTGCTTGCTTGCCTATATATCTTTTCTTGTAATTTTTTTATTTTCTCATGGGTTTGATTATTTGTCTAATAGTTTTATATTAGAGTATATTTTGGCTGTTATACTGAGGCCAGCAAGCCACATCTTATATGTTGATTAAGGCAAAGCTAGTATTGAAAAACAATGGAGAGATTCCAGAAGACTGGAAAAGGGCAAACATAGCGCCCATCTATAAAAAGGGAAATAAGAACAACCCAGGAAACTACAGACCAGTCAGTTTAACTTCTGTACCAGGAAAGATAATGGAGCAAGTAATTAAGGAATTCATCTGCAAATATCTGAAAGATAATAAGGTGGTAGGTAACAGCCAGCATGGATTTGTAAAGAACAAATCATGTCAAACCAATGTGGTAGCTTTCTTTGATAGGATAACGAGTCTTGTGGAGAAGGGAAAAGTGGTGAGCATGGTATACCTGGACTTTAGTAAGGCATTTGATATGGTCTCAGATGATCTTCTTATCAATAAACTAGGCAAATACAACTTAGACAGGGCTACTATAAAGTGGGTGCATAAATGGCTGGATAACCGTTCTCAGAGAGTGGTTATTAATGTCTCACAATCATACTGGAAAGGCATAACAAGTGGAGTTCTGCAGGGGTCTGTTTTGGGACCAGTTCTGTTCACTTCCTTCATCAATGATTTAGATATTGGCACAGAGAGTACACTTATTAAGTTTGCAAATGATACCAAGCTGGGAGGGGTTGCAACTGGAATAAGGGAATTGAAGGAATAAGGGATCTTTCAGAAAAGGCTTTATTTTCCGAAGATCCGTGTCTAGACTGGCGCTTTTTCCAGCAAAGCTCTGAGCCGGAAAAAAGCGGCAGCCATTTTTATGCAAATGAAGCGGGAGAGATTTAAATCCCCGCTTCATTTGCAAGTGCGATGTGTCTAATTTGCATCCCTTTTACGAAAAAGGGATGCAGTCTATACACAGCCTATGGTGTTGACTATTATGGAAAAGCTCACAAAGAAATGAATGAATATGTCTTTGGAGCAGAGTTAAGTTGGTATTCAATAAATAAGGTCAAGGCCACACAGTCAACAATGAGAATAAAGCAAAATATTGAATACCTGCTCATTAACTGAGCACCATCCATCCTGTGCACTGAATAAGACAGGGGCCACGTGGAAAAAAATAGTAGGAGATCAAGGAATTGAAGATTGTATCATAATGCATATGCAGAAAGAGGATGAATTAAGCTGCACAGGTATCTTTGATACTGGTGTTACCTAACTTTTCAGAGCTATTCTTTTCAAACGTAATAATGTTCTTTAAACATATATTTTTATTTGGAGTAAATAAGAGTCTCAATGATGGTAGAGAAGAGTTTTCCTCATAGGAGAAAATATATTTGATTTACTATGTAAAAAGAACCCTTTTTGAAGACAATATTTTCAACCATGGAATATGATGGTTGGATTTTTTTTTAATTTATAGTTAATGTAACTGGATGATTTTGGGAAATATTTGGTCTCTCCCTGAAAAACCTTTGGCCTAATCTTTCTGTCATATGTATGTTCCACGAGGAGTAACGGTAGTTCAAATTAGAAAGCCTAATTCAAACTACCTACTCTGTGCCGCGTGTAGCCGCGGGCATGGAGTCCGCACTAACGGGGATTTAAAAATGGCGGCACCCGGCAAGATGCAAATGAAGCCCGGGATACTTAAATCCCGGGCTTCATTTGCAACTTCGAATGACTACATTAACCACCCTAGTTCGAACTCGGGTGGTAGTGTAGACATACCCATACTGAATAACAATAAGAAACCTCCACTGAATGACTATTCCCCATTTATAATCTTTTTTGTGATTTACTACTTAACAATTTTTAATCCATTTTAATCCATTTTAAACAATAAGCTATATTGTTTTTTATATAGTACTATTTTAAAAATTAGATGATCATGTGCCTTACAGAAGTCTAAATACATTATAAGTTACTGATAACCAAATTTATGATCACAATAACAAATTATATCAAATTATAAAAAGGCCTATTTTCCAGAAACCCATGTTATTGGTATTAATTATGCTGCACCTTTTAATTCTTTGCTGATTGTTTACATTTTCACCCTCGCCGTTATTTTGCCTAGGACTGATATTAGGGTACTGGCCTATATTTACGCAAGGCATCACATATACCTTTTTTAGTACTGATACATTAGTTTCTTCTCACTACTTTGAACTGCCATAATATTACAAGAACTGTTAAAAATTAACATTACAAATTCAGAGAGCTCATTAGCCAATTCTTTTAATAGTCTTGGATGGAAGTTACCCAGTCCTGGAGACTTAAAAGTGTTTAACTGGGATGAATTAATTTTTTCTGCCTTCCTTTCTATGGAATTTCCTTTACAGACCTTCCAGGGACAGCTGTTGTCCATATTCCTTGGAATCCTGATAAAGTGCAGGGTATTCTTGACATTGGAACACAGGCATCTAGAATACTTCTCACTCTCCACAATCAATCTCAGTGAATCCTCAAATTCTGGGTTGGATTTCTCTGTTTGTTCCATTGTGGGGCAAATTCCATTCTCCCCCCCAGCATAATTCGGAGAAGCCTAAAGAGAGGTTCTTCTCCCACTGTAAAAAAATTGCTGAAGTTAAATGAAATATTTAGAATGTTTACTTGAAATTAAATTCAAAAGAAAAAGTTGTAACAATTCATTTAAAAAAATGACAAAAAATGTATTGATGTTGCCAACAAATCGGTCAATAAATTAAAAAAAAACAGTTTATGGGTTTTTCCCTGAAACTATATGCCAAATTTGCAAGTAGCTTCAGGGCCACACAAAATGTATTTTTGGTGATATCTGTTTCTCAAAAATGTTTCATCTAGCTCTTATATCTAGCCTACAGTAATAGTAAAATATTCCTGCAACTGAATATCTCATTTATATATTGTGCTCAACTTGTAGCTAACAAATTCCTCTAAAGTGATGGGTACTTCTGATACTTTAATACAAGTCTTCCTGTTACATAAATTGATTTTAATTATGGATTATCTGCTTCAACAATCAAAAATTGTTGCTGCATTATCATTGTCATTTTTTTCTGTTTAAAATTCTTTGCTACATCCAGATGAGGAGAGGTGACGTTTGATTTGGTTTGGTTTTTTAATAAAAGTGATAAAACATTGCTATGAACAGCTTTGGAGTAAAACTATGGAACCCCCTTTTTCCTCCTTGAATTACTCAGGAGCATGCTATACTCACTTGAGTGCTTGGGTGTCTGATGTTTTTAACATAAAAGAAGATCCTGAGTATCCCAGTGGTAATGTTGGATAGTTGGGGATCGCCTTTTTATCCCCTTACTGCAGTCCCTTGCTTCTAGAGGAATATACACCTTTCTGGCCCCTGTACATACTTAATGGCATGCCTTGGGCAGGAATAAACTTATTCCAGTAATAGTCTGGATCTAACTGCAAAACAACAATTATAATTAATACACACCTGTATTATTGATTAACTTAGAATTAAAACACCTTTACTTAACCACTTAAAGAAACAAGGTTTAACAGACTCTGGGTATGTCTACACTAGCCCCCTACTTCGATGTAGGGAGGCTAATGAGGGTGACTGAAATTGCAAATGAAGCACGGGATTTAAATATCCCACGCTTCATTAGCATGTTTCCGTCCGGTCGCCATTTTAGAAATTGATTAGCCCGAAGTAACTGCCCGCGTCTACACGTGGCAGTGAAACGGGATTCCGAATTAAAGCCCTAAATCAAATTAGCTGTTATTCCTCCAGGCACATCACCAACAGCCCCTGAAGCAGCCTGCTAGATCAAAGCTCTAGCAGGCTTTAATTTCCAGCAGCAGCTTCTGGACAACAGTAATCTGGCTCCTCTCTCCACCACCTCTCTCCCTGCACTGCCTAGAAGAGAGCAACAGTTTCCCTCCTTTTTCCCCAAGGTCTCATGGGAGTTGTAGTCTCTAGGGCTAGACTATAGCACAAAAAATTTTCTCAGTAAAAGTCAGAGGCTCATATAGTAAAGGGAACCTACAGATACAATATTAGTCACAAATTAACAGTGCTGAGTGCCACATTTCTTCACGATCTTATAAAAATTAGTTGCCAATATGTCTGATTTTATAAAGACAATATTTCTTATGAAACTCTGAAGGCCATTTTGTATTTCTTGAGACCTTTAAGGGGGTGTACATTATTTGGATGGGGAACGTGTAAATTCTTCTGCCAATGCACAGTGATAATGGATGTTGTCAGACAGCAATTTTACCTTTTTTTTTTACCCATGCTAATTGTTCTTGTGATGTTTTTTCTCACTGTCACGGCTGCTGTTCTGCTTATCTCCTCACACTCTGGACATGTCTACACTCAGGTTGCATACAGCTGCCATAGTTAGTACATCACTTGTGCATGTGCATACTTGGCTTCTTGTGTCAGCAGTGAATAGAAACACAAGGAGTGCTTGTATTGATGCAGAGAGTGGTGAACCATGGGTAGATATCCCATTGCGCAACCTTGCCCCCATCCAGCACAATTTTGGCAATGTATGATGTAATCAAAAGAGTGGTGCAAGAGTGACTGGGAGCATGGGGCCAGCTCTAGGTCTGTTCTGTGATGTTATCTGTATTCCATAGTTTTCAAGTCTTTTTTTTTCAAAATTACATAAACCATATGGATTCCTTTCCTGTCAGCCACCTCTGACAGAATGGAGTTAGCACAAATCATGTGAAGTAAAAGAGGGAATTTCTGGCAAGTGGAGGGTGTCTACTGAATTTAAATAGTCATATACAATGTTTATTTTTTCCCCTTCTCTCTTTCCTTCTCCAGATTGTTCACAGTGTTCATCATCCAGGCCCTGTGCTCATGGTATAATGCAGCATGGGCTAGTAGGATCTCCTGGAAAATGTCATACTATGTCCTCATTTTTGTCTTTCTTATTTAGCTCAGGCATTATGCTCATGTGGAGGGGGACACCCTGAAGACTGCAGTTGCAGCAGCTGAAAATAAAGCACACTCATTAGCAGAAAGCATAATTTAAGAGCCTGAACTCATTCCACTTTCTCTCCAAAAGTTTTAAACACTACATTCTCACTTCTGCTTGGGATTGCTTGTATACAGTTCAAATCAGTACACCATTCATATGAAAAAGGCCTACAGGGAGCAGGTGAAATGAGGAGGGAATTGCTCAGTTGGAGGATAATTTTCCACAGGGAGTGGTGATTTTAGCTATCTCACTCCTGTAAGTAACAATGGCAGAAAAAGCACAGCTGCTGCTGCTGTCTCGAAGCTGTTTGGGCCCATATGCTGCTACTGTTTATTTCAGTGGTATCTGCTGAAGTTATTGCTGAGTGGTATAGGAAAGTGTCTTACTGCAGAAGAAGTGAGTAAATCTTAGAATCTTCAGCAGAGTTCCTTCATGGAAGTATACTGAGACACCTCAGGAGTTTTTATGGGAAGTCTCTGTGTACATAAACACACTATTTCTTCTGCATCCCCCTCCATGCCTAACTCTATATGGGAATTTAAAGCCAATTGAACCTCTGCCTCTGTTCCAGTGTAAGCATGAGTAAATTAATAAAACGTCAAAAGTTTGGGTCCTGTTTGTTTGGCAGTGCCATTCCTATAATAGAAAATGTATCTACACACCTGAGGTTCCATCTGGCTGGACTGCAGCGGAGTCAAAACCAGGTACTAGCTTACTGCACAGTTGGATCCCCCAGTCACCTGTCCTCCGCACTCCTTCTTCTTCTTCCCGTCACTCACCACCTCCTCTTTCTGGCTATTCAGGGCAGGGGCATGTGACTCAGGCTCCTGTGAGTTATCCATGGCGAGTTAGGGGGGTTGTGAGGTCTCCTCCAAGGATGGCATACAGCTCCTTCTGAAAGCAGCAAGTTGCTTCTTGAACTCCCTGGCTGTTTGGTGTATCTGTCACAGCTCTTTAGCTTTTCCACAGAACTACTGCTGCTCCCTGTCATAGCCCTCCTCCGGAGTCCCCTGAACACTCCATTTGATGGTTGATGTTTTATGGCTGGGTCAGAGCTTTGCCTGTATAGTCTCTCCTCCTCACTGCATTATGCCTGGTTGTTGTAGAGAGTGCTAAAAGTCAGGGAAACATTTCCTGTACACTTTTTGCAGCACATCTATATAAAGGTCAGTTACATTTCACCCCTAATACATTACTTATGGTCTTAAATGAGTAATACTTCATGGATTCTGCAGCCATTTACTGAGGAATTAGTATTAAAGAAGAACTGGAAGAGTGTGGTCCTTGACCACTTTCCAAATTCTTGGCATGGCCCCTCATCAAAAATTGTTGCCCAACCCTGGTCTAGCAGTAGTACCAACACTTCCACTGCTTAATGGGCTCTTAGATGACATTTAGAGGTAAATTAGAGCTAAATGACAGCACAGAACACTGAGAGCCAGGACTGCTGGCTGTAAACAAAATTTATCGGGCCACAGGAAACACAGGAAGTGGACATCCAGCTAACTAAAATCATGCCAGACTCCAGTTGTTGCCGGACGAGAGAGTTCTAGACTGGAGAAGTTCAACCTGTATTTCCATTGTCAACTAGGACTTGAAGTGCTTCTATGATAAGAGAGCTAATTATTTGTGCTACACCTGGGAACACGTATAGAAGTTTTACAACTGCAGTTATTAATCTCGATTTTTGTAGATCACAAGGGGAAGAGTATATTTTGATTTTGTACAGTTTAATGTCATTATTTTAATTGGATTTTCTGCATGACATATGATTACGTCTTGCAGACTTCTGAGTATCTGTTCATATAATTTCAAGATTAATGAATATTGTCTAATATTTAGTAATTGTTATGCAGGGATTTAAAAACAATTCAAATCAGTTTTGTGCATAGTATTTAAAACATTGATGCTAGAACTCTGAAATCAACATTACTGAACAGGAATTTTAGGCAAATAGCTATGAAAATGATACATTAATACAATCTAATCTTGATTAGTATATTTAAAACAACCCTATTCACTACAAATTCAGAAAAACTCACTTAAACTTGATTAATTCACTATTCTGAATAATAACTAAGTGGCTGCTTTTATTTTGGAAGAACATGGACCTTTGTCTACCTTATCATTTCACTGATAATTTAACTGAGACATTTGAAGATTTCTAACTGACCAAAACACTATTTTAGTTTGCATCAAAAATACGTTCTGCTACTTTCTATCTACAAATACAGGGTCCAATTCTGCAAACAGTTACATATGTGCTTAATTTTACATACATAAATAGACCCGTTGAATTAATAAGTTAAGCATGTAAGTAAATCAGTGCAGAATCACGGTCTTACACATAAGAGTAATTATGCATTCAGATTCTCTCACTGAGTTCACTGGGACTAGGCAGGTAAATAAAATTACATGAGTAAGAGTTTATAGGATTTGCCTTATAGACATGCTGTGAAGATCAATATATAACTGGGTTCAAAAAAGAATGAGCTTACGTCTGTGGAGGATAGATCCACTGATGGCTATTAACCAAGGTAGTCTGGGCCACAACCCCATGTCCTGGGTGTCCCTAAACTTCTGATGGCTAGAAGAACAATGCATAGATTGGTTGATAATTTCCCTGTTCTGTTCATTCCATCTAAAACATCTGGCACTGGAAGACAAGTACTGGTTAGACGGACCATCCGTCTGAACCAGTATGGCCATTCTTTAGTTCTTATGCTTTAAAATGATGCAGCTAAAATAAGTCATTTTATATTCATGTAAATTCAGTGTTTCCAGCTCCAAGCACTCAAGTGTAAACAGTCCAGCCTCAAAATAGCATTAGGTTGGCTTAATAGTCATAAGATTTTTAAAAATAAATAATGAACTTAGGGATCTTTTCATTTGCCTTCTGGTTTCTATGATTTTAGGATACACTTAGTCATATTTTCAAGCTTTTCTCAAGGATTATAAATGTACTTTTTTGAAATATGACGGCTGAGAGTCTTATATAACTGCTTCACTTAGGCTGTGAGGCTTTAAAAAACCCACAAAATATAATGTAGCTCATGATAAAACTGCAAGAGTTGGCAACATTATCTATTCCTAATTAATTCTTAATGCTCACCACAAAAGGCTATTGCCACCTGCCAGGAATTCTCTTGCTCCCACTCCTCTATTATATCACAAAGATACTGCACTTGATCTTAGCCTGTAATAGGCCAAGATGCGATAAAAAAACCTACTCACTTTCACATCTCTATTCTTACATTGAAGTATTTTCCTGTATTTGACTGAAGTATATGGTCTCAGTGACCATAGTATTAATGTGGAGAGTGCACATATCTGCCAGAGCAGTACATGAGCAGGTAGATATTACAATGGTAGCATATCTGAGCATCAAGTACTAAAATGTATAAACAAATCAATTTAATCTGCACAGGAAACAATATGAAAACAAACAGTAAAACTGGACAGTTACAGATCCAAGTTGAAAACCAATTCTACTCTGAAATTTCTTCAGTGTGGTCGATATCAATTAAGAACAAAAACATTTTCTTCGCCATACACTATATGTTGTGCCAAATTTTGAATAACTTTATATCATCTGAAGTGATGTTATTGTTTAAAAATTCCTGAGACTGAAATTTAGAAACAGTATTGCATGCCCACAAAAACACTGTCATGTACTAGGTTGCTTTAGAACAAAAAATAAAGTCTAAGCAATAGAAAAGAGGAATAGGGGGTAGAAGATAGTGTAGAGAAAGAGAGGAGAAGAGTGGAGATGAAACTGATGGCAGAGAAAAGAGAGCAGCATGTCACAAATCTGGAGATACTTAATCTCATTTGCAGCACACATTTTAGAAGCTTATGCTCAAATGCATATAATATAAAGTAAACTCAGAGGTCCTCAAACTGTTGGGTACGCCTCCCTCAAGGGGAAATAAATGGGGCCAGCCAGATCCCATGTAGGGTTGCCAGGTAGTGTCACAAAAAATACTGAACATAGCGGGAAAAAAAATTGGTTGAGAGAAAAAAAAAACAGGGACCAAAGAAAAAAAAAAACGCACAAAAAGAAAAAGTCACTGTGCCTTTAAATCCCCACACTCCTCCTACCCCCACCAGATGCGGCAGAGGAAGAATGTCTCAAGGGGCCTTCCATCCAAAAAAAACAGAAAATACCGGACAGAAGCTGCAAATACCAGGCTGTCTGGGACAATACTGGACACCTGGCAACCCTACTCCCATGGGGAGGCAGGTGGGAGAAGGGAGCACCACTCAGCCGTGTTCTGATCCCAGCTCTGTTCCAGCTCCACCCCAGTAACACCCGTGACTCCTGACCTGCCTCCAGCTTTGGCTGGCCCATAACTTTAGCTAGGCCATAGCTCTGCACCAAGCCCTACTCCTGGCATGAGGGTAGGGGTGGTTGTGGACAGGAGAAATGGGGGGGGGGGGCATTACTGAAATCCTGAAAAATGTGGGGAATACTGGGCTAGTTATTCTGCAGAAAGGAGTCTTTCAGAGTTCCATGCGCTCTTTTCCTTTTCCTGTATCCTTCTGAGTTTCCCCATCCTCCTTTCTTCCCCTCATGTTCCTTCAACTACTCCACTCTCCTCTACATCCACTGAAGTAAAGATTCCTAAGGAACTAGGCCCTAAGGTTGCCAGATGGCTGAAAGAAAAATACCGAACACCCCCTCCCCGCAAAAAAAAACACTGGGAAAAAATTTTGTTGAAGGAAAAAAAAGGGGGGGGACCAAATTTGTTGGGGGAACCCCCCCCCCACACACACACACACACAACCTCCGAGAACCTGGATCACTGCTAGCGGTTACCAGATAATCATTAAAAAAAAAAGGCCCCTGACCATGCTTCATTGGGGAGTGGGGGACCCGTCCAGGAAGGGAGCGGTGCTGGCCAGTTGGGGGGGGGGAGGGCTGGAAAACAGCTAATGGGGGGAGGCAGCAACGGGGCTGGCTGGGGCAAATGGGGGAAGGGCCAACGGGAAGCAGGGCTGGTTGTGGGGGGGTCAGGTGGAACGGGGCTGGCCGCGGGATATATGGGGAGGGGGGACCGGCCGGAAGGGGTGTGGCTGGCTGGGAGTAATGGGGGCGGGAAGCACAGCTGGGGGGGATCGGAGGCCACAAGGGTGGCCGGGAGGAAGGGGGAACGGAAAGCAGAGCTGGCGGGGGGGAAGGAAGGTGCAGCGGTGCTGGCTAGGAGGAAGGGGGACCCGGGAGAAAGGGGGAGTGGGAAGTAGAGCTAGTGGGGGCTAGCAGAGGTGCAGCGGTGCTGGCCGGGGGAGACAAGGGAGAGGAACGGGCTGGCGGGAAGCAGAGCTGGGGGGCGGTGAAGAGGGGCTGGCCAGGGAAGATCAGGAGGGGAAGTGGGGGAGAACCAGCCGGCCGGGGAGGGAGGGGGGGGGTGAGCAAATTGGCCAGCAGGGAGCGGGATTGACCTGGGCACTTGCTGCCTGTCCCGCGCAGGCTCCCAGTGATGCATGAGCAAGGAGGCTTCCCCTCCTCCTCACACTCAACCGAGAGCTCCTGACAGCAATCACAGCCCCACCTCCCAGCTGGGACTCCCAGTCGCTCCCAGTCCCATGCCAGGCTTCTGCCTGGTGCACAGCTGGAAAAATCAGAAAATACCGGACATTGCACATGTCTGGTATTTTCTGATTTTTTTACTGGACAGAGCGCACAAATACCGGACTGTCTACAATACCGGACACCTGGCAACCCTAGGGCCCATTACCTATCTCCAATCCCTGCAGCAGTAAGTGCTCCAAGCTTTGGGCTCCTGCTCAGAGTACATGAGAAAAGTGACTGCTTTGTGGAGGTGAATGTGGCTGGCTTCTTGGTAATGACTGACTGAAAGGAAATGTTTCTGTGCCTTTGGCCTGGGTGAAGTGGTGGGTGACTAGGGCAGAAGAGAGAATGACTATAGGAGGAAAAGATAAATGTGTGAATGTGTGCTGAAAGGAGTGTCTGGGAGAGTGTAGGTAAAGAAAATAAAAAGAGAAATGAGGAAAAAGCAAGCAAGAAAAAAGAAAATAATGTTCCATATTTACTGAGTGGCTGCTGATTTCTAGACTTTGTAAATCAGTTTCCCAGTTGGAGGAAAAAAAGGTATTTTCTGTGGCAATTTGTTCATTTAAAATGTATAAACACCCTGTTTGTTTGAACAGAGATAGTAACAACCAGCATGGGAGGTAACTTCCTTCAGCAGAAACCTCATCCGGCAGCACTACTGCTATCAGGAGCAGTCAGCAATTCTAAAATTCAGGGCTGGCCCAAGGAGTCTTAGCACCCTAGGTGAACTATGACTTTGCCTCCCCCCGCTCCACACACACACATTCAACACAGAGAAAAACATGAAGTCTAGAATGAAATTTTACCTTTCTTTACTTGGCATTCAAAATGAATGATGTTAAAATACAAATCTTAATCTTAGATGTACTAGTGATTCTCCTTTTACAATCTTGTTAAAATAAGTCACCAATTTTTTTCAAGCCCAACATAACACAATTTTTTCATGGGACCAGTGTCTTTGGGATCACAACTCATAAAACAGCAGAATAACCATTGCAGGTTGCTGACTGGTCTTCACTAAGCAGTGAGCAACACTGACTCAACTGTATGACTGGCCAACATTGGGGTACTGACAATGACTAAACTGCCAGATCCCACCCCCAGACAGCAAACTCAGGCCAACCTCTTTTAAAGCTATGCCATAATACATTTTAACTGTGTTTACATACACAACCATGCTCCACAATATGAAATAAATAATATAACTCAATTTCTGATATGGCAAGGATGCACTGTTTTACCAGTACAATATTTTATATCTTCATTTATAAGAGATAACATATATTTGTTAGTAATATATTCATTAAATAGAGAGAACATTCACTTCCATCTAATTTGGCACCCCTAAGTCTGGAGCCCTATGTGATCACCTAGTTCACCTATATGGTCAATACAGCCCTGCTGAAAATTAAATATGTGACCACAAGCAGGCGATAAAACCTGATAAATTAATCTCAGAATTTAGTAGAGCACCAAATATATCAGTATTTTGGTTAATAGCCAGAGAATGGGAAAAAAATACAATGGATTCCAACTTTTGCACTGTGGATGCAAAAAGAGAAAAGAAGAAAAAAAAACGTGCACAGAAAAGTACATTTCTGCAAAGCTGTGCAAACTGCTCAAAACAGATAAATGTAGTTTTTTAAACAATTTGCATCAAAATTTTGCATACTAAAGATGAAACTGATGAAATAAATTATTTAGAAACAACAACCAAAAGATTAGTTGAATAATTAAATTGCACATTACAACAAACATTTTTAATTTTTGTAAAATAAATACTTCCTTCATACCCTAACATAGAAATGCAATGAGTATGAAAATATACTGCATAAAATAAATTATGTTCCTAGGATTATTTTTCCCGACGTTAATATTCTTTTTTTTTTACAAGCACCTATTTATATTTATTTATATTTATATGTAAAATGCCATCCCTAAAGTTGTGATCAAACAGAATTTGGGAAATAGAATTAATATAGGATTATAAGTGCAATTGTAATATGTGTTTCTTTATTTGCATATAACTGGTGAGAAAGAAAAGCAAAGGGTAGGAATGACAATCCTTGTTTAATGCTGCTTACTTAGTGACTGGCATAATGATAAGTGATGGTAATTTACCTTAAAAACCATAATGAGTAGATCATTACTATAGAGAAATGGGAAGAAAACTTTAATCCCGTAGAGGCAGCGCTCCATGGTTGGCTGTGCAATAACCAGACAGAACTCTCTCTCTCAATGAGATTCCCAAGCTTCTGTTCCCTAGATAAAATTTCCTCTCACTCCACTTTTGCAAAGGTAATGAGGAGGTAATGAGGCTTGACTTGAATTTTTTCAGCACTTGATTCCCTTCATTCCCCAGCAGGTTCCCATAGGATAGAGTGAGATGTTGGATTTATAGAAAAGCTGTGCTGATAGATAGGTGGAGGAGGTGAGCCATGCTGTTTGGTTTTGGATTCTGCCTGTATGAGAAGGGGTTCAGATAAATGCGAGGCTCTTTCAGCACTGTCAATTTACTCTGATAGTTTGCACAGAATAAGACAATTTGACGACATGCAGACCATGTCAGGTCTGTTGACTGTTTATTTTGTCACTTTACTGATACTAAGCACTGACCTTTCCGTGCCACCTTTTCTTCCTCTTTTTTTCCATTTTGCACTGGGATGAGACATTCATTTGAGTAAATAATAAAACCCAGAAAGGGAGGCAGAAGTGTTGTATTAGATCATTAGCTTAATTTGAGCTGAAAGGTCTTTGTTGTAAGTTGGGGGTGGGAAGGGACCTGGGGACCTTTGCAAAGTATTTTGCTGGCAAGCTTGTTGAGATTTGATTGCCTTTGTTGTGATAATCTGAAATTAATTTGCACTTGAACCCATCCTTCTTCTGGGCTCAATTTAAACACGGTTATAATTATGCGCCCTGCATGAAATTGAGAACAGACACTGATATGACAAGTCTGAATTTTTTAATTCCCCAGGTACTAAAGGCTTTTTTCCCCACTTATCTCACAAGGTAATAAAACAAAATGTTCCAGTGAAGCACATGCTTAAGAGAGAGGTATTTGCCTGAGGGGAAACAGTAATAATCAGTGTATTGCTACACATTTACTCATGTACTTTCTCAGTAGGTCAATCTCTTTCTTTTAAAGTGATGTTAAACTTCTGCTAATATTGGTTGATTTGTACCTGGTACAATATAAAAAAGTTAAAATGATATGTTTTATTCCATTTTAGCAGCTCCTCATCTAAGAAGCTTTGTCTCAAACATCCATTTTGATAGATATTATTAAAAATGATTAAAGACTACCTCCGAATATCCACAATTGATCTTAGCAGTGCACCTTTCTTGTTCTCAGTCTGAGCTGTAATATCCTTATCAGCATTCTTTTAGTTTTAACCCAGATTAGTGTTTTTGGTGAGGAATCTCATTAACTACAGTAAGCCCATCTTCTTTTGTGATTTCCTTTGGAATTGTAATGTACAAAAAGGCCACCAAGGTCATTGCCCAGGGCATAAATTCTTTAAATCATCATTCAGCTTAGAGTAACAACACTCCCTTCAGAAAGAGACATTTTTAAAGATCTGGAAGAAACTGTATAGTTTCCCTTAAGTAAAAATAATCTACAAAGAAAAGTATAAATTAGCATCTTAGGAAATTTAGGAAATGGGAATTCAGGCAGTCAATACTTGATGTGATTTCCGGTCTGCATTAGCACTTGTAATTCCTGCCCCCCAACTTTCCAAGCTCACACAGTGATTATGTCTGGATGAGAAAAAAGGGGGCATATTTCCTGGATATTAGCTCAGTCCAGATATTTTTAACACAGTTGAAAAGCCCTGTTAAAATGCACGTTGGAAACTGCATCTGGAGGCCATGTTGTAACTTACAGACTGCATTTTAATAGGGCTTCTCAAACATGTTAAGTTAATTTGACTTTAAAAAAACCACACTCCTCCTGCACGACAGGGACACAGTTACAACATTGCTAATTTACTATTTAATAATAATATTAAAAATAAGCACTGAAAGTGTTAGGAGTTCTTTCTCAAACCTCCAAAAGTGAGGCAAAATGGAGTAAAGTTTGATAACATAAAAACACCCTCATTGTGATTAATCTTTGGGGAATGTTAACCCTTGCTCAATGGAATTGAGAGAAACAATTCCTATTTTAATTATATATCTATTTATATTAATGGTTTCTTTTAATGATTATGTATTTAAACATTTGGTACTTCTTACGTTGGATGTAAGAAAAAGTCCAGTATATTAATTTTAGATCAGGTGATACTAACAATAACTGGATATGTTCAATTTCAGCCAACCAACCATGATGTGGTACCTGGACTAAGTATGGTGTAGGTCAGGGAAAGGGCTAAAGGAGAGTATAACAGTTCTACATTCAAATGGAGAGTGCTAACATTAAGATTTATAACAAATGTATCCTTTGTGTTAACAAATGTGGGTATCTAACAAATTTAGGTATCAGTTTGTTGAAATCAAGGAAAAGAGGTCAGGGAAAAATGGAGGTATCACGCTCATAGGCCCGTCCCATTGTTTTCAATAAAGTTGTACCTTCAAATGCTGTTATATGTTATGAAAGCAGAAACTGTGCATGTTCTATAATTACTTTTTGGACTATAATTTCTCTGGTGATGATTACTTGGGACTAGAAAGACCAGTATCAAAAGATAGTATTTCATACCATATAACAATGAAGTATCTGAAATACTGAGAGTAAAAAATCATTTGAGTAGGTTCCCTGTTGGGTCCATAGACATAGAGAAACAAAAGTAATTTCCAGTGAAGTTTTAAATCACTCTGCTAATGTGTTCCCTGATCCCTTACCATTTCCTTCAGAAATACTTTTCAAATAGAAGAATGAGTAGGCTCACAGGTCAATAATCCTATTAATATACATAAAACAATGAAATAACTCATGATCAGTAACAAAGAAAGTGCTAATATGGAGAAATGTTTTTAAGATATATTTTGGAGCCTTTACTTTAGATTATGCTGGCCCTAATTATGTGGCACAAAGCAATAATGTGATAAAGTAGTCATGCAGCTGAATGTGAGCAGGCATTTGGGGATCCAAAAGTTAAATAAAAATTGGACTGAATGATACATTGAGTATGGTATGTTTAGGATGGTGTGGCCACACATGGCGTAGCACATTTTCACCCTTTAGTTTATATGTTTTGCTTTCCAGTGCCACATTTTCTTGTGACTTTATCTACATTCATTCAATCACGCTGTGCACATCACAGTCACTTACTGACAAGCAGCCGGGGCTGAAGCATTCAGAGAAACAACCTTCCACAAACAAAGCAGACAAGTCCTGTTTCTCTTAAGATAAAAATCTACTGATCTCATTATTGATTGTCTGCTTTCGGGGGTTTTGTTTCCTGAAAGTTTGATATGGGGCAACAGAGGTGACAAAAGATTGGCACTGCGACCTGAAAATTAAATGGCCAACTATTAGATCAACGTCAAATAGGGTGAGGCTGAAGTGTTTGGCAAAAGCATTAGATATTGTCTTGACTTAATCTCTCTCTCCTTTATCTTGAATCTGTTTTGAACCCTCCCAGGCAATTTACTATCCTTGTCATTGATTTTAATCACCTTAATGTGCCCCTATGATGAATTACTTTTTGAATGATAAATCAGTTTCTCCATTTAAACAACTGTGCCCTTCACCTAAATGTGAAAATAGTGATAGAAAGAAAAAAATACAGTAACTATTTGAATTAATAATTGACCAGAAGGAACCTTTGTGACTTTGAAAGTTAGGTTTGCTATCCACTTGTGCGAGAGCTCTAATCAAAATACATTCTAAGCCTGCTCTTCTATTAAATTGTAAGAAACAAGTTGTGGTGACTACACATAATTGTAACAGCTGGCAATCTGTAGAAAATTACCTAGTAAAGCAAGCTTCCTTTTTATTTTAAAGCACTTGGCATGTGATGTGTTTTGCAGATTGCAATTTCTCAGATGTTCACATCTGCTGCAGAGGTGACTATAGGAAGAAGTGTGCGGAAGATAGGGAGAGGAACATGAAAAAAAAGTAATCCATTTGCAATCGTCTTTCAAAATTGACTCCATACCTAAGGGAAAGCCACTATCCTCTACCCTTCTCAATGTCCCAGTTCACTACATGCACATTTCTGCATCTCTGAAGCACTACAGTCTTTTCCTCAACTGCAAACAAGGGAGGAGATTCTTCTGGCTGGAATTAACAAAATGCATATGGTAGTATGTGCTACAAAATCTTTAGATTATGCTGGTCCTAAACAAGTTCTAGGCCTTTAAAAATTACAAGAAATAGTAACTATATGCTTATTTTTTCTGCATAAGCATCCATAAAGTATATTATAGAAAATTCATTGTTTTAGATCTTGGTACTCTAGTATGAATGTCAGCATGAGTTCGCAAAATGACACAAGTGTAACCAAAAGGCTCAAAGCCAGAAGGTAAATAGCAAGAACCCCACATGTATAGATATTATGAACTCTCTTAATTTTTAAGCTAATTTTAGTAGAGGTAATATAAAATGTTGCGAGGTCCCAATTTTTGTGTGCATGTGTCCATTTGGGGTTGTCATATATAACCTCACCCACTGCAAGCTTTTCTGTTCCCACTCAGCTAAGGCCTTTCCTTGCACTGCTCCACACAGCTGCCATTGCCAGTATCTTCCAGACCTTTCTTTTCACTACACAGCCTCCTGATTTACAGCATTCAAGCTCCAAGAGGGAGAGGGAACAACAGGGACAAGGGACACTCAGGAGAGGAGTCAGGAAAGAGGCAGGGTGGGGCTGGTGACACAAGGGAAGGAAGATGTAGGGAGCAGGGTTTGGGGGGGAGGGGTGTCATGGGGTTGGGGTGGGGTAGATTGAGCACTATTGGAAAGAAGAGAAGTCGGTACCTATACCCTTTCCTGATATTAAGAGTTAGAGAGGCAGACAATCTTGTTGCATCCTGCACTGAACCTTCAGAGAACCAAACTGCCATATCTGAGCTACCCTCTTTTGATCCAGAAAGTTTTCTGGGGGAAATGGATCTTATCTGTCCCTCTTCATGGCAGCTAAAAATCACAGTCTTCTAAAAAGACCAGTGTGGGGAAAATGGCCATTTGCCACTCCATCTTAACAAGCCTGGGAAAAAGAGAAATGGCTGAAGGCCCAGGACCCCTTGCCAAAGATATCAAAAGTGAATGTGATGGAGGTCCTGGAAGAGAAGGAATTTGACAGAAGATGTAGCATATGAGTAAGAGGGAGGTGAGTTTGGTTTTGTCATTGGAAAGATTAAAAAAAACCCTATACATGACATTTTACAATTCTAAATATTCCCACCAGCTCTAGAAAATACATCAGCTGTCCGTATACAAAGCAGTAATGACATTTTTAAAAGTTACACTGTTCAAAGTTGAATTACATGGTATTTTGCTACTATATCTTTCAGGTCCACTGGTAGTGGGTGTTGTTCCAAAAATCCGTTATTAATGGAAGATGTTTCAACAACAGAAAAAATGGCATATTAGAATAGTACTGGGGATCTTCAGAACCTCCTCCTATGAGAGTAGGCCTGTAGTAATTGTTAGTAGTGATGATCAGTCCCCTTTTCTTAGTATGTCTGACTACTGAATCACTAAATCAATCAAATACAAAGGTATCTGTCTTCTATCCTCTCCCAAACTGGTCTCATATAAAATGAATGAATATAGATATCCAGGGCTCGACAAATAATACAATCTACTCACCTGGGGCGAGTAGATTGTAACCCAGAAGAGCCGGGTTCGGGCGATCTGCACATGCACAGAACAATCTGCGCATGCACAGATTGCCGGACAGCGCGGCTGGGAAGCGGGGCTCGCCGCGGTTCAGCAAGCTCTTCAGATATCATTTGTAGAGAAAGGGTGAAGGCAGTTGGGATGGAAACTCACTTAACATTTTCTTTTAGTTATAGAACACATACTCACTTTTCATTTCTCTCATTTGTCTTAACAGATGTTATATTTTTTTACTCAAAATTTTTTGAGTTTGTCTTCTCCGCTTAGGTGGTCTCTATCACATCATGTAACATACATTTCCGAAACCAAAAATTTTGGATATATTTTAATCTTTAGAAGCAACACATATGGATTTCTAGAACAGTTAAAGCTTAAAGCTTTATATTATACTATTGTATATCACAATCAGGGCTGGCCCACAAAGTTTTGGCACATGAGGCACCAAATGACACTCCCATACCACCTTGGTTGGGCCAAAACTTCGAAAGGTCTCAATTCTGCCTTCTTCCTGTTCTACTCCTCTCATGGTACTGCAGAGAGAATACATATGCACCACCAGCAGACACAATTTTCTACACTCTGGATCCTAGTGCCCCCTCTCCCCCACAGTCTGGCAACTGAGCTGGGTGCCTCAGTTCATTTCATGGTAAGGCCAGCCCTGATTACAACCAGAAGGGGTTTAAAACCACATATGGTTTACTACAGAATACAAATGAAATATAGTGTTATCCAGCAACATTTCCCTCCTCTTGTACAATGCAATTTCCAATAAAAAAATTAAGACGGATATAAGGTCATAATCAGGCAATTAATTTATAATAATTGTATTAGAATGTTGTTATTCAACAAAATTAAAATTTGCCAATCAGCAATTTGTAACAAAGGTTGTTTTTTTTTAATCCCTAAATTGCTGAAAGTTTGGAAATGATATGTAAAGGTAACAGTATCTATTGGAACTCTGTTCTTTACCTACCCTTCTCTTTCCTGGCAGGAAGACTCTATTACTTGCTACATAAAAGAAATTTAACCCAACTCTGATGTGTGTATCAGTTACCATGGTTGGGTCTCCTGTTGAATGATATATCCACCCCCTGGCCATTTTAAATGCAGTGCTGAGAGTCTGTAACAGAAGCAAGCAGGTGAGTCAGTGAAAGATCAGGGTATTACACTAAGGAGTCACTATGCATTCGAACTATGCCACTGAGATCACTGGGAATATACAAGTAAATAAAATTATATGTGTAAGTGTTCATAGGATTTGGCTTGATTTATAGATATTAGATTACCCCCCAGAGACTGATCTAGTGGATCTGATAAGGATCCATTAAATCGAATGTTGAAGGTGCCCATGTCAACCCCGGTACTCCACAGTGTAACAAGGAGTAAATAAAGCCAATGAGAGAGTTTCTCCCATCAACCTCCCACAGTGGGGCTTCTGCAGAAATTTGTCTTAAGGAACATCAACTCCCGCCACACAATTCTCATAGCTGGAGTTGTGTATCTTAAATTGAATTTCTCATCCAGTGCAGACCTGACCTTAGAGTGGTATAAGGGTCAAAGCATGGCATGGGTCACATTTGGAGGGTACTATTGCATTGTCATGTTGTCCTGTCTTACTCAAGTGGTCAGTTAAGGTCTCCAGACCCTAAGTGGGAGGATGGGGGATTCTACAGTTTCCATGCAAGTATATAGTACATAGGTCCTGACTCCAGGGCGAAATGTTACATACATAAGTAGGCCCATTGAATGAATAAGTTAAGCTACAATATGAGTCAGTGCAGGATCAGGGTCTTACACCAAGGAGTAACTATTGAATTGTAACATTTCAATTGTCGTGCTGTGTTCACTGGGACTATACAAGTAAGTAAAATTACATGTGTAAGTGTTTGTAGGATTTAGCTTAATTTATAGATATGTTGTAACGAGTGAAAGTATAAGTGGGATAGGTCCAGGACTGGATATCAGTGGTCTATCAGTGATGGGTATGTCTACACATCAAAGTTATTTCAGGATACCGGAGGTATCCCGAAATTGCTACTCCCACATCTTTTGATCATATCCACTATTCTGAAATATAACGGCCGTGCTATTTCACCATCCCTGTGAATCTCATTGTACGAGTAACGGATGGATCTAAATAGTGCTGTATTTCAAAATTTGGTGCTCTGTAGACAGCACCAAATTTCAAAACAGCCTATTTCAAAATAGACTCGAATTAAGCTACGCAATTTGCATAATGCAAATTGCATATTTTATTTCAAGTTTATTGTGCTGTGTAGCCTCATTGGTTTATATAGGAATCCTCACAGTGTACGACACTATTCAATGTAATAAGCATATCACAGCCTCCCCCATGTAATCAATTAATTCAAAATAAACAGTTTCTTTTGAAAAATAGTCCGCAGTCATGGCTTTATCAATATGTATACAAGATTTATTTACCTCCTTCCACACACTCAGAGAACTCCATTACTTCTATATCCCTACAGAGAGATTTTCTAGTGTCCCACTTCTTCAGCATGGATTCTGCTTAAGGGGCCCATACAGTGCTTTATGTCATAATCTAGGGATAGCTCAGTTGTTTGAGCATTGGCCTGCTAAACCCTGGGTTGAGTTCAGCCCTTGAAGGGACCATTTAGGGATCTGAGGCAAATCTGTCAGGGATGGTACTTGATCCTGCTGTGAAGGCAGGGAACTGGACTCAATGACCCTCTCAAGGTCCCTTCCAGCTCTATGAGGCTACGTCTAGACCGGAATGATTTTCTGCAAATGCTTTTAACGGAAAAGTTTTCCGTTAAAAACATTTGCAGAAAAGAGCGTCTAGATTGGCATGGATGCTTTTCCGCAAAAGCACTTTTTGTGGAAAAGCGTCCGTGCCAATCTAGACACACTTTTCCACAAAAAAGCCCCGATCGCCATTTTCGCGATCGGGGCTTTTTTGCGCAAAACAAATCTGAGCTGTCTACACTGGCTCTTTTGTGCAAAAAGACTTTTGCCTGAATGGGAGCAGCATAGTATTTCTGCAGGAAGCACTAATTTCTTACATGAGATCATCAGTGTTCTTGCAGAAATTCAAGCGGCCAGTGTAGACAGCTGGCAAGTTTTTCCGCAAAAGCATTTGCTTTTGCGGAAAAACATGCCAGTCTAGACACAGCCTGAGAAAGGTATATCTCCATATATTAAATAGCTATGATACAACATGAGATATTGATATTTGTAATTATACTCCATACAACATTCAATCCGGATTTGTTTTATTATATTCAACATTTATTTTATATGAAATATAGTCCGAATATATCATGGAACAGAAATCTATTTTTTTCCTTTATTATATTGACTGGACACTCTGTTCTGCTGCCTTGCTCAGGATGTGTAGTACCTTGCCACTCAAGGAGTAAAGTGCTACCTAACATGAGCAGGGGAGTCAGAATCACATGATGAGTTTGTTACATACAGTGTTTGGTGATGCATAGTGATGAAAGTGACCTAAGTTTGGAGATAAGATTAGAACTTCTGCGAGTCTAAAAAAAAGACTCCTACTTCCAACAGACAAGCTGTACACAGAAGAATTTGCTTGTTATAACAAATCAGACCCATTTCAGTATGATGATGATTCTTTGGCCATTGAATATTCTTCTGACATAATCTGACATGAGTGCAAATACATCCTCATGGCAAAATATACATGTGGGGCAGGTCTACACTAGGAAATTATTTCAAAATATTGTATTTTGAAATAAAAAACTTCTGAAATAACTATTTTGAAATAGCATGCCCACACTATAGGCAACCCTCAAAATTAGTCCAAGGCAGGCTTCCTTAATGAGGACATGCTACCTCGACTTAGAGTCCCAGGAAGCACCGGGGAGTAAGTATTTTGAATGCTTCTGGGGAGTAGTTATTTCAAAATAGTAGCAGTGGAGCATCCACACTAATACTATTTTGAAATATCTATTTCAAAATAAGAGTTATTCCTTGTGGAAAGCAAGACTTACAATTTTGAAATAACCAAATAATGGGCTTGGTAGTGTGGACGCTCTGCTTGTTATTTTGAAATAAGGGGAGTTAGTTCAAAATAACTCCCTAGTGTAGACCAGGGCTTGGAGATTATTCTAAATAATCCTAAATGGCATATCATGACATGCAATGGAATATATGAAAGTACTTTTTAGGAAAAGTATTCTTTCCATTAGCTTTAGCAAGGACATCGCAGCACATACACCATCTTGGGCCAGAAGATAGACCATGGGTCAACTGATATATGCAGTTGCATATCATGTAGTAGACACTTTGATAGCCAAAAAAATTATCCATTGATACTGAAGAAAGTGTTTGGCACTTTTTCGTAAGTGCTGTTTCTCACATTATGTCAATATTTATCCTTCAAGACTAAAGCCAGGCAGTGCAGACGTGAAAAAGTAGTGAAAAAATAAAAAACACAATACACTTTTCTGAACTTCAGAAATAGTTTAGAGTTCTGTGCAAGTAATTACCTTGTTTCCTCTCTGAACTTGTACAAATGTCCTTGTTTTGCATATTACCTTCTATTTCTGCAGCTTCGCTTACTCTTGTTCTTTCATGAATTTGAATTACATACAGCTTCAATATCATGACTAATTTTTTGTTAGGTTTTCTTTTCATGCATAGGAAACTTATTGTGTGCTAATCCTTGATTAATTACTGTTGCATTTTGTGTTTGACATCTTTAAATAACAGCAAGTAAGTGTTACAATAAAAAATTTATGCTGAACTAAAACTCCTTGTAGAGATACAAAAGCCAAGGCCTTTGAAGGTCCTCAGCAAAGGTAGGGCAGTGAATATCTAACCAGTGGTTTCAATAGGTCATTGCATAGGCTCTAGATGGATAAGGGAAAAGGTTGTAAGGAAGATGAGGAAGTGTAGTTTGGTGAAGTCACCAATTAACAACAAAAAAGTCAGATTTGGTCTGCCCATAAGGCAGAGAAAACTCAGACAAATCCAGCTTTAAAAGCTACAAATGACCCCAACAGCACTGAACTAAGACAAACCTAGCACACAATAAGGAGATGAGGCAAATAGTGGTACTAGTGAGAAAAGAAAACTCCACAGTGCAAGGCATAGCAGTGTGTTACCATCTGCCAATGTGCATGTTTTGTTTTTCACTGGCATTGTTGTACTGCTTCACACACAGCATATGTGCTCAGGAGACAGAAGAGAATAGAGCAGACTAACCATCCCTGATTTCTGCTATGCATCTGCTGACTGCTTCTATTGAAAGCTATTTACTGAAAGTTGTGATGGTTTCTTTTTCACTCTCAACCCAAGAGCTTTTCTGCAGATTTCTTCAATATTTTTCCTAATAACATCACGACTGAACAATACCAAATACACATATACTACTTGGATTTTCAGTCCATGGATTTTTAGCACTTACTTGTACATTGTGATTTCATAGAAGAGGGACCATAATATGCATTAGATATAATGTTTGATTGGCAAAGAGTCAGTTTCCTTTATCCTTCTGTAAACTTCTTTGGAGGGTAGATCTAGCAGCATGTGCAATGAAGGCATATAATAATTATGTCACATGTCCCTGGAAATTAGATCTGCTTCATAAGAGTATAGCTCAGTTTGAATGTGGTCCTTGGTATTCTTCACTGGTCTGTACCAGTTCATTAGTATTTAAATTTATGTTAATTTCATCAAGGTGTGAAAAGATCTTCTTGCATATACATGAACTAACCATATTACTATTCAACCAGCTTTTTCTTTTCTTTTCTTTTCTTTTCTTTTCTTTTCTTTTCTTTTCTTTTCTTTTCTTTTCTTTTCTTTTCCCCAAGAGCAGCTTGTTGTATGTTAACAAAAGGAGAAAAAAGAAAGTTATAAAAAGTCATATATGAAAAAGTTAGGAATATTGTCATGGTTGTTTAGGGCCCATCCACCCTTCCTTCCCAGGCATAACCAAGAAGTGTTGCAGAGGGTGTTTTAGAAGGCACACTGTAGTTCTAGAACACATATACACTGTGGAGCAATCATTCTATGGCATATGCTCATTGTCTTATTTGTGTATCATCCTACAGCATTTCAATATTAGCAAATAAATGTTACAGTTCCTTAAACAGGCAATTGAGTTAATGAAATATAATATTCAGGTTTGAAAAACAAAACTGCTCTCGAATTTCATTGTTTGCGGGGGTTGGGGGGGGGGGGTTCCAGAAAGCTGAAATATAAATTAATATCTCAGAAGATAATAGCTTGTAAATTTGAACAGGGGATAGTTACAACTTCTGTTATGGTAGCTGTCAACTTCAAATAATATTTTAAAACACCAGTAATATTCCTAAAGGGTTGGATTCAGCCACCTTTATTACCCTTTGCTACACTTGCAAAATCAGCTACTACACAGGGTAAAGGTGATAGAATCAGGGACAAAATAATTAATCGGCTATATGTATGGAATTAGCATTTATAAACTGGATTCTTTTGTTAACTATCTAAACCAAAAGAAAATGTATACAAAGAATATTTCCAAAGACCTTGTAAGGGGCTTAACAAAGCACATAATACAGGCCTTGTCTTACATGTCTGTCATGATACAGTTTAATAGTGTTATAAGGCTACGTGGTGTGTAGTTGTCATGATGGTAGATTGTGCAGGTCTGTATAGATTTACTGTCATTCTTTAGGCTTTTCATACATGACAGAGGTTGTCTGAAGCACAGCAGGAACATGAAGCTTGCAGGGGTTAAGTGTTACTTGCCTCCTGGCTTGCTACATAGTCCTCTCTGCACACATACAGAGATGAGGTGCGGGGTACATCCGTCACTGGGCTGATGACATGATGGATTACTCATGTCGTTGTCAGTACAGTCAAAATCATTCTGCTACTGATAAGGTGGTCCTGTTTCTTTACTCCCAGTGAATGAAGCTATTTTTTCATCTAATTTTAAAAGTGCAGGCCTTCTTACAAGTGTCCCTTAAATTCAGAACTTGAAAATATTATTCTTTTTTTAGAGAATGCCCATAGGGCCATAGAGCGCAATGACAGATGTGCTTTCTAAAATGAATTTTGGTGGTGCAAAATGGAAATGTACCTGTGGCAGACTTCATATCACTTGTTTTCTTTTTTGCTGTGGAGGGGAGTGTCTGATGCTTGTGTTTTATTAAGCTCCATATTTTAGAATTCAATTGTTATCGCAGATCTTTAGTTTTCCATTCTTTCTTGGGTGCACAAGAAGAGAGACAGAGATCTTGAACATGACATTAGAAGAAATCTTGGACCCTGTAAGTATTCCGGTGAATTGGCGAGGGCGAGAAGAGAGTTGCACAGCTGCTGAGCTATGCCTATGCATGTATTCACTGGATGACTGATCTCGCTCATTTTTTGAGTTCCTTATTTTGGGCTTCAGGAGCTTAGGCTGTGTCCAGACTCAGGGGTTTTTTCGAAAAAAGTAGCCTTTTTTCGAAAAAACTTCACCTGCGTCTAGACTGCAGCCGCGTTCTTTCGAAATTAAATCGAAAGAATGCAGCTTTTCTTTCGACGGTGGTAAACCTAATTCCACGAGGAAGAACGCCTTCTTTCGCAAGTGCTCTTTCGAAAGAACGCGTTCTTGAAAGCAAACAGGCTTTTTAGAAAGAGAGCATCCAGACTCACTGGGTGCTTTCTTTTGAAAAAGCGGCTTGCTTTTTCGAAATTCCGCGTGCAGTCTAGATGATCTCTTTCGAAAGAGGCTTGCAGTCTAGACATAGCCTTAGAGAGCAAATGTGGGATGTCAAGAACCACAAATTATTTCAGAACTGCAAGCCAGCATCCTCCCTGCCACATGAGTACAGAGATTAGATGAGACTATACATGGTTGGGACAGCAGCACTGCTGACCCATCATCCATGCTATGGAAATGAACACAGTGGATAATTTCTTAAGAAGCTGCTCCTGCAGTGCTGAGAACTGCACACATAATAAGTGGAGAGATACCATTTCATAGAGCTAGACAGGACCTTGAAAGGTCATTGAGTTTACTCCCTTGCCCTCACAGCAGGACCAAGTACCATTCCTGATAGATTTACCCTAGACTGCCCTCTTAAGGATTGAGCTCATGACCCTGGGCTTAGTAAACCCAATGCACAAACCACTGAGCTATCCTTCCCCCTGCAGCGCTACTATCATCCTCACAAGAGGACAAGTCTCTCTACCCAGTGCTGAGTGCCTCTTTGGTCCTCTAGTGCCTTTACTAACATACCTCCTTCAGCCTTCATGCAGGATGGCGACTGTAGTTGCTCTCCACTGATACGATATAAGGGGCCGACAAATAAATTTATTAGCACATAGACACACACTGTGAACAATCATAACAGAAATATTCTGTACCTAGACTAGCTAAATATAAATACAGCTTGCAAACCAATTCATAACAAATACTATTCAAAGGCATCCATACCATGCAGAGAAATCAACCGTTCCCTTAAGTTGCCTCCAATACTATGTAGGCCTGTTACGGACTGAACATACTTGTTTGTTACATTCTGATCTTGAAGTCAAAACACTCACTGTCATTAATAAAAGTTGTGTCTGAAAAGGAATGTCGGATACAGTTTCAAGTATTAGACACATTAGTCAGTTGTTATGTTAGAAAGATCTATCTGTCTGTATTTTATTACAAAGGGCCAAACAACCATTGAGCATCACTAATACAATATAAAATCATTTTCTGCTCAGAGAAGACCCACATATTTAGTTACACTCGGTACCACGAGGGGAAATTCTTTCTGCAAACAGCCATAAAGAAGACTTAAAAGGGTTTTTTTTCTAAAATATTTCAGTCTTAAACAAAAAGCCTTTCAAAATATGAAAATAATGGAAATCTTCCTACAAACACCAATCATTAATTCTTTATTAAACTCATGATAGGCTATCAGTTAAAAAAATATGTACATACACTTATAACGATAGATCTAACAACCATTGTTTTAAAGTTTTAATCAGGTTTGAATGGAAAGTTGTTGAGGAGAATTGTGTGGTCTGCATTCTAATCCCTGAACTCACCAGCCTCTTCTTTTTTGCATGTAGTGTGGCCTTGAATTGCAGAATGTTTTAAACATACATAATGAGCTCAATGTCAAACTGTTGGGCCTTTTGTCTTTAACAATAAGCACTTAGCTCAACTAAATGAATAGAAATTGCTTTAGTGAATTACAAAAGCCGAGGTCTTTTCATTGCACTAATACTGACACTAATTAATTTAGATATTATCTTATTTTTGCAAATATATCAAATTAAAATTCAACTTTTAAAAACACAAACATTTCAGTCATCACAGAAACTGAATAAAAATACTCAATTTTATTAAATAAGAAATTTTCTTTATCTTTGACTTGTTCATTTTTATATGATATGAACAGTATGCATAAGCTCTCTAATTTGGTAAGAGATCAGGTCAGCCATTCCTCACCTTTCATGATTCCTAAAAGGTGTTTGTAATAGGGTAACTTTTGTAATGTTGAAAAGTAACAGCTTATTTCCTTCCCCCAAAACTGAGAACAGTATTCAAAATATACAGTGAATGGCAATTCATTCTTTAGAAATCCCTTCAACCTAGTACTAGAGTTGCTGCCAGAGATCTGAATGCTTTTTTCCCTAAATCTCTGTAATCCAATAAGCTTTTGTGTTTAGCAGCTTGTTTTGAAACTTGTATAGCACCCCAGCCTGTGTCTCCGTATGTTCGTTTGCAGGCAGGTGAGTGCCCGAGGGCCTGATTATTATTCAAGCCAGGAGGCCTTCACAGCCCCAACCAGAATGTAATTTGTAATTAACTGTCATTTACTTCTGTCTGCATTGACTTGTTGTTCAAAAGACAATGTATCTGAGCTGGTCACTAGCTTCGCTTTGTTGTGGATATAATGTCTCTCAGATCTAGTTGTAGTCAAAATGTTTAGAAAACCAAGTACTTGCTCTTTTGAAACCAGAGGTAAAAGGGGAATTCATTGATTTTTTCCCCTAACTAAATCCAGCACAAATAATTTTACACACTCAGATACAAACGTTTGATTTGATGTACTAGCATAAGCTTCTATACAAGGAAACTTAAAAAACAACAATGGTCCTGGACCATCTTAGCAACTAACCAAAATATATGACTAGTATCATGAGCTTTCATGAACACAATCCACTTTTTCAGATGACAAATAAGGAGCTAGGAACAAGATAAATTGTGACCCAGATATTTAATTGTCTTCTATTTAAAATAGTGTATTTATTATTTCAACTTTTAAAACTTGAGCTGTGTTGGGGCACGTCTACACAGCAGGGCTTAACTCAAAATAAGCTAAACAAATTGAGCTATGTCAATTGCGTAGCTCATTTCGAAATAGCTTATTTTGAGTATTAGTGCTGTCTACACAGCACTTATTTCAAAATAGAGCACTCTTCCTCCGACTTCTCTTACTCCTTGTACAATGAGGGTTACAGGAGTCACAGTAAGAAGTCCTCCATCGTGACAGTATTCAACATCATGTCGAAATAACTGCCGGCTGTGTAGACGTGGACTATGTTATTTCGAAATAATGTTGCTGTGTAGTCATAGCCTAAGAAAATAATGCAGATTTTAATTGTGGTTCTTAATTTTCAACATGGTCGTCATACCTTCTGATTGAGGAAGGGCCAATAATAACTTCTAAGGATGTAGTCATATTAAGTGTATAATTCTCACAGTGCTAAGCTCTTGTTAGTTGAAATAAACAATATAAATTAATTTAATAGCGTGAAATTATTATGGTAAGAAAAACATTTATTATTATGATTGATTTGTTATAGTACAGGTAATTCTAATATCTGTCTTAGTCCTTTCACAGCAAGAATTTAACATTATATGGTTACATTTTATGTATATGATAGATTGAGAGTGAACATACAACATTCTCTAGAATATACTCTTATTTTGTCAAAATGGACATTTTAGCCTATTTTAATCTTGTTGATTTCTACTTCCACCTGCACAGATGCCATTGGAGCATTTTGCTTCTGGCATTGGGGTAAGGTTCCCCTGGTATGAAAGGCAATGCAATCTCATGGATGATCTGAGGCCTCTTTGTGTGGGTTAGAGGAACCCACTTCCTACCAAATCCCAAGGCCCATGCAATCAAGCTCTTTCTTGTTCTGGATCTCCTATTACTATCATGCCAGAATGGAATCATATAGTTACCTATTTTTTCTAGGCAGCACATGTGGCCCAAGAAACAGTTCTAATATCCTCAATTGCATTCTTTTCTAATACTTAAAAAAAAAAAAAAAAAAAAAAAAAAAAACCTTCAGAAATAGCTTTCCCCTATGGTGATTTACATAAAGTTGGATTAAGCAGTGCTTTAACCCCAAAAGACTGATTACTTATGCTGGGCCTTATTAATTATTTCCTTCTCTATTTGAAATAATTAGCAAAAGGAAACAAACACTATGCAGTTATCTCTTTAAGACTTTAAATAATAAAAGCATAAGACCCAAAAGAAGGCTCTCTTTTTGTTGAGTGCTTTCTGTTCTTGCCAGTAGTAAAAGGGATAGCAATTCCCATGTGTTATCAAAAGAGACAAGAAGCAGCAGGCTTTAGCACCTAGCTGAGCAGGATTGCTACATGCCACTCTAAGTGCGATTAAGCTTCCTTTAGTTGCACCAGTGACATCACTGATGGCTCAAAGCTGCATCTACTCAAGAGTATTAGAATGCATTTCATGCTTGGCTTACTCAAAACTGCAGAGCTAAAATTTACACCTTATTTGATGTTCTTCTCCCTGCTGTTAATTGGTAAAGGGATCTCTGACCCTTTTGATCTCTGCTACAATCCTCTAAATGCCCAGGTCTGCTAAACTGTTCAGCAGGAGATACTCAGCAGTTGCCCAGTAATGTGAAGTCTTTTTTTTTTTTTGGCTTTCTTGCCTTTGGTTTACATCCAAGTTGCACAGAAATAAGAGATGACAGTTGTTATAGATATGCTAGTTTAATTACTTGTCAGCTTATAGCTGATATCTCGGCTAGCCAACGTGGAAGCTTAACTTTCTTCTAGTAGCTTAAAGCATGACCAACTGCTAGTGCTTTAGTATTTAGCCATAAAACTCTGGATACATTAAAGATAAAAAATAAAATAGAAGAACAGACTTTTTCATTTACCAGCAAAAATAATCAGCTTTTGGTGCTCTCAATTTTATGTAGATCTTAAGTAATGTGAAAAGATTGGGTCATATTGACATCCAAGTGGATATCAGAGTTGTTTTAATTCCAATTGATAATTTCACAGGAAATAGGAAATACACTTTTTAGTCTACTACCTTAAAGTGAGAGAACTAATAAATATATGAAAATAAAACAGATTCATATTGTGTCACATACATATATTTTAAAATAGTTCACTCATCTCCTTCTACATACCCCTTCAAAAGAAGCTCCGTATCTATTATCTTATTGCACATGTGAACTAATGTCATTAGCATGCATGAACCTCTATGTACTGCTGGATTAATTACACAGAGTTCTGAGATTTTTAAAGGAAAGGAAGGTAACCATTCAACACTTCTGAAGAGTTTGCTCAGAGAAGGAGCTGAATACCTCCTAGTTGCCTATCAGAAGGCTCCTTGATAGAGGCAGGCTAAATGTTGGGCACATGTGTTTAGACACTACATTCTCTCCCTCCAAACCCTGTCAAAGGTTTTTAGTGTTTATCCCAGGCTTTGTTATCCACCAAGATACATAGTTTCCATTGAAGTGAAACAGATTATTGGTTACTATAGTTTCCCTATTGCTCAATTCAGTGCTGTGAAAAGCTAGGCACAATAGATTTAAAAGTCCAGTTAGGACAAATAAATCCATGTTGTGAAGAATGAGAGAGAAGATACCTGTTCTTGTGCCTTTGATGTATTCTTTATTTTGTACGATAGAAGAGGAATTAGTGAAGGGTTAATTCTTCAGTAGTTAAAGCACTATCTCTTCAGTTTACTGAGAAGCATAAGTATAGTTGCTGGGAAGACACTGTACATATTGTTTGATTCCCTTCTCTCTCCCCCCCCCCCCCCCAACCGCTTTCAAGATCTGGGAGATACTGTAGTACATTATAGGGACAATAATGTAGATGTACATGTTTATTCCTCTAGAATTGTGTTTTCCTTGTCCTGTTTTATGCAGAGCTTTTGTCCACTTAATAGGGCAAAATTGTATATGTCAGTTTCTTATCCTCTGAGAAAATTACTCCACCCAGAATTTTGAGGTTGAGATAAAGAAAATTTACATTAAGGAAGATGAAAATGTCAGCTTTCACAAGGATATATCAAGAACCAACCTTCTGAACATGTTGGTAAAACTAATGTATTCTAGAAGGCCAACATACAAATGTTAAGAGGGACTGAATGATATAGTGCAGATTAATGCAGTGGCTTTTGTGCCTCTGGAAGCTATGTTTGCATTCAATCCAGTATGACTAGAAAAAAAAAGTTAATTTGATTTGATAGCCGAAAAGGTCACACATTTTGTTCAATGCCTTGCATGCTTTTTTTTCAAACTAGATTTCTTTAGTTCAGCCATAGCTCACTTCTAAGGATTTCTACTTTGCTAAAGCTTTTTGTTGCATCATGCCAAGAAACAAGTTATGAACAGCATTCAACACCTATAATAAAATAGCAAAATGGAAAACCACTGCAGTCACACTGTGTTCCAAACTTATTTTTGGTTTCATTAACCAAATATTTCTTATTCCTGTACTGAGACTCGTTGGAATGCGTTAACCAATTTCAGCTTGCAGAATACAACCTAGGTAAAAAATATTCTAAACATTAAATGTTGCCAGTCACTACAGAAGTACAACCTTGTGCTCTCAAAGTAATATTTGACATTGCTGAAGGTTTCATCTTGATTACTTTCAATAAAATCTGAAGTAAGGATGACTGTCTTGGCTCACTAAGCAACAAGGTTTTATCACTAATTATACTCCTTTATTACCAGTAGTTTAATAGGTTTATGATAGGTCATAAAACAATTCAGCATGGGAGTACATAAAAGGAATAGGTTATACAGCTGCGACTTCTTAATATATATATTAATTGTAATGATATTTAGTGGTAGAGTGTTATTATTATTATTTATTTTATTATATTATTAAAATATATTTCTATGCCTTTATATGGGTATACTGCCATCAAAAATGGGAGGTGAAGAAAACACATATAAATGTACAGTAGAACACTTAATGAGGCATTTTGAAAACTTCTAATGTCAGAAGCATGTAGACTATATCACACATGTGGAATCTCATTATGGGTAATTATAATAAAATTATAAGTGCTGTAATAATTCTAACCTTGAAGGCACAATAAAGGATAGTTATATTTGCCTTCCTAGCCCACACATCTGAGACATTTTCCTCGTTAATTATATTTCATGTAAGTATAATTACGTTGTGTAAAACTGAATTTCCAAAGCATTTGCTAGATCACTGTTAACTGCAGCCTTAGTCTTCTCTGCTTTGCTATAGTAAATTATGTCTGCAGTTACAGGATGAAATAAATGGATACAAAACAAAATTTACAATGTGTGCGATTCTGCTCCTCCTCCCCCCATCATTTTATTCTGTAATCTAATTAATGAAGAAAGTAAGATGGGAGGAGGAAACGGTTTATCAGTTGATCCTACAGCGCCCAATGCAGTTTTGCCATTGATTTCAGTGGAAGCAGGATGAGGTCCTAAAGCTACATTTTTCATAATACAGAAAATTATATCTTTGTAAATTTGCTTAACTATTTATGTTCTGAATCTTACCTTACCGGAGACAACATAAACACACACACACACATGCTCTGTCTCTCTTTCTCTCTCTCTCTCTCTCTCTCTCTCTCTCTCTCTCTCTCTCTCTTTGTTCCTTGATTTCATACCATGGATATATATCTATGTGGCATGAAATGAAGGAGTAAAGATGATGTTGACACTAAGCACATAATCTGAAGTACATAATACTTTCCTATTTAATTCCTTAATAAGTTTCAAAAATATCAAACTATGTTATTATATACACCGTAGCCAGGAAGACAGTAATGAATAATTTTAACAGTTCATTTATTGGCATTTTGAATTGTCATATTTGTTCACAAGTCTGGAGTTGGACCTTTATTCTTTTGCTGATGGTAACATGAGTAGTTTTATGGAAAGGTTGAATAAAAAATAGTTCAATAAAGGTGTATCCCATAGAATTTTACCTCATAACTTTATATAAATGATAACGTTAAGTCACACCCTCTACTTCAGGAGAAAGAGCCCAAACAGAAACAACACAGAAGAAGGAACACATCCCAATATGTAAGAAAAGTCCTAAACCAAATTAAAGTGGTTCCTATTTTGCGAGACTATCTGTAATTTGATAAGGGAAGATCATTTTAAAATGATTATCAATTATGATGGAATTAGAAATATGTGAAGATACAATATGTCCCCAGTAATGTAAATTATGTACCATTTTATTTCTTTCATTACCCTCCATCAGTAAGTTGTCACCACTATAAACTAGGGGTATAACTATGTAATTATCTCTCTCTCTCTGCCTGCTCCCTCAAACCTCTGCTCTCTCTGAATAATTTGAGCTTGTATTGAAAGGAATTTAACTACAATTTCAAAATTATTAGATTTTTCTCTTTTTTGCTAAACAGGGAAGTAACTGATTGATGATTCCTGGCCAAGCTGAGATATCCCAGCAAGCACTGGACTAATGACATCAACAACATTACTTGTCAGAGCCAGAGTGAGGCGATTGTCTATCAGAATAAAGGAACCCAGACTTTCATCTGGCATCTGGGTGTTTCACCAACCGACAAATCTATCCCAGACAGACTGCTCTTTCAGGTTTTGTGTAATTGTTTTATATATATTGCACTTAGGAGGGTGTTGGATGTCTTTCAAAGGCCAATGTACTGTAGTAGCTGATGTGTGATGGTAAAGCAGTTCAGGCTTAATAAACATAATCTGCCTGCTAAGGAAGAGTTGGAAGGTGGAGGAATGAGCAAAATCATGTTTTTTAGCTGCCACCCCCCAACAACACATATCTCAGTATCAGAGCTCTTTCTAGCAAAAGATGAAGATTGCTATCCATGCTGCCATTGTTAGACCTATCATCTATCTTTGGTACTGTTTGTCTATAGATTGTTATATGAGTTTACAGAGCTGCTTTAGTTACTCAGTTCCATCTTGACTGAGTGTTCCCAAAGGATGGTATGGTCCAGTTATCTTTCTACCAAAAGATGTCATTGAGTGAAGTTCTGCAGGGTTCCATCTTGTATCTTTTTCCAGTCAGTGTGTATATGGGGGCCTTAAAAAGGATAGAAAGGATACATTGACTGTCATGCTTTCCATATTCTAACACCAGTAAGCTGTAGCTTACAAAACACAGCCTGTACTGTTGAATTCCAGGCGCAAGTGTTTTGTGTGGTAGGGCATGGATGAGAGCTCCGTGGCTTAAATTTCAATCCAAATCAGATTAAGCAGTAAGAAATCCAGAAGCAATAAAATATAGCAAGGATATCTGTCTTTACACCTGAAAGTGTTTGTCTATCATTTATAACCCCTACTGGCAATATGGAAATCGTGCTAAAACCACCTTCCGTCACCCACTTCTGTGAAAGGCCAGGGATGCTTTTTCTCCTATCTGTGGACTCTGACTGTTTGTTTCTGATGCTGACCTAGATACCACTATCTATGTCTTTGTCACATTAAAACATGATCACAGCAGTGAATGCTACACAGGACTACAGCTCTAAAACATCTGGAAATGGAAGCTAATATGGAATACGACAGTCAGGGTATGAACTAGATCCCATCACATCTCTGCTCCACAAGCTGCGCTGACTTCCTGTTGGTATGAGAGGGAAGATTAAGGTGTTGTTAGTTTTGTTGTATAAATTATTAGATTGCTTGGGACCTTCCTCCTTGAAAAATCCCTCTCTACCCATGCTTTACTAACACAGATGTAACCATTGGAAACACTACAGTCTTCTGCAGGCCTGCCAATGGGGAGACAACAAAAAGGCAACTGCCCTGGACCCCAGTGATTCAAAAGATCCTGGGGGCTCCTGGCCACCAACACCAGTACTTTGTCAGTGGCAGCAGCCGGCAGTCCAAGCCCTTTAAATCACTGCTGGAGCAGTGAGCAGTGCTGAGGGCTGGGGGAAGTCTAGTTGGGGGGAGTGGAGTTGGCTGCAAGGGAGCTTTCTGGGAGCATGGAGCTGCCCCCTTACCTTGCACCTCCACCTTGCCCCAGTGGTCTGTTAGCTCCTCTGGTTTTCTGGAATTTCAGGAGAAGAGACTGGTGGTAAAGTATTTGTCAGTTCTGGAACCTGCATCTTACCTTTTTCAAGATGATTCAGTCTCTTGACGTTGTGGACATGCTGCAAATCATGTCTACTTAAGTGCCTTTTATGAAAGGTTGTGTTTGTGTGTGTAGCGCTGAAGGAATTCTGTTACTGTTTGAGTTGCTGTGAGATATTGGTGGGATTAGCTGTTATTTTCAGCAGATTTGGGTTTTCAGTTTAGTCAAAGACATTTTGGCTGTGTCTAGACTGGCATGATTTTGCGCAAATACTTTTAACAGAAAAGTTTTTCCGTTAAAAGTATTTGTGCAAGAGAGCATCTATACTGGCATGTGCCTTTGCGCAAAAGATTTGCTTTTGCTCAAAAGCATCTGTGCCAGTGTAGATGCTCTCTTGCACAAGAAAGCTCCAATGGCCATTTTAGCCATCGGGCTTTCTTGCGCAAGAAATTAACATTGCTGTCTACATTGGCCCTCTTGCGCAAGAATACTTGAACAAGAGGGCTTATCCCTGAGCGAGAGCGTAAGAGTATTTGCCTAAGAACCACTGATTTTGTACATTACAAAGTCAGTGTTCTTGCGCAAATACTCACGGCCAGTGTAGACAGGAGGCAAGATTTTGCACAAAAGCGGTCGCTTTTGCACAAAATCATGCCAATCTAGATACAGCCTTAGAGTACTGCATACAGTACGATTATCCAACCTAAACGGGACCAACAGGTGGTCGGATTACTGAAAATGTTGAATGATAAGGACTCTACTGTAGCCGGCGCCCCTTCCCTCCCTGCAGCTCCTGGGGACCCAGCCCTGCTCGCTGCCCCGTCGCTCTCTTGGAGCCGCTGATGCCTGCAGCACCTGGGGACGAAGCAGCACCAGCAGGAGCGGCATCAGCGGCTCCAGGAGAGTGACAGGGCAGCGAGTGGGGCCATTCTCCTGGCCCGCACCCTGGAGCCACTGATGCTGCTCCTGCCAGTGCCACTTTGTCCCTGGGAGCTGCAGGGCCGGATAAAGCGGAATGTTGGATTACCGAAGGTCGCATAATCTGGACTCTACTATACCTGTTTTTGTATAATTTTATAAATCAACAAGCATAGTAATCTAATAATGATGTCAGTTATATTCCAAAATCCCCTGTCCTCCACTTCAGCAAGAGAAACCCCCTTTGTCTCTGTAAGTCTGTCTCCAGGGGTACAGAGTTACAACTCCAGTTATAAATGGTGATCATTCTATTTCTGATTTACTCGGTAGTTTCCCCAAACAAATAGTTAGCGAGTGAAACAGGAGGTTACAGTTAAACAAATATTCCAGATCACTAAGGGTACGTCTATACTCCATGCTTATTAAAAAAAAAAAAAAGCTATTCCAGAATAGTTATTCCGAAATAGCTTATTTCAAAATAGCACGTCTACACTGCAGACAAGCCTCAAAATTAGTCCGAGGCAGGCTTCCCTAATGTAGACGTGCTATCTCGATTTAGAGTCCCAAGAGGCACTGAGGAGGAATACCTTGGAATAGCCCTGCTGAGGAGCTATTTCGAAATGGCAGCAGAAAAGCATCTACATGTCTTATTTTGAAATAGCTGTTTAGGAATAGGCATTATTCCTCGTAAAATGAGATTTACAGATTTCGGAATAAACCGTCCTTTATTTCAAAATTATTTTGAAATAACAGAATGACTGTGTAAATGCTCGCTTTGTTATTTCAAAATAACGCTAGTTATCTTGAAATAACGGTGTAGTATAGACACACCCTAAAAGTTATACTTACCAGTGGAATATCATTTTTCAAATAATTAGAATAAAATAAAATAAAATAACGTATAAAATAATATGCAGGTACTCATCAATCCATTAATAGTATTGTGCTGCAAAGTTATTGGTTTCTTGAAGCACTTAGGTATACACAGGTAAAGTTTTCTATACAGTAGGTTATCTTATAACACTACATATCAGTATGGGCAGCACATGGTGCACACTCAACTTGCTGAAAATATACTTAACATTAAAAATTGTACTGAACATAATTTAACCTTTCTTTGATGAATCAGAAGGTAATTGAGGATCTTGCGGTGCTTGGGGTCATTATTATCAATATCAATTATCTCTGCAGAGGTAGAAAGTGTGGGAGATTGGGTTGAATCTGTAATGAATCTATGACATAGCCTGGAAGTTGCTTTTTTGAATACATCTCTGAGATCAGTTTTCTCAATTATCACCCATCTCTTTTGCATTAAAGCAGTGTGCAGAATGTGCAATTGCATAACCCGCACAGCATACTAGTCCTGGTTACTAGCTTGAATATTTATATTGGGAGATATCAGAAAAAACTGGTTAATAGAGCTTTCCAGTTTTTAAAGCGCCAGATAACAGTTTGTACTGCATATCAAATTGCAGTGTTTACAAAATGATAAGATGAAATTTGATTTCACATTTGTGTAGGTTGTATTATAGGTTGCAATTAAGACGTGGGAACCAGTGTGATTTATTGGTTACAGCAAGGGACAGGACCTTTGCGTTATAATCCCAAATTTGTTACCAGGTCACTCTACCTGTTGAGCATTGCAACTCCTAACTTTCAGGAATTTTGCACTGGGTTAGGTGCCTAGGTTCACAAACACTGGGTTAGGTGCCTAGGTTCCCTGTGATTAGAGTTCATATATTGTCAAGAGAGATCTGGAGCCACTGTCGGAGGGCAAGGAGATGAGTAGTGAATAAAAGCCAGAATAGTGTCCCTGATAGGTGTGAGGTTGGGACCACAATTTGCCTCCTCCTTCTAGAAACATCTGAATTGGTGCCACTGCCATCATCACTTGGAGTTTTATCTATAATCACCACATTTATCAACCTGCCTAGTAATAAAGTAAGGCACACTTGTCTGGAATTGCAAGATCATTGTGTTTGCTAACCTCCAGTCCAGTAACTGATTTGACTGAGAGATTGAATATTTTTGCTAGCTGTTAGGCTCTTCGTTATAAAATTCCTTCAGAATTTTTCTGCATATCATCAGACCTTATCACTATTGTTCCTTAGTTTGTCAGTTTCTTTTTCCACCATGCCTTATCATTATTGCATGAAAAAGGTAGCTCAAATATAGGTATATTCTCTGGAGCCTCTTTTACAAAGATTAATGCAAAGAAATCATTTTTGTTAGCTGCAAAGTGTATCCTTCTTAATTGTCTGCTAGATCACTAGGGAATAAATGGAACAGACTCATTCTCTCAGATATTTTGCTTCTGATTAACTTAAAAAAATTGTTGTATGATTTTAGATCTTTCAATCTCTGGTGCCCAGCTTGTTTTCACTTACTAGAGTCTAAGAATGTACAACAACCAGCATCTTAACATTCTAAATAAATTGATCTTATGGGGCCAAATTGTCCTTTCATGTAGTGATATCTCACATGGGTGAGATACTCACTGTTTTTTTAATGTATTATATTAGATTTGTACAAAAGTGAAAAAGAGGCACCTTTCCAAAGCTATAATTGCCCCTAACATACATCTCCTATCCAACATGATAGATATACCTTTTCTCTTGCTTCCTTCAAAACCCTTATGAATGGGAGTGGGATGTCAATGTACCTTGCACAACCATCTAGTCTGGAGTACAATTTGGGCTCATATTGTTTTTCTGTAATCTTATACTGATCTTGTCTGTCTCCAGTGTTGCTGAGGTTGAGGGGAATTGATCTTTAGAAGAAAAGGAAAAGTTGTAGCCATCAAATTTGCTGGGTATGATTTTACCAAAAGAAATGTTCAGGTCTTATTTAAGGTATTAGTTGTTCTAGTTAGTGCTACCATAATTGGTACTCAGTTTCTTAAATTTCTAAATCTCTATTTAATTGATTTTTGAGGCTTATCTGGATCATGTTTTGTATGCCTGTCAACCATTTTTATTTCACTTCAATCGCCACTATGAAACCACTATAAAAAGTTCATTACCTTATTTTGTACGGCTAATAACATAATATTATGGTTATTATAATGAGTGTAAGTGGCCTTTATTTACTACTTATAGAATGTTAGAGCTTTGTCAGTTAATTACATTAAACAATTATTCCATCCAGAACTTTAGTTTGATAAAATAAGATCAAGTCATGGAGGTTGGGTCCATGGAGTAGTCTTAGCCAGGGGGTAGGAGTGGTGTCCCTGCCCAAGGTTTGTGAAAGGCTGGAGAGGGATGGCACGAGACAAATGGCTTGGTCACTGTCTTCGGTCCATCCCCTCCAGGGTCCCTAGGGTTGGCCGCTGTCGGCAGACAGGCTACTGGGCTAGATGGACCTTTGGTCTGACCCAGGACGGCCACTGTAAGCTCAGGGCTCAGGGTCGGGGGTCTCAGTGGACCCCCTTGATTTTCATGCACACCTGCTCCTGGGTGGCCAGGCTGGCAGCTCTCCTGCCCTAGATGGCCACTTTCCTGTGCCTAGTGCGGAGATCGTGGACAAGGTCCACTAGCCCAGGAAGGTGCCCGCCTCTTGCGGTCCAGGGCAAGCTCCCGGGAGCCGCCAGCCTGGTCCCGGGAAGAGGGGGTGGGCTGGGGGACATTGGGTGGGTGGCTCTGTGCCGTGCCAGGTGCAAGGTCTGCTGGCTGGGTGCTGGCAGGCTTGCACCTGGCACGGGCACCGTAGCCAGCCCGTGCCCCTTTAAGGGGTCCGGGGCCGGGAGGGGGGCATAGAGTTTCCCTGGTGTTGGCCAGAGTGGCCACCAGGGAAACCTGGGGAGGGCTAGCCTCCCACTAGTTCGAATTAAGGGGCTACACACCCTTTAATTCGAACTAGTAAGTTCGAACTAAGCTTAATCCTCGTAAAATGAGGTTTTCCTAGTTCGAACTAAGCGCTCCGCTAGTTCAATTCAAATTCGAACTAGCGGAGCGCTAGTGTAGCGGCTATGAATGTTAGTTTGAACTAACGTCCGTTAGTTCGAACTAACATTGTAGTGTAGACATACCCAGAGGGAGTAGGGTCTAATGGTTGGAGCATGACACTGCTACTTCTACCACTTACTGGGTAAGGCATTTATTCTTTTTATATCTCAATTTCCTTATGTGAACATCTGGTATAATAATAGTTACCCAACTCATAGAGGTGTTATGATGTTTAATTAATTTATCTTTTCATAGTACTTTGAGATTTTGGATAAAGATGCTGTATAAGTATTACCATTATTGTTAATAATCATTATTATTAATAAATATGTTAGTGCGATTTAAAAACCTTTCAGTAAGTGGTCTCTGTTTTTACATTTTCTTTACATTTCAGATTTCTCAAGCTGACTTATCCAAACATTTGGGAATAAAATCTTTGTGCGGAAGAGGCAGGAGTGAGGGCAGCTACTTTTTAAAGAAATGTGTACAATTCAGCAAAGGTAGGGAGTAGACAGGAATCTCTGTCAGAATAGTATGATAAATGAAAGGGCTCTAGTGGCCCTTCTGTTTGTTTAGACCTCTTGTTTCTGCTACAATTCTGCACAAAACTAGCATTGAAGTGTCTACTGTTAAAACATAACATAACCTGACAATGATCAGCCCACAGGGCTTTTCCAAGAGAAGGCCATATTGTTCTGCTTGGGGAAGTGCTCTAACTCTAGATGTCCTGAGACATGAAGAAAAGCACAGAGTGCGGAAGACTTTCCAGTACATTAGTACTATATGAAAGGCGCTGACCACTCGTACATTAATATTGCCTTGTCCTAGAGAGAGACATATGGGAAAGTACTGCACAAGATTCTCTGTAGACAGCTTGTTTCTTCCTTCCTTATTTTAGATCAACAGACACAATGTGAAAAAATACACCCGTTTTCATAGTACAGGGTCTGTGTATCATTTTGTAGATATTTAACTTTTATACTGTGCAGATGACTGCACAATTACAACTCCCATTATTTTTTTACTGTGCACTATTTGCAAAACCACTACAGAATATTTACCTTATGAACTGCAGTAACATTAAGTATTTTGTATACCATGCAGAGCATTTTTTCTGCTAATGGCGTTAAAGTGTTCTTACTTTTGTTACTGTTGAGGATTTTCAAATGTCACAAAAAACAATAATAATTGAGAGGTAGCCGTGTTAGTCTTTAAAGTTCTATATAGTTTTTCCTTTTGTTTTTTCAAGATCAGACTAACAAGATGGTTTAATAGGTGATGAGCTTTCGTGGGCAGACCCACTTCTTTTATGATCCCCTGAAGATCTTTGTTCACATTTTACATTTTAAACAAAGTTAAAGAGTGCAATGTTGAGTTAGGGTGTGTCTACACAGCACCCTAAACTCAAAATAAAATACGCAATTTTCGCTATGCAAATTACGTATCTTGTTTCGATTCTATTTCAACATATAGCTTATTTTGAAATTTGGCGCATCTACCCAGTGCTAAATTTGGAAATAACGCACTATTTTGAGATATTCCCTCTTGTGGAATGAGGGAAACAGGGATGCTGAAATAGCGCACCCATTTGAAAAATATTTCAAAATAATAGGTGGCTTGTTAAGATGCAGGGTAGCTATTTCAGGATACCTCCGGTATTCCAAAATAGCCACGCAGTGTAGACATACACTTAGTCAAAAACATCATGGAAAATGAAAAAAATCACATGCAAGTATTGTGGAAATGGAATGTACATAAATATGTATACACATTTAAGCAAGGATATTCTGTTGTCTTTTATTTGTTTTATACTTAGAATACTAATATACCAAAATAATCCATCATGTTTTTACTTATGCCCGTTGTTATGCACCTGAATGCAGAGTTACAGAGAAAGCAGTGCAAAGGGAACATAAACATTTTATATTGTTCAGGATTATGATATTTGGTAGGTCTGTAAAAATTGTTCATGTCGGAATCTCATGTAAACTAAAACAGATGCGAAGTTTCCTCACCTCAAAGAAGAATTAAGCTGAAGCCAGAAGGTTTCTCAGAGCTCGACTATTTGGGATCTGATTCTCAGTGGCGCATTAAAACTTTTTTATGCCAGCTTCTATTATGAAAGAGTTGTGAAGGGTTATAGTAGAAATGCCTGGCAGGCACAGAGACAGCAGATTGAGCTCTGTCACATATCCCAAAGAAGTCTCTGTTATAGGGGATTTTTGGGGTATATTCCTGGGTAAACGGGCCCATTACTTGGGCATTTCTAGTGCAAGCTATTCCTGGTTATTGGAAAAGCTCGTCGATGCTATTATCAGCCAAGGAGAAGTTAAAAGAGTGCCTGAACTTTCTCTACCTTGATCTGGGAGGCTGAAGCAACCCTTGGAGATGCTAGCATTGGAAAGGAGCAATGAGGCCATTAAGCCATCTTTACTTCTTACTTTTTAATCTCTTTGGCAAATACAGGAATTTGATTCATATTGAAAATGATGAGAACACCACTAAAAATGTGTGCCAGGCACTTTCTTTTATATATGAAAAATATTAAGAAACTTAGTCAAAGATAAAGTTGCTCACAATTGGTTTTACTTTTAACTAAACTTCTCCATCAAGTTAGGCCAAACTCACAGGGCTAGCCCTACCATGAGGTGAACTGAGGTGATCACCTCAGGTGCCAGACTGTGGGTGGGGGTTCCACTAGGACCCAGAGTGTAGAAAATTGTGTCTGCTGCTGGTGCATATGTATTCTCTGTTCTCTAGATGTACAGAGATGGAGGAGTGCTGTGCTGGAGGAAGGAGGTCACAAGAGACCTTTCAAAGTTTTGGCCCAAGCGAGGGGTACAAGGGTGTCATTTGAGCTCCCCGCCTCAGGTGCCAAAATGTTGTGGGCTGGCCCTGCAAACTCATGATGGATAATACATCAGTATTAGTGGGCACTTATTGCAACTCCTGTGCCGTATTCTAGAATTTTAAAAATGGATACATTTGTGATTGACTTATTTTATGATGCAGTTCTATGGAAAATTAAAAAGAAAGAGTTTCACCAGGCTGTGAAATCATGGGATAGCATGTTACCTACTTAGTTTTCACATTGGCAGTCCACAAAGCAATTGCAAATTTAAAAGAATCCCTTTGAATAAGAGATTTTCCAACAAATGATGAATATTCCTTATGCCATACACTAGGTCATTTAACACAATCACAAGCATATTGAGACAATCTACTGCACACAGATAGTAATGCAAACAAATCAGCAAAGAAACCTTTGTGAAATCAGTAGACTGTTGCACATTCCCTCCAGTTTCCAGCTCTGCATGAGCATATGTTTTCTCTTTCTCTGTTCTCTGGAAAGCACTCATGAGGCCTCTCCAAAATGTAGCAATGGGGATTTTGCCAACATGCATGTGCCTTACTTAGTTCATGGTTTACAACTACAGTCTACAATAATGAAAAGTCAAGGAAAATATTTGTGCCATTGTTGGTTTCCCTCAATATCCTGAAAATGATTAAATACTCCAATTAAAGAAGACCATGAGAAATTCCGTAGGAACAGAAAGAATTTTACCAAGTGACTGCAGTTTTGCAAATTCTGCATAACATGCTGCACAAAAAGAGTGAGAGCGAGAGAGAGCAAGAGAGAGAGAAGCCTGGATGCATCAAAGGAGTTAGGTGCCTAAGTCCCAATTTTAGTACAAGTGCAATACCCCAAACTCACACTAAACAACATAGTCACTTAAAGTCACCCAGTGCATGAGTTTTTGTAATAAAAAGATTCCCTATGAACATGCACTCTGCTGCCTCCCTATAGGGAGCAGCTGTTTATCTCCCAGCTAACGCTAGAGTAATTGATAAAAGAAGCTGGGTATATGGCTACTTATATAGTGTGCAGGATCTGATCCAGCAGTCAGTTTACAGGACTCCTATTGCATGAGGATCCTCAAGTGAGTTCACACAAATCAGCTGAGGAGGCACCCTATAACTTTTAATCCAGTGGCTAGGGGGGTCATGTGAGACCCTTTTCAAATCCGCCCTCCACCTGAGGAATAGAATGGATTTGAATATGGTTAAGCACATCTTAGGGGAGTTCCCCAATCATAGAACAGCAGATGCTCCACTACAATGATCAGCATCCCCCACAACACAGGTCCATGGGCCCTACGCATGCCTATCACAACATGTAATGTACCTCATTTATGGCATGAATTGCTGCAATAAGTACTACGTGGGTGAAAACAGACAGTCACTATGCTCTCAAATGTACTCACACGAGAAAATGATAAAAGACAAAACAGCACATCACTTGCAGGCAAACACTTTTCACAAAGTGATCATTCTATAGCTGACCTGTCAGTCCTCATCTTCTAATGAAACCTGAACAATACTTTCAAAAGACAAGCCTGTGATCTTAAATTCATTGCTCTACTAGACACTAAAAATCATGGGCTAAACAGAGACACTGGATTTATGGCTTATTTCGACAATCTGTAACCCATTAACCTTCTCTTTTTGTCCTACAACTGAAGAGCTGCTAACAGGCCACTCTACTTTGAATGGTCCCTTACAATATGTGCTATCTATTTATGCTTCACAATCCATTCCACTTTGCATTTTGCTATGATGCAAGCAGTTCCTTTCCCTGACCTGAAGAAGAGCTCTGTGTGGCTTGAAAGCTTGTCTCTCTATGGATATGTCTACATGCACACTTGCTTGACAAAACTTTTGTCATTCCTGGGTGGTTAACATCCCCACCCTCAGTGAATCACAAAGAATTTGCCTTGGCCAGTGCACGTGTAAACGTTGCTTTGTTGGCAGGAGCGCGCTCTTGCTGACAAAGCAAAACCTGCTCCTTGAGGGTGGAAGCATTTTGTCAGCAAAAGTGCCAACAGTGTTCACACAAGCTGACTTTTAGCAACAGGGCTGGGAGGACATGACCTTCTTGCTAAAAACTGCGTAGTGTAAACATATGCTAAATGATAGAAGCTAGTCTAACAAAATGCATTACCTCAACCTTCTTGTCTCTGGTATTACATTTCAGTTCTTTTGAGTCTTGTTAGCTGTAGAGAGCAATCCCAGGTAAGAGAAAGGTTGTGTCTACTACCCTATACTATAGTCATAGGGTGTGATTGCAAATTAAGTAGATTTACTAGGGATGTAAAAATGTGTAAAAATAGTAATTGTGTAACCAATCAAAATTCTGTCAGTTACATGGTTAACCACAGGTCTGTCAGCTTCTGGCTCCACAGGTCTGCCAGCTCCCAGTCCTGTGGAGCTGCTGGCTGTTTGTCCTGCAGGGCTGATGGCAGCCCCATGGGGCTACCTGCTGCTGTCTCCTGGCCTTGTGGATCTGCCAGCTGCCAGTCCTGTGGGACTATTGGTTCCCAGCCCCATGTGGCTGCCAGCTCTCAGCCCAGCGGGGCTGACATCTCCTAGCTCCTGGCCCTACAAGGCTGCTGGCTTCTGTCCTCTGCTCCCCAGCAGAGTTGCAGAGTCTAACTGCCAACAAGAATTGATAAGCATCAGCTTATTGGTTAATTAATTAAACTCTTACATCACTAAGACGTACCCAAGCTAACCTTAATCTAGCCAGCTGAAGTCTCAGAGCCATGAACCCACAGCAACAGAATCTTCATGGGACCTCTACAAACCCACCCAAAATCCTTGGTAATGATTCATGGGGCTAGCTCACACTAACGCTAATACTGCTCTGACTTCCCTGTTCCAACGCAAAAGCTAGGTATTTCTGATCAAGCTGTAGTTGCACCCTGTGATTGCAATCTAGACTTAAGAACACAAGAACGGCCATACTGGGTCAGACCAAAGGTCCATCTAGCCCGGTATCCTGTCTGCCTACAGTGACGGATACCAGATGCCCCAGAGGGAAGGAACACAACAGATAATCCTCACGTGATTCCCCTCCTGTCACCCATTTCAAATAAACAGAGGCTAGGGACATCATTCCTACCCATCCTGGCTAAAAGCCATTAATAGACATACCCAGAATGAAGTACTGTGGATTCTGTTCAATTGTGTGCATTGTGAAAAGAACCTCTTCATTAATTTGCAGTAGGTTACACAAGGGTGGACACATTGAAGGCTGCACACATGTCACCGAGGACAGAATTTGAAATCAGTGAAGTTGCCAGATGTGCCATTAGGTCAGCTTTGGCCTGCACAACCTTTATTATTAAATGGAGGAGGGCTTGATTTTTAGAACCCGGGTTATTTTGCAAGGCTGGTAATTAGGGGGAAATATCCTTCCACTTGCAAACTGAACAAATCCTTATTTAAGCCCCATTAAGGTATTGGCAAGTGTTATTTTTGCTGGCTTAGCATCAAAGCATGTTGTTCTTTGGTCACCTATGAAGAGTAGCAAGAAAAGATAATAAAGTCAGAACTTTAGTGTGGAGTTTCTAACTTTGAACTTCAAATTGTAAGGGGAGAGAAATATTTCTAATGGTCCAGTATAAGCCCAGGGACTTAGTATGCCCTTCAGTAAAGGACTCTGATTTATGCTATTGGATTTCTTGTTAAAATGAGTTATTAGTAAACTATTCATTCTGCATAATGTTGCCTAATGAAAAGATGAAATGAGAGTTTACCCCCACTGCTGACCCACAATATTTTCTCATTAAACATATTTAACAACAGTGCACTGAATCAGATTGTTGAGTGAAGCTGTTCAGTGGTCAAATGTATGTTGTCAGAGAGTTCATGAAAAAGTCATTATCTTGCCTCCCCTTCTCTTTCACTGTCAGGCAGAATCATGTCATAAATACAGTCACTTGTCGAACAGGATATCAATCTTTCCAGGTATCACCCACTTCCTGTCTCTGACCATATGTTGCTGTTATTTATGTCAAGAAAATAGCATTTACACAACCGCTGCTAGTTGTTTACAGAAGTTTAACTCTTGTGATATAGTCCCACTTGTGTTGCATGCTTTTAACCCATAGATAATACATGAGCTTGCACATTTTAAAATATGCTACCACATGCATGACAGAATAAACACAGAACTGAACTGACAGCACCATCTGCCAAACACAGTTGATGACAGGGGAATGGTCTCTTCACAACATTCTGATTTTTCCCCATGTGATGAAGTTATAAGTATATGAAATTTTACTATTCCATTGATTAATCAGATTATTAACAATGATAGAAACAGTTTTATGTAAGGTGGTGAAGCTCTGGGTAGGAATATTTAAAATCCATTTTTCTCACATTAATCACTTTGTGTTTCCACCTCTGCTTACATGTTTGTCTACATATGTACATCAGCAATAACCTGAAAGCTATCTATACAGAATCCCTATATTTTGTAAAAATGGAAAATTTCTAATATTAAACTTTGTCTTAAGTCTAAACATTTTCCAGAGCATTATATCTTTAGCAGCAATGTTCTTTGTACTGAGAGTTTTAAAAAAGAAAGAGACATACACAGTTACTATTGAAACAGAGACACAATTGCAAACAGTTAATTTAAAAAAAATGTAAACATTCATAAAGATTTGTCTGTTCATTTAGGCTACGTCTTGACTGCATCCCTCTGTTGACAGGGGGATGCAAATCAAGCACGTCAAAATTACTAATGAAGCAGGGATTTAAATATCCCGCACTTCATTAGCATAAACATGGCTGCCACTTTTTTTTCGAAAAAACAAAAAAACAAAAAACCGGTAGTCTAGACATGGATCTGTCAAAAATAAACCCTTTTCTGACAGATCCTGTATCCCTCAAAAATGAAGTTTAAATTCTGAAGAAGTGGGTTGCGCCCACGAAAGCTCATGATACCATCTATTTGTTTTGTTAGTCTTTAAGGTGCTACCAGTCTATTTGTGGTTTTAAAGTTTTTCCTGTTACAGACTAATTCGGCTACCCCTCTGAAGCATTTAGGAATAGACTGTGCATTGGGACAATATCATCTCCCATAGGCCCCAGAGCTGCCTTATAACTTGATAGTGATTAGTGTGAAGTCAGAGTTGCAGTAGTACTCATGGACATTGCAAGCCTCAGCTCTATAAGGGAGCTAACCAATAGAGCCACACAGTCAACTTCTCCTCTAAGATACAGTGACCACTTCCCACAGCTCAGCCCTGCAGTGTGTGAGGGAGAAGGATTTAGGGTTGACCAGAAAAGAAAAGTTCCTTTTCACAAAAGAAATTGAGAGTTGCACATTTATTTTCATCAGAATGAAAACTCGGCCTTTTGAAAATTGTCATAAAAAACATGAGCAAGAATGAGCCCTCTCGGAAGTGCACAGTGTCAAGCAGAAAGAGTTAAATATTCTGTGAGCCAGAGTAAGCATTTCTGACTCTTGTAGCTGGATAGTTGAAGTACTTCCAAGGGACATGAATGAGTTCACTTCAATCCCTGCTGTGCTCTGGAGAGCAAGGACTGAGCCTGCAGCTTCAAAACGCCCTCTGAATGTCTTTATCACTTGGCTGAGTCTCTTTCAAGAGTCATAAATTTCACCCTGGGTCTGAACTTCAAGCCATGTGGTTCCCTCTAATTTTTCCCAGCCATGTGGGGAAGTAATTTTGTTAGGTACACCAATAAGGAAGTGATATTGTGACATATCTCCTGGTATGCATTACAAAATTCAAGTGGTGAGGATGGGAGTAGGGGAGGGTGCTCAGGGCTAGGGTATGGAACGGTGGTGCACGGAAGAGGTGGCCTCCGGATGGAGATGAAAGATTTTGGGTGGGGTCATGGATGAGGGGTTTGAGGTTCAGGCTATCCTGGATCTATACTGGGAGAGAGGTCTGGGTGGGGCCTGGATTTGGGCCAGGAAAAGGGCACTGTTGCCCTGGCTGCAGAATGTTCAGATCATGCCTGGGTTTGGGCCAGGCAGGGGTGCTTGTCCTCTGGCTATGGCAGTTTGGGATGGGAGGGGAACGAAGGAGACACTGGAGGAAGGGCACCTCTCCCCTAGCTGCGGTAGGACCAGACTGGGACTTGGTTCCCTGAGCACCTGCATGATGCTTAATAGGCTACGGTGTGATGGTGCAGCCACACAACTTATAGCGAACTTAGGGCCTAAGATTACCTGTGGAATCTGAATTAAAATTTACCTGTTTTGAGAAAAACTTCCAATCTCAATGAATCAATCTTTTCTGATGAAAAAACTTTTTGTTAAAAAATTCACAACCAGACCTTGTTTGGCTTCCCAGTATCCAGCTTCACATATTATACAGTGAAATCACATTGGTTCTGATAGAGTTAAAGCTCTCTCTTGCTGCATATGGTGGTAGAATAGGATTTGTGCCTTACAGTATTACCATTTGATATAAAATATAATGGTGTGAATATAATATTTCATTCAGTGTTAAGCTTTATTTTCTAGTTATTGCTATACCAATAATCCTAATAAGCTCTTATGCTGTTAATGTAGTGGTATATGCAACTCCATAGCAATTCTACTGCAATTCACTATCATATTCAAGTGATACTAATTAAATTAAAATACTTTTATAATTAAATAGGAAATATACAATACTCAGCCTAATACATTTTCAGATTTTCTTAATTACATGTATAGGCAAATTTATAAAAATAAAGTTCTATTGGCATGTTTTGTCATGCACAAATATGAAATTGTAATAACTGAAAAAGGTGAACAGAATTAGAATACTATATGTTTTAAAATATATTCCACTTATTAAATGTTGTAGAAACTGTATTGAAGGATTTTATATCCAATTCATGAAATGTGTCATTTTTGCTGCAGCATTATCTTGAGTACTATCTGTACCACTTTGTAATATGTATTTCGATGCTATAAAATTGAATATAGATCAGACTTTTGGCTTGCCACGGAGACAGATCAGTCTGATTACATGGGTTATATGGTGCATGAATTTTTTAAATTAAATAGTTTCTTTACCAATAAAGTAATGTCACATTTTCATTTTTGGTATATTTGACAATTATCTTTTCTGATGAATCAATATTATTATTTTTTTTAGTTATGATTATAGGTGAAAGTAAGTGGGTGCACACTGGTGCGCAGCTGCAGCAAGAAGTGGCTAAGCTGCAGCAAAAGCCAGCAGGGAGCTATTTAAAGAGCTGGCAGGGACCTGGGTTACAATAGGACAGTACAGTACCTTTAAGAAATTTTAAGTTACTTGCACCACTGGTTATGACAAAATATTGGTCTGATGAGTTTTCTGGTCTTGACCAACTCCAAAGTGTTTATAGTGTATAAAATATTAACTGGCAGGACAAGCAATATTTTATGTTTGGTTTTGATTTTTCCTATTTATATATTAAGATAATCTATTTAGATATTAGGCATATTATTTATGTTTATATCCCTATAAAAAGTAAAACAAAATTAAGTCTTGAGCTTGTATCACTTGTGCATAACTTGGAAAATTAACTTGGAAAATTTACTCTTAAAAGTGACTTGTACTATTTACTAGCTTCAATATTCCTTCCTTCCCAGATTCAAATACCATTATTCCTGTGGCCCTTGTTAATCCAAGTCTGACAGGTACATTAGATACTGATAGCAATGAAGAATTTAACTGCAGTCATCAAGAGTAAAAGAAACAGGAACTTGCCAACAGCAAGATTGCAGATTGGACCAAACCTTCTGGATTAGACTTTTTAAGAATGTGATAGATAGATAGATAGATAGATAGATAGATAGATAGATAGATAGATAGATAGATAGATAGATTAAATTAACAAAGTAATATGTCAGTTGAAATTGTGCAGATATTAATGACTCCACTACTACCTACTACACTCTTCCTTTCTGTGATAACTCAGCTGCCATATTGTTTTGCTTTACGTTAACTCGGTATGCAATCATCATTAAAGCAAAACAAAACATAGTTTTAATTCAGAGCCATCCTTTATTTCAGACAACTATTTTGGTGAAAATAAAGGAACAAATTCAGATCAAGTCCAACTCTACTATGGAAAAATCTGAAGAAGGGGAAAAGCTCTGAACTACTGATGAGACCTCTCCTCAAAGAAGAGGATTTACATTTTACACAGCCCTAATATCTATGGGAAATTTGGTGAATCCCAGTATTAGAAATAGTCAGAAAACTCTTTCTCTGACCACACCAAAAAATGCATGAAAATGTAGCTTATTATACAAAATGTATTGTTCTGAATCGGTTTTCAAAATGGCTAATGGTTGATTTCTAAATAGAATGATTGATAGCTCAGCTTCTCCCTCCTCCTTCACACACAAACTTTTACTCTTCTTTCTCAAATAATTAACTTTTTAGAAATTCTCCAACTTTGGAAAGAGTGGTAAAATTACATTTTCATTTTTTTCCTTTTACCACTTTGTAACATTTCCAAATCTGTTGCAATTTTGAAAAACTATAGCAGGAATGAAAAACACAAGAGGAAAGAATAAGAATATAAAATCATCAGAACGGTCGTAATGAGCCAGACCGAAAGTCCATCATGACTAGTATCCTGTTTTCTGACAGTGGGCAATCCCAGGTGACCCACAGGGAATGAACAAAACAAGTAATCCCCAAATGATCAATTTCCTGTTGCCCATTCACAGCTTCTGGCAAATAAAGGGTAGGGACATCATCCCAGCCCATCCTGGGTAATAGAAGGTTTATTAATGGCTGTCATGAATGTATCTAGTTCTTTTTTGAATCCTGTTGTACTCTTGGCTGTCACAATCTCCACTGGCAAAGAGTTTCACAAAAACATGCAAAAAATTCTAGACATTATTCATTTTATTGCACTTAGGAAAAAAATCAGGAAAAAGAGGGAAGGAAAGTGGTGAACAATCATTTGAAACTTACTTGGTTTTCAAATATGGCAATAAAAATTTCAATTCCAAATTAAATAATAATGTACATATTGTGTTAGAATTACCCATCATAAAATTTAAAAAAATGTAATCAAGCAACATTAACCTCTAAAGTATTTCATTCCATTCCATTTTTAGGTTAGGAAAATTATCTATTAAACAATTTTGACCAGTGCATAGTGAACATGTCCCTGTATAGCACTCTCTAATTTCTAGTTGCCTGATACAAGAAGGGGTTCTAATCTGGTTCATGATCATATTAAACCATTAAAACAAAATTAGATACATTTGGTTTGTAAAAATAATAAAATTTTCAATAAGGGAAAAGTTAAAGGAAACAATTTAGTTGAGTTTGTTACTGTAACAAAATTGTCTGTGAAAAGAAAAAGAAGGGTAGTTATATATTTAAATTTTAGAGGGGCAGCCGTGTTCTGTTTCAGCAAAAACAAGGAGTATCATGGCACCTTAAAGATTAACAAATGTATTTGGGCATAAACTTTCATGGGCTGGAACTCACATCATGAAAGCTTATGATACTATTTACATATTTTTGTTAGTCTCTAAGGGTACGTCTACACTGCAACACTATTTCAAAATAACTAGTGCTATTCCAAAATAACTTAGTCCGTGTCTACACAACAGGCAGTTATTTCAAAATAGTGTCAAATTACTGTCAAGTTGGAGGACTTCTTACTCCAACTCCTGTAACTCTCATTGCACGAGGAATAAAGGAAGTCGAAGGAAGAGTGCTCTACTTCGAAATAAGTGCTGTGTAAATGCTCCCTATTTCGAAATAAACTATTTCAAAGTAAGGTACACAAAAGATACACAAAGTAAGATAAGCTCAACTGAGTAGCTTATTTCAAGTTAAGCCCTGCAGTGTAGATGATCCCTAAGGTGCTACAGGACCATTGTTTTTGTTGTTGTTGTTTTTTTAGTTACAGACTTATACGGCTACCCCTCTCAGCCAAATAAATGGGTTAGTCTTTAAAGTGCCACAGGACTCCTAGTAGTTTACAGCAGTGAAAATAACTTAAAATTTCTTACAGGTACTGTCCAATTGCAACGTGGGTCCCTGCCACCTCTTTAAAGAGCGTCCTGCTAGCTTTTGCTGCAGCTCAGCCAGCTCTTGATGGAACTGTGTACCACTGAGCACCCACTTACTTTCACATTTGTTTGTTTGGCTACTGAATGCATACTATAATTTTGGAGATACATAGAAATAATTTCCACCAGTTAAAACATACTAGTTATTAGACCAGACAGTGATACATACTAAAAAGTCTAGGGAAAAGGGGATCCAAAACTGAACCACCTAGCTGGTCTAAAATCCAGGTAGTGTCTAGGGAAAGGGTATCTGTCCAAAAAATTGGGAAGACTGGATTTGAAGATTAGACTGCTGGAATTTTGGCAAGAAGTCTGGCTGGCTGAAATAGCGGATGAGCTAGTAATTGGCTAGGATTTCTTTATGGCTAATAACTAGGTAATCAATGCCAGGAAAGATGGCTCATAAATTCAGCCTGAGGAAATTCCTTTTAAAGATACGACCCAGATGAGACAAATTCATTATAATGTTGTGACAATTAGGCCTATTTAGCCAAATGGAAACTCATTTGTAAAAAGTATAGAAAAGTTCATAAAATGTTGCAATAATGTCTCAGGATACATCTTAATAGAAACTAAGTCACATTGCTTTCAGTAATGAATGTTATAAACAGATGCAAAAGAACCTGATAGACTAATTTAGTGTAAAAAAAAAAGGCAATACTGATACAATTCAAAGATTATGCTGAAGTTACTCACCAGACCCTTTCTGGATTCTAAATGAAAGAGGCATTGAGGAAAAAGAAGAAAATAGGGAAGAACAAACATAGGCTACTGCAATGGGCTTCACCATCGTGGCGGCCACTGCCCCATTTCCTGGGACCTCAGACCTTTGTCATGCTTACCCTGAGAGATGTCCTGGCCAGACTAGGGCAAAGTTAGGGAGCCAGATGATGTTGCCTCTGTCCCCAGCATCAGCTGAATCCTACACCCTGAAATGAAAAAGAAACAGATGTTAATAACAGCAACATTTCCAGGTCCTCGACTAACTTTTTTATAAGACTGTCAAACAAGGGGTTTCCCACCTAAAATAATCTACAGATATAGGGAAAGGGAAGAGGGATGTTGTTAAATTAAAAGCCTAACTTAATACTTAATACTTTACTTTTCAGAACAGTTTTTTTCTTTTCTGTAATAACCTTCTTTAATAAAAAGTTAAAAGGATTTTAATAGGGTGTTTGCTCATGCCAAACAACTTGAGGGCTCTGTATGCCAAACACTAAACATTTTAAAATACTGTTTATTGTTGGATAGTGACTGGAGCTATGTCTATACAGCAGTGTTATTTCGGAATGACGTCCGTTATTCCAAAATAACTATGTGAGCGTCTACATAGCTAGCCCATTATTTCAAAATAATTTTGAATTAGTGGGCGGCTTATTTTGTCATTTGTAAATCTCATTCCATGAGGAATAACGCCTCTTCCAAAATAGCTCTTTCGGAATAGCAGTGGTGTGGACACTCTACTGCTGCTATTTTGAAATAGCTCCTCCTGCAGGCCATTCAAAGTAACTATTCATCAGTGCTTCCTGGGGCTCTAAATCACATTAGGGGAGTCTGCCTCATATTAATTTCCAAGCTTCTCTGTAGTGTGGACGTGCTATTTCAAAATAAGCTATTTTGGAGTATTTCTTCTGAAATAGTTTATTCCAAACTAATTGTGACATGTAGACATAGCCTGGGTTACGTGAACACCTTTGACCCAAATATTCCATCTAAATGATTACAAAACTAAGCAGTTAGTTTTCAGTGAATGACTTGTCCTGCCACCAAACAGTAGGGGAAAGTAGAGGAGTGGCTGAAACCTGTCTTGAAACCCGGGGTCTCAAGACAGTTGCTAAAGCTCCGAAAAAATAAGTAACACCTATTTATTTGCAACCTCTTTCTGACAAACAGTAAATAGTTAAAAAAAATTAAACCTGAGTTTCAAAATGTGAACTGGCAGAACTGGTAAATACTGCCACAAAGGAAAAGTACATGGAATAAAGAAGAGAAAATGGATTTCCAGAGCTTTTACTAGACTCGTCGTTCCAGTACTGGACACTCAAATGAGTAGGATGGTCTAAAAGACTTCAGGAATTGGCATCGGGAGTTATTTCTCCTAACCCAACAAAGGCATATGTTGCACTGCAGTGGTCCAGCACAATACTGGTAATGGGCAAACTGCCCTGCTAAACAGCTACTTCACTGGTTACCTGTAGCAAAGAGGAGAGGCAGGTATAATTGAGCCTTTACCCCGCCCTTGGGTCTCATCATAGTTCTACTTAAGGAAAAGGATGGCAGCACCAAATTATGTGCAAATTACAATAAATTACATGAAGTTATCAGGGCTTATCCAGTACTTCAAACTGATGACTCTGTGGATGCTATGGCAGGTTCAATCAGGTTTTTTACACTGGATTTTACAAGAGGGTATTCACAGTTGGACATGTTTTTGACTTGAGAAATGCACCAGAAACTAATGGAGAAGATGGCATGCCCCTTTCAGCCTGCCTGATAGCTAGATGATATCCCGGTGCTTGTTAAAACATGTGAGCAGGAACTAAAACATGCTGTGATAAGCTGAAGAAGGCTAATTAGAAACTGAACCAAAAGAAATGTGAGTTCTTTCAAAAAGAAGTCATCTACTTTGAGCACACAGCTAGTAAGGAGGGTATTTCCACAGAGAAAAACAAAATTTAGTCTGCACAGAGCTGGACAACTCCCCAGACACACATGGGTATACAGCGTTTTACAGGGCTCTGCTTTTGCTGCATGCCGTTTATTGGTTGGTTTGGCAATATTTAAAAAATGTTCCATAAGTGATCATGTCAGTGCTTGGAAGAATGTGATATAGCATTTCCAGAGACTGGTCCTGTCTTGATCTCTATGTTTCAAAACCTTATAATGTTGGACACTGATGTTAATAATGCTCATGATTGTGGGGTAGTATCAACACAACATCACAAGGGACTTGAAAGAGTGGTAGTTTATTATAGTCAAAATCTTAGGTATCCTGATAGAAATTACTGTACCAACCAAAAGGTGAAATCAATGCAATGTTGAACAATTCAATCAGTATAATATTGGTGGAAGTTTTTGTTCAAGACAGACACTTCTATCAGTCTTTGGATTCTGAAATCTTGAGCAACAGTTTACCAAATGGTTGAAGAAAGTACAGTGCTATGATTTCACAATCACACATAGGCCTGGCCATAAGCATGGTAGGCATGTTGGACTTGGTCATAAGCATGCTGATATCTTGCCCAGATGGCAATTAGGCTTCACAGCTCTCCTTTTTTCACAAGGAGTCTCACAAAATCAGGCTTACTCTCCTGGAGGTTACTGAAACCCATCCAGAGGATGTTAAATGCTAAAAGCACAGTTAAGCAGTGGGCTAAGGCAGATTCCCTGCCTTTCCTGGCCCCGCATCATTCCCAGAAGTGATTGGCATGTCTCTGCTGTCCCTAGGCAGAGCGATATGCAGGGGGTTCCCACATGCTACTCCTGCCCCAAGCTCTGATTCCACAGCTCTTATTGGCCAGGAGCAGTGGGGTTAGCACCTGTGGATGGGAGGTGCATGGATCCCCCTGCTTCCTCTCCTCTGGGGCCACAGGGGTGCGCTGACCATTTCCAGGAGCTGTATGGAGGGAGGGAGGGCAGGTATGTCTACACTACAGCATTTGTTACTGTGCATCACAGAATTTAAGGTCAGAAATTACCATCTTGATTTTTTCTAGTTATATTTCCTGTTCAGGCCACAGAACCTCACCCACCCACTCCTGCAATAAGCTTCTAACCTCTGGCTGAGTTACTGAAGTCTTCAAATCTCAAAGACTTCAAGTTAAATAGGATGACTATATTTTCCTAAAGAAAAATGGGTTACCATACCAGTCCTAGTCATCCCCTCATCACACACGAGCCCCTCCCCAGACCTCCTGGCCTCCTGCCCACATCTCTTCCAGCCTGCAACCCCCATCTCTTCCAGTACTAGGCCCCTGCCTCCCACCCTTGCAGAGTTGGCCCAAGGCCTTACTCTACCTCTTACATGTGGGGGCCATCCCAAGACCACCTGCCAGTGGACGTTTGGTGCTACTATTCACCCATGTCCTTCTTCATGCACCGCGGACCCAGCCCTCCCCAATGGCCAGGAAGTGGGCTGCTGTGCTATGTCCCCAACCTTCCCTGGTGGTTGTGGAGTGTAAGCATTTTGGGAAGGCAATGTCTTAACTACCACTCATGTCTATAGGCTAATTGTGTATTATGTGCTTTATAATTTAATTAAACATCTTCCATTAGAAAAGCGCAAAAAGGAGTTCCAAAACTTTATAAACTTTTGACCTGAATTGTTAGATAATTTTCAGGGTCTCACAGTGTGTGTCAGGAGGAAAAACTAATGATGGAATCAGGTTTTTCTTTGGTATAATTCTTTGTATAGACAAATACTGTTTTCATGCACACAGAAGAAATCCAGTAACAGAGGGCAGTGTCCTTGCGCAGTGCTCTAACCCTCTTTTTCCAGCTATCATGGCACCCTAAGGGCACATTTACACAGCAGCGTTATTTCGGAATAACTAAAGTTATTCCAAAATAACATAGTGTGTGTCTACACTACAAGCTTTTATTTTGAAATAATGTTGAGTTGGAGGACTTCTTACTCTGACTCATGAGAACCCCCATTTCATGAGGAGTCAGGGAAGTGGAAAGAAGTGTGTTCTTCCTTCGACTTCCTGCTGCGTAAACAGCACCAAAAGTCTAATTAAGGTATTTTAACTTAAGCTACTCAATTGACATAGCTGAAGTCGACTTTAGCTTAATTCGACTTTAGCCCTGCTTTGTAAATGTACCCTAAGAGCTCTCTTTTTTAGCCTTCGCTCAGAGTCTTGCAACAAGTGCTTCTCTGGCTGTCCTTGGCTTCTGTCTTTCTTTTTGCTCTTCCTCTGTGATGTTTCTGATTGCATCTTCTCTCCTTCCTCATCTCCTCCTTTCTGAGAATGTGGGTATCCCTTCTCTTCTCCCCACCTCTGCCTAAACAGTAGCCAGTGATGCCTCTTCATGCAATATAGCTCAATTTTTGGTTGGCCTCACATCTGGCCTGCCTTTTGGATGGTGTTTTAGATATCTTACTCTAAAAAGAATTTAACTCCTCTTACATTTATCTTGAATAAAGGTTGGCTATTACAGGGTTTCACCCAATACATTAGTTTGTATATCTTTATCAAATCCTTTCTTAGACATTATTTTCAGTAATAATGATTAAAATGTGATGACATCCAAAGGCTTCATTTTTCTAAGTGCTATACACAGATAGAAAATCCTTGCTCTGTAGAGTTTACAGTCTCAATTAATATTCTGTCTCCATATGAAAGTTGTCCTCTTCTTGCCCATCTCTGAACTCCATGTATTTTCATCTCCATCATTTTGGAAATATGGTAACTCGACTTGAACACAGTATTGAGTAACATGGCATTATAATGTTTTCACTATTACCAAGCCTCTTCCTTTGGCTGTGTAACATTTTGTTTGCTTTCTTGACCACTGTTGCACAGCTGTCCGCAATGACATTCAAGTTGTTTTTTTCCCCTGATCTGCTACAGTTAATTTGGAGCCTATTAAGAGATATTGGCAATTTAAATAAATCCTTCCATTTGTCAGGCATGGAAGAGAAAAACCTGGGTATCAGTATTGCTGAAAAAGAGTAGACTGAGTGATAATGGCCAATTCAACTTTTGGTGACTGGTATTGAAGCTGAGACAAAGTAGTCACCATGTCTCTCTCCCTCTCAAGGTCTGCTATGGCCGTACCTGGATTACTGCAGTTAAGGGTCATAGATTACCAGAAGAAAACCAATACATTGGAAGGAGTTATGAGAACAGAAATATTTTTGATCAAGGAGTTGCAGAGATTAACATATAAGGAAAGAACAAGAGAGTAATTACTAGGGTGCTGCGCTCCCTGCTTGCTACGCTTGACAACCCCCCTCTCAGCCAGGAAGAGCTCAGGGGTGAGGACTCCCCAGCCCCAGCTCTTCTCCCCTCCCCCCCCAGCTGCTGGGGTGGATCTGAAACCACCCCAGCCCTGGCTCTTGGCCCCCCTTTCCAGCCAGCCCCAGCTCTTGGGCCCCCCATCCCTTCCCTCCTTCCCAGTTACTGAGGTGGTAGGCCTAGACCATGCTGGGGTCATCGCTGCACCAGCCCCAGTCTCTCTCCCACCACCACTGAGGAGGGCTAGGCTGAGGCCATGACAGCTATAGCTCTCCCTGTGGCTGCTGGGAAAGGGAGGGGAGGGCCGTGGCCGCAGGTGGCCACAGCTCTCCACATAGGCCCTGGGGAGGGCCAGGCTGGGAATGGGTGGGACTTGGCTTCTGTGGACATAGGGTAACATGATGAAGTCACTCTGTCATCCGACAGGAATATTTTTTATATATATAGAGAGAGATGGGTAGTTTGGCTAAGCAACAGCAAAAGATAGGGCAGAGGATAACATGAAAGATGGTATTTCTGTGATTTTGTTGCATTTTTTTCTCTCTTAAAAAAAACTAAAACATTTTTATATCAACCAAAAGTTCACTCTCTCAGTAACTGTGCATTTGTGGTTACCCCAATACACAGAGATCAATTTCGACTCAACATTCCCACATGTCTTTATATTAAAATATATTAATATATGTCCTTGGACTCCCTTCTTTGAAGAATTGATGGACTGCAATATTACATTTGTATAATATAAATTTGATCAGATGTGATTCGAATGCTTTTGGAATCCTGTTGTTAAAAGTCAGAAGAATGCAGTTATAATGGAAAGCCACTGCCTATAGCTTAATGATTTTCAGATCCTACCATCAGATTAACTACCTGATATCTACACATTGAGGGGATCATCTGCATCCTCATCCTTTCCAAACAGAATATGAGTTCAGCCACCTCCACAGTATCCCTACTCTCCCAGATATGTTGAGTGGTCCTGTGGTAATTTCTGTGCATGTTGGTGGGGATCAAACTATATGCAAACAAGACAATGTGGAAAAATGTACACAAAGAAACCAAAACAATTGTCAGGTTTCTCTCCCTCTAAGTTTTGTCTTCCACAATTGGGGTTAAGAACATAAGAAACACCATACTGGGTCAGAGCAAAGGTCCTTCTAGCTTAGTGTGCTGTCTTCCAACAGTGGTCAATGCTTCAGAAGGAATGGACATAACAGTAATCATTAGGTATTCCATCTGTTGCCCATTCCCAGCTTCTGGCAAACAAAGGTGAGGGACACACAGAACACAGTGTTGGATTCCTGCCCACCCTCGCTAATAGCCATTGAGGGTTCATCCCTTCATGAACTTATCTAATTCTTTTTCAAACCCTGTTATAGTAGTAGGCATCACAACATCTACAGGCAAAGAGAATAAATTGACCTATTAGATTTATTCTAACAAAATAACCTCAAAAGGACTCGATTCTTCTTTAACATCAGTTTTACACCAGTGCAACAGTGCACTTTGGTATTTAAGTTACCTCTGATTTACACAGATGTGAGTGAGAGGAAAACCAGACTGCAAGCACAAACATTTGAATTGCCAAACAACGGAGCCCAACATATTTTAAACTTAAGCACCCACATTTAATCTTCTACTACTGTATTTGGACACCTAATTGACCTGATTTTTAGAAATCACAAATACCTCGGAAGATAGTAGAAGATGCTTTGAAAATTAGGCACACTTTATTTATATGTGAAAAAAATTATTTACAAGTGCAGTTTTAGGCACCCCAATATGAAAACTGTAATCCGAGGTTACCTTGTATTATATAGCTGGTGGTCACTTTAGGTACTGTATTTGGCAAATTCTCATATGGATATGCATAAAAGATTCAAAAAGTCCTAAGATACAAGATTTATGTCCATTTTCTGTTTATAATGTTATAAGATACATAAACTGAGTAAACTATATCCCTATTTCAGAAGATAAAGTAAAAGCCTTATATACTACTAAACCACAAATGTATTTCAATTGATCCCTTTTTGGTTTATATGCTACTTGTATTTAGCTCAATCAGCCAATCTTTTTTTGGTTAATCCACCTGTGCACCCACAATAAACTATTTTGTATGTTTTGTGAACCTAAACAAAGTTGTAACATACCCTATATGCTTCATTATTCCATGTGACTGTTGCAGTTTACCTCACAGCCACTCCTGGTGATTTCTGATGTTGAGAAGATGTCTGTTGTGTGCATTTCAATTTTCACAATGTTACATGTAGAGCTTGTGTTTATGATTATAGCTCCAAGGTAATAGTAATGTCTTTTTTCTGTATTCTTGCATGTTTATGTACTTCCTATGTAATTATGAAAGAGATAAGTTATTAATGTACTGATCTAATTAAAAACCCAGATAATCATCTCATTTTTCCCTCAATGATTTTCATATACTGGTTATGCTGGCTCTGAAGACTTTAAATACTATTGCTGGCAAGCCACTGTAGTAGACACATGGGGAGGGGGTGTCAGCTTTTAATTGTAACTGTCTTGCAGAGCGGTGTTGTTTTAATATCCTGTATAGATTTTTATGTAATACACTTACTTGCAGGCAGCCCGAAGCAAGAATCAATTCTGTGAAGGATTCTTCTTTTGTTAAAAGCCAATCTTGTTTTAATGATGCATGAAGAAATATTCGAGCATTGACATTTTTCTGTCAGGTTTCTTTTGAAAAATCAATTAAGATAATACTGCTTTGACCTAGTTATCTAGTTAATGCTTATTAGGAATGTAATATGATTTACTGTCAGCATAATAATTTTTGTATCTTATCCCATTAGCTTGTGCATATTTCAAAGTGTATTACACAATGGTCACTTCTTAAAATGTAATGTAGCAGAATACATTAATTAGATTGACTGGGATCATTAGACAGAAACTTTCTCATTTGTTCCTTGTATCAAATTTGTATATCATCTCTATCAAGATAATTCTTTATTTGCTTGTCTAAAAACTGTTTCTAAGAAAAAATTTTATGCTGAAAAACTTTTTTCATTGGTCAGAAATTATTTGTCAGTTACAAAGGGCTTTTGTGTTGAGCCCTTCCTGATTTAAATATATATTAATTGATCATGATGCTCAAACACAGTACATTATTAGGAAAAAAGTTCTCTTTGAGATCTGGGAATTTATAAAAGAATTTGAGTAGATAAATAAATACACCGAGGTAAGAGCATAAAATCTCTAAGGAATCACAGGCAGGTAGTCATTCAAAAAAATAAAATAATTGTTCTACTTATTTCTTGCACTTGTATTAGTTCATGCTAATGAAGAGGTCAATAATGGAGATACTTCACTGTAGGATCAGTGAGAAACTATTGATTTCTACCCATTTAGTGGTCAGGGTTAACCAAGAACCCAACTCTTTTAATCTTGTTAAGGAGTACATACATTAAATCTTCACACTACTTTAATGGCAGCTGCATGTCATTCAGAATAATATAACAGTTAGATAGCCACCATTTTGCAACAGCTGTCAACACTCATAGTGGTAGTGGTTGATGTGAAATGTATATGAATGATAAGTAAGGATGCCAGGCTATTGTATAGATCTTAGTGAAACTGAAATAAAAAATACATCAGCAACAGAAGAGACAGCAGCGATGTCTCTTACACTAGAAATATATGTTTCTGTTTCCCCAAAGTGGTAGCCTTTATCTATTGAGTGACTTTAAACTCAGAACATTAACGATCTATACATCTGCATTATTGTCATTTTGGTTTTCGCTTGCCTAGGAGAACCTTTGACTATAAGGGTTATGTGATCAAAATCAGATATGATTTGATCTTCCTGTCTAAAAGTGGAGCTTGGGTTCCACAGTGATGAGAATGATATCCACATTTAGACAGAACACAGAATATTTTTTAAATGTCAGTTCTGCATACACACTTAAGGGAAAGCAATAAATATTTTTTAAAATGATGTTTTACAAAGTAAAATAGCTGTTGCAAATGCTTTAGCCAAAAGGATAACTGTAGTTAATCTAGGGAAAATAGATTACAGTCCTGCAATAATGTGATTAGAGTATACTGTGTAAAATAAAACAAACAAACAAAACACATGACTTTACATTGGTCCTTCTATTGATTCTTTGATTTCATGTAGTTTCTGTACATTCTTTTTTCATTCAGTCAGGGTAGCCTACGTGTTGTGACTGTCATACATCAATTGAAATTTACTGCTGTAACATTAACACTTAATAAAAGTGACTATTTTATACAGATCAGCATGATCAATTTATGGAGTCAGTGCACAGAAATTGTTAATCTTCTTTCTAGTAACATTTTAAATAATTAAAAAAGAAAATCAATGGGGAAGGACTTATCTACATACGAATTTTCAAAATTTGGTTAATTCTCTATACCTACTCATTTAAAGCAAAGTTTTAAAAATCGCATTTCATTACAAATTTCAATTATCTATATGAGTTCAATTTGTTCAATATACACAGTCTATTCAGAACATTCAAGCATCTCACTTGAGAAAGATGGCATCTTGAAGTAGCAAAAAAGATGGCAATGGCGACAAAAATGGCACGATTAGTATGAAATTACCTTGAGATAAATCGAGTGTTCAGAAGAAATAAGGAAAGAAAAAAGAAATGAGTCAGGATACGGAATTTTCAGATTGGCATTGTTTATAAGTCACAAAGGAAGCAGGGAAAAAAGAACATCCTGATGCTATCAGTTATTCTGATTTGCATATAAACTCTGATATTAGGATTCATTTTTGAGCACGTCACTTTTTAGCTCCTAATTAATTGCAATGACAGCACTGTGTGTGTGTGTTTATAAGAAAGATGCTCTTGTGGGCTGAGGTTTTAATTATATTAAATATTAATCATGAACTGAAATTGGAAACCTTAAATTATTGTTTAATGATCATTGATCAAACGCATAATCAAGATAAAGAAAATTAGGATGGCAGACAGCAACATCACAATTTGAATTTTACATTATTAGTCTTCTGCCTAACTAGGCACTTTTCTAGAGTATCTGAACTGTTTTGCCTTTTAACTGTGCTTGCAGTTGCTATAGTGATGGCATAATTTTGTAATGGTCTAAAAATGACACTGGCATAGATACTGACAGATAGGAATTAATTCACTAACAAGTAATTATGTAGCGAAATGTTGACTGCCATGCAGAAGGTGCACTGTGACACATTTACTGTTTTTCAGGGATGGCAGTAACATTAGCGTTGGTCATTAGTGGTAGACATCTCAGTACAGTGTTGGATACAGACTTATATGCAGACCTATTTAGTTACCTGTGTGACAGCCTTGTTCAGGACACCAGAAACAGCTGTCCTAGCCTGTATGAGCCAAAATAATTAGGCCTGTCATCTTCCCGCTCTGATTTCCCCTTCAACCTGCTCCACAAAATGCAAATATTTTGCTTTCATTGTCACATTCACCTTGACATGGATATTGCTTTGGCGCATAACTGGATGAGATGACTCAGAATTTGCATTGTTCATTCTAATAAATTTGCTTCCCCTCTACCGCATGGCAGGACCCATCAGATAAAGTCTCCCAGAGTGTCATCAATCACCATCGCTGACAGACGGCTTTTGCCTTCATTTGTTACATACGAGAACATGCTTAATTATTTGTCCTGTAATTAGTTGGGAAAATGTCAGGAAATGTCAACTCTCTGTTCACTCTGGAAGGGCTCTGCTTGAAAGCCACAATGACTGAAGTGTCATTAATGCTGCCTAACAAGACGAGGATCAGCTGGGGAAAAGTGAAAGCTTCTAAAAAAGTAATCATGGCGAGTTAAGGAAAACTGCAAATCAGCACCAATAATAAGATGTGAATCCTATTAGCAAACAGTTATATCTTGTATCTGTTACTCTTCACAATAAAAAAAAATGAGAGAAAAAAACTCCAGGAACAAATACAGTGGGATCATATAATTTCTGTCACATATTCATTGGCATTTCCTAAGCCAATCACACTTACATATTACTGTAGGTAGTATCTAATATTTAATTTTCAGATTTGAGGTACATTTTACAGTCATGCAGCAGTATAATAAGCAATGGAGATGTGAAGGTAAATATGTTTTCATTAATCAAGTAGAATAAGATTAATTGAATGTGAACATTTATTTTCTGAACTTTGAGCTAGTAAGAACAATGGACAGTTTTAATATTAGGAAGTAAAAAACTGAACACAAAATATAGCTAGTCAGTATTTACAATTGCATGAAATAAGCAGTTGGATAGATTTTTTAAAAAAATTACATGGAGATTTAGGGGAGATAATCTCTGTCTTCTATTGTGAAATACAAAGCTAGCTATCACTCCTATTTCATGGTTAAAAATGTACTGAGACTAAAACCACATTTTTAAAATTCAGTTACATTTTGATGTGGACAAGCATTGCTTTTAATTTTTACATTTAAGGTTTTTTAGGTCTATGGCTTTTAACAGAAGGAGATTCCAAAACACTGTAACTATAACTATTTTTATGTGTACTCCCAGCTTTTTTACATTTTGACATAATACCTACTTTGTAATGTATAGTGCTGCTCACACATTTCTTACAATCGTGTGGCATATTTTTGAATGACTCGCCTACTTTTTTACATTATTGTCAAAGAGCATATTCATCTGGGAATCCTTTCTTACTTAATTACTTACATTATTTCATCTCTCATTGCAATTAAGCAAATTGTAGCTTGCTCTCTTTAGAAAGGATAATTAAGATAGTGTTCTGCTGTTTTACAATTTACTAGTTGTCACAGGTATGGCTAAGCTAATTATTAAATGGTTAAAATTTATTCTGGAAAGAATATTACAAGTCTACTGTGTGGGCAATGTGCTTCCCAGGCTAATTCAATTACAGATGCATAGCACTTACAGTGTGGGTATGATGTTTGATTTGGAAGGTGAAGAGTATGGGAATTTAAAATTAAGTTTTATCATTATATTGGCCATCTGTGCATAGTAGACTTTTTAAAAGTCAATATTCTATTCCAAATAATAGCTGAGGAAAAGGTGAGGAAAGAATGAACATCCCGAATCAATTATTTTCTCCTTTTTAAGAATCAAAACAAAACAAATGAATGCAGCAAAGCAAACAGAGGCTGCATTGTGAAGTGCATACATTTTAGATGCTGTTCATTCCTGATATTCTGATTCCAGTCAGATAAGAATATAGATAAAATTACTCTGACAAGCTGCTCTCTGAGCCCTTAGTGGACTTCCATCTTCATCCCCCAAACCAACTCACAATTCAAAATAATAAGGCACTATTACCAGTTTTCCCGAGAAAAAACCCTCAGGATTGACAGCTTATGAAGACTTAGTAACCCTTTTATCCTATAAGAAAGATGGTCTCTTCAAACAAGGGTGCCACTGTGCTTCAAAAGTGCAGGGGTGGTTATAATGGGAAATATTTTGATACTACACCACAATCAAGCAAATGCAATAAGGAACAATTATTTTGGATAAAGTCAAATGACTTTTAAAAGATCTGATTACATGTTATATAAGGCATATGAAGAATTTTTTTAATATCTTGAGCTCTGCATTCATAACATAGGTGTGAATGCCTTGGGAAGGAGATTAGGACAGCTACAGCTAATAGTAAAAGATTATACTGACCTACTGTTTTTATATAGTAGTAACAGATACCGCCTTCAAATGATTAGCTTTGATTTGTCTTGTTCCATCTTATTCCAAAAGAAAAAGTGTGCTCTGGCCAATGCAGATGGATTTTAATAATGAACTTTTTTGGGTCTTTTTTTTAAACAAACTTTGAAGCAGCACATTCTAAAGGGGCAACTGTAAGCTGGATTTCAAAGGGAGATGGTCTGTATAATTTTTAACTCATTTTGGATTACAATTATTTCAGACTAAATTTATCAGACATGTTACACCACTAATAATGTATTGTGGAGAACACATCCCTCGACAATTATGATCATTCCTTGGAACCAAGTCTGAGTTACCATTATGTAATAAACCTGCTATACTTATTCATACCCTAGTTGAGCTTATATATAAATGAAAAGCCCTCCTCTGTAACCTTGATAATTGCTACAATTATTCACACAAATAAAAAAGACATGTTCTGATTTATTAATAGAAAGCTATGAGGATAAATTTATTCTAATACACAAAGGAATAGCCAGCATACCCTCCTCCTTCACACAGCTTGGGGATAAGTACATACAGTACGTGTCATGAGTTCCCAAATGATGCAAGTGATAGTGAGTCACAGGCAGAAAAAATGCACAGTGCTACTCTACTTGCACTAGGCATCAGATTTAACATCTGCATTAAGTTTACAAACTACAATAGTTTAGTGATGGTGTAAAGGGTGTCCACTTACAGGGAACTGCGTAAATATCCTGCATATTATCATAGAAGTGCGGGGGATACATTTGATCATGTTCTTCTAGCTGTGGTAGGGCATATAGTAAGCACAGATGTTCTGTGCAATTAGGAGAAAGATAAATGATTTTTCTTTATTTGGAAATTAAATAGCAATTGCTTGGAAATGTACACCTACCTGAAGTACTGCTCAAAACACCATGCACTGATTGTTATAGGCAAATACTATTCAGCAAAGAATTTTAAGTATATTACTGTAAAGTTAGGAATGAGGGAAGCTTTATTTTCAATTTACCTTGTGACCTCTTTTGTTCTTTCTTTTCTTTGTGACTTTGTAAAATGTAATAAGAAAAGTATCAGATTTGATTTTTGGAAAATGGAATGGGAATATATTTTCTAATATAAAAATTACAAGGACATAAAAATCGGTTGTTGAGATTTTCTGCTTCTTACAATCACAAACTGACTTTCGTCAAATAAAGGTGCAAGTCTGAATGTAAGTGAATTACATATGAAATGGCAAACAGAATTCTTGTTAGGATTCCAGAGTAAATTTGATAGCTACATCCCCACCAGTTTCATCCTCCCTTCCCCTTTTTTGACATAGTGCATATTTTATAAAATGATTAATACCCCAAAAGGAGCTCACACTTTTGAATTAGCATATTTAAGCATACATAATAAATTGGGAATTCTTACAAATAGATAAGAAGGTTTTAACTGCATTATGGACAAATAACAATACAATAAGCTTGAAACAATACATTTAAGAAGAAGCAAAACAAAGATGTAAGGTCAGACAATATCTCAAATAACATTTGGAAAATGCTGCCAATTGTTTGGATAACTGTACAATGCCAAAGCCTCTTATAACATTGTTAAGTCTTTATTCAGTAATACATTATCATGCATATTTCATAGCAGGGATTACTAAGACAGAATTGTGTGTCATTTTTGTTGTATGTCTTTATAATTACACCTTGAAGCCACAACTAGATTTTTTTTTACTACATATTCATGAAAAGCGGACTTGTAATTTGATAAAGGGTAGCTTGTGTTCTCAACTCCATTCAAACAGCATCATGAAGCAGAATTAAAGTAGGCATCTGTGTTCTCCCGGCATTAATCTCTTCAAGCACATTCCAGCTGCTATGATGTGCAAGAGGGAGATAAGTCCTAAACGGACTAAAGCTAAGCAAGCCAGACAACTCTATTATTGGCTTCATAATTGCTTAATTAAACTTTTGTCACTAATCATTATGAGGGCAATAGAGCTGTTATACTGGCTTCTGTTAAGCAAAAATCAATAAACTGTTGGAGTTAATTTCGCCGTATTTTTTGTCCTGCAAATGAAATTCATTGCTGCCGGTTAGTGATCTGTGGTGCTGGCGCTCTACTGATATGAACAGCCATCACCATTTGAATTGAGGGTATTCAGTAGCACATGAATATGAACAAATGGCAAACATAAATCTCTTGCATGAAGTACACCTTCTATCCCTTTATTATGGAACAATTGACCCATCTAAAATGAATTCTAATGCCAGGAAAGCGTTTAGATTTAAATTACACCATGGTCTTCTGGACCTGAAAGATGACGGCATAAAAAAGATTAATATGCTAATTATTTTTCTCCTTATTTTTTTTCTTCGACATCTATGGTGGGGTATTGTGAAGCGTGTAAATAAGATGACTGTTTTGTCAAGAAATGGCTCTAAGGCACACTATATTCCATTGCAATTTAATTTGTTTATTCAAAACCTCACTCCAGATTTTAACTGTGTTTACAATAACACTTTATTTTTCTCATAATGTTTTCCTTTTACAAAGAATTCCTTGAATGAGAAAATCATGTTTTTTTATTGAAATAGATTTAATGGTATTATGAATGATGACATACTTAACGGAGGTCTGTATTTATAAATACCTGACAAACTTTTATTTTCTTTTTCTATTACAAAGCTTATGCTATCGATCTTAGGTTACAGAAACCCTCCTCCCAAAATCTTCTTACCATAAATTCAGCACCGTTGTTTACAAAATAAAATAAAATGAATTGAAAAAACAGCAAATGAAAATTTGTTTCTCACACATTATGGTACTTCTTAGAAACCTTATTGCAAAATTAAATGAAAAAAATCCAGCAGAAAACTGAATATCTATGCTGGTCATCCCTAAAAACCTTTCATGTTCCAGTCACTGTACATTTCTCTACTGCTCTTTCCTCATTGAACACAATGTGAATATTAGCTTTGTTGATACTTCTGAGACAGAGCACAACAGGTAATAGAAAGAGAAGGGAAAAACCCTCTTAAAATGTCTGCTATAGAGACACTTTCATGGTAATAAATTGCAAAATATGTTTATTTTACTGTATCTTGCAATGAACTCTTAGGAATTTGAAATTTAAGTCTTACTTTCTCCCCCCTTAGTCCATTATATATACACATTATTTTGCTACTGTAGAGTTGTTCATGAATGGTAAGACACTGACTTTTTTTTTTCAGTGAGGAAATAGTGTCTAAGCATTTGGTTAGTAAATATATGTTTAGGAGACATAAACTATTACATGTACCAAAAAAACCAAGAAACCCCCATCCCAACTAGGTAGTTAAAATTTGGCAGTCTTGAACAAAAAAAAGTCAATGTTATAAAAAAAAGATTGTAATCTACAGAGAAGATTCTCTTTTTTGTAACAGTTAAAAATACATTATACATTAGTTTCTTCCTATTCCTCGAATATGTAAACATTTGCTCATGGTAACACAGTTTGTAAACTCTCCACACGAAAAGAAGACAAATAAAATTGCTTATTATATATTCTAATGTAAACATTTTCTAGTTAATAATATTTAAACGAATAGAGAAGGATGATTTTTTTAAAATGTCAGTTATTTTTGAATATCAGAATATTAACTGTATACATTCCATCAACCATCATCTCCATATTGATCTAGTAAAGAAACTCTATTTAGGCTATTCATTTGAAGTACATACATATCTCCTACTCTTTCCCTCTTCTCCCATCTTCAGTTTTGTTTGTCCACTAAGAAGTCAGTACATTTTGCCACACAAACAGAAGATATGTATTGTACCTGAGCATGTGCCGACAAAGCCCCTGATCTTTCAAACACACACACACAATAATTTTAGTTACATGAATAGTTCCACTGAACCTGGTGGCCCTACTCACATAAATAAAATTACTTTGTATCTGTAAGTATCTGCAGACTCAGGCCTAAAATGAAGTTAATATTGAATGCATTTATTTATTCTGATTTATACACATTAAAATCAGGAAAGAACATATACAGCAAGTTGCAATTTTCTCTGGTGTGACTAAAGTTGTGTGAAACCTGCTGGTTTCAGTTGACTGGAGTTTCTGTGAACCTTACAGGAAGCTATACCTTGTGGCCCACCTCTGAGTTTCAGTGAAGTTGAAAGTGAAACTGTGCAAACTCCTCTGAGATTCATATAAATTAGTGACATTTGCTTGGATGTATCTTCTCCACATGATCCTTTACTATACTGCATTCTCTTCCATCCATAGTCATAACTTGAAAGGTAAACAATATTCCCTTCCCAAGGATATCAGCAGCCAGAACGAATGCCCCATATCTTTCTACAGCAACAGCACCCACAAGTCAGCACTAGATCCAGATTCTGCCTCTCTTCATCTTAAGGCTTGTCAGCACATGGAGTTGTTCTGATTAACTACTCCTTATTTTCATTCTGGAGATGCCGCAGAATCTACCTCACATGCCTGGTGTCAGGTTTTGTTATGAAGGTTCAGACACTTCCCTAGCTATATATGTTATCAGCCAAGAGTCCAGAAAATAGGAACTATCTAATTCTTCAAAAATGACACAAACATGTTATGAATAAGTGGCTACAAAACTGACATTTCCGTTTTTTCTCTCCTCCACGTTTGACTTTTGTTATGTTTCTCTCTCCTCCGTTTCCAGGGCTATCTGTGTAATGTATTATTTATTATTTATTATGGTCTAGAGCCAGCCACCAGCACAAGTAAGGCTGGGGAGGATTACTTCATCCATTTGCAAAGCTCCCAAATATAAAAGCTGAATTAGACTCCATGGAACCAAGCGCATCACCACTGACCAGGGGAGAGGACCCAGCGGACCCTCACAGAAGTGAATAATCTGGTCTACTCCTAAATGCCCCCTGCAGTCTACTCTACAGAAAGACCCTCCAGAGGAAAACTTTTCATAATGCAAAGAATATGTATCTCTGAAGCCCCCCATCCTACTCCTTAGCCCCCACATTAGCATAATAGTTAGGGCAGGATTATTCTAATCATGTACAGCATATTATATTTAATATTGATATCTCATTAGTTTACTGAAGAGAAGGAGGGAGGGGAAAGGGACAATAAAAACCTATCCAAAGAGCTAGGGAAAGTGTCTAAGGGTAAGAAGATATTAAGAGTGAAACAACCATTCACTTTCATAGGATAGCACTGAGGTTAATGTAACAAGTAACATGAAATTACAGCATATAATTGGGGAAAAAGAGATAATCAGTGAAAGCTGTGCTTTTTGTTTTCTGGTGTTGCCCTCATTGCCACTGTGGTGAAGACAGGTTAATGAGCAGGGAAGAATAAGCTGAATACATTAAAGAACAACAATTCTCCAGGTTTTGCGTTCTACTTAGTTCAAGATCTATCTCATTTGGGCAATTTCCTCTCCCAACTGCAGCATATTTAATGCTTGGTCCTCAAAATGTTAATTTCTATGGAGCACTAGGCAGGGCTCCAGAGTATGAGAATGGTAAAAGAGGAGGTAGTAGAGTACATTAGATGTCCTCCTGGTTTTGTTGTTGTTTTCTCACAGTAAGGATGTGAATCATAACAAATGTACAGAAAAGAAACAAAGTGTTAATAAAATCAATGTTTTAGTGAGAAAAACAGTTTTCAATCAGTATTATAAAGTGTGGGTGGCTGGCTCTGTCTGACATGGGGTGTCTGGTAGGCTGCAGGTAGAAGATGCGTATGGAAAATCCCCAAAGCACAAGCCCACAGGTGTTCACTCACAGAGACAGCCAAGTGCTCAAAAATAGCTCCTTATATGGAAACAAAGGTCATGAACAGGGGAAAGCATGAACAGGGCTAACGGATTTACTAGGGTAATTAGAAGGATATTATTGGGCTAAGACTGAGACCAGTGCTGCCAACTTAGAGAGGGAGAGGGCTGATGATTACAAAAAAGGGGAAACACAGCTGGGGTCAGGACCCACGGCACTCAGCCATGGCAATGGAAAGCGGAGCGACCCAGCCAAGCCCTATCTGCTCCTCCAGTTTCCAGCCATGTTGCTTTACTTCCCACTCCTTCCCCTGAGCAACATGTCTGGGAGATGGAGGAATGGAACAGGCTGGGGCCAGGTCACTTTTTTCCCCCTCCTGCTGCCAGTGAGTGTGAGGGGGGCAACCCCTACTACCGGTGCCTGGCCCTCCAACCGTCCCCTGCACTCTACAGGCTCCCCAAAAGCATGGGTTCTGGAATGGTTGAATAAACCAGGCTGCTGGCCCCTTCCCTCCTCACTGTGGTGGGGGAGGGCTCATGACCTTTTGTGCCCTCCACATTGCCCCTAATTAAATGGCAATCTCATAACTGAAGATTCCTGTCTCCCTGTGTTCCCTAGTGCCTGCTTCTCAAGCTCAACAATAGTAGAATCCCAGGCTTGCCACCAACACATAGGAATGACCCACGAACACAAAGGAGAGTGTCTAACCCTAGATAACTTGTATGCCCTACTTTTTAAAAATTGTTCTGGATTTGTATTTGAGAAATAATGCAGCTGACTCATTTTTATAGCAGTGAACATTTTTTGGGGGGGTCCTTTCAGATCTGTTCCTGGCTATCATTAAATGTCATATGGACTCTCCCTTTGACTACAATTATTTATAGTAGTTTCAAATAATTTGTATTGATTATGCCATTTGGGGGATGTATTTTCTACTACATTACCATCTAAATAATGGATTCTCCATCACTGCCAATTTTTAAATGAAGATTCAATGTTCTTCTAAAAGATATTCTGTAGTAATTATTTTGAGGAAGTTCTATGGCCTGTGTTATACAGAAGGTCAGACTAGATGATCATAATAGTCCCTTTTGGCCTTAAAATCTATGAATAATGGAAAAGTCAGATTCTTGAATGGTCCAACTATTCATAGTACAGTTTTCTCAGTGGTTGAGTTGAATTCTATGAAAATCAATGAACATCTGTTTACTTCAATAGCTTTGGATCAGGTCTTAAATAGTTAATAACAACTTTAATGTCTTATGGAAATTTGTAGCCATGACATGACAAGTGTTCACACCACACCTCTTTTCTGACTAGAGAGAATTTGCACTTTGTAGGTGACTACAATACAACATTCCCTGGTAAAAATTGTCTACATAGAGGACTGAAAAGTGACTAAGCTTCTTGCGTTTTATGAACAGTCTTTTGCTTCTGTCAGAGCATAAATAAGAAACGTAAGTAAAAGTTGCTCCATAAATGAAAGCGCCTGTTCACCGGTAACTACAAGTTGGAACTACTGTAGATGATACAGAATATGACAAACATGTAATGCAGACTTATTACCTTTAATGAGAGAGAAGAACCCATTTAACTTTGCTCTGTTATTAATGTATTTTTAGTAACAAGTAGATGTGGCCAGACACACCTCCTTCATTTATGCATTGAAAAACTCAGTTGGGACAGAGAGGAGGAAATGATCCTTTCTCTCATATCAAATGTAGTAAATATATCCCCTTCAACAACATACATGTCATAGAAGTATTGCTTTTCTTAGTTTATTTATCAGTGATTCATTCTCTCTCAGGAATTAAAAATTCTTGAAAATCTCCCTTAGAGCTGGAAGCACAGAGTTATACATGTTCCTCCACTTTGGAATCTCTGTTAAATACCTACCTATAAGCTGACTGATCACTTGTACAATTTATCTCTATGGGTATGTCTATACTAGCTCGTTAATTCGAGCTAGGTAGGCAAATGAGGCGACCGGAGTTGCAAATGAAGCCCGGGATTTAAATATCCCAGGCTTTATTTGCATGTTCCCGTCCGATCGTCATTTTGAAATTTCACTAGCCCGAACTCACTGCTGCACGGCTACACGCATCAGTAAAACGTTAATTCGAACGAAATCCTTAGTGGAGTAGCAGTTAATTCGAACTAAGGACTTAGTTTGAATTAACGTTTCACTGCTGTGTGTAGCCGCACGGCAGTGAGTTTGGGCCAGTGAAATTTCAAAATGGCAACCAGATGGGAACATGCAATAAAGCCCAGGACATTTAAATCCTGGACTTCATTTGCAACTCCAGTCGCCTCATTTGCCTCCCTAGCTCGAATGAACGAGCTAGTGTAGACATACCTTATGAGTATCCTGGGCCTGATTCAACTCCCAGTAAAGTCTCCCATAAACTGTAGTGGGAGATACATCCTTGTCTGGGGTACAGGAGACTCTTTTTGTTTTTATCTGTGTTTGCTCAGAATTCAGACACACAAGTTGGGTGAAGTAATATTTTTATTGAATCAACTGTTGGTGACAGACACAAACTTTCTGTGTACACAGAGCTTTTCTTTAGGTTTTCATGAATTGTGAAAGTTTGAAGTATTTAGGATCTAAGCCTGCAGACCTTAATCATGCCAAACTATCCTATTTTCCAAAGGAGATTTGCCAAGAGAGGCCTGCAGGATCAAGCGCTATATGAGTTGTTTTGCTCTATGAATTGTATACAGTAATTAGTTTTTGTGAAATGTTTAGTATTGTCCTTGCCATGGGATATTATTCTTTTGAAGAGAAAACCGTTTATTGTAATATTCAACTAAACAAAAGTTATTTTGAAATCCATTTAAATGGTTTTACAGATCTGTTCCATACTGTGACAAGTGCTTGCAATGTGATTTTGTTTACTTTGACCAAATCGGGCTGTAAGTAGAAATATGCTTTGCATTATTAAGTACGGACAATTTTATATTACATATAAAATATGTACTTGTGTACATAGATATCTATGTATTCATAAATACAATGATATACTACACCAACATACCATATATATTATATATATCCACACAGATATAAAACTGCATTTGAAAGGCACATAGGAAACTTCACTTTTTTCTTGAGCTGGTATTACAGAGATATTGATAAAAAAAATTCTATTACCTATTTCAGAGCCAAATTAAAATAATGAAAAGGGACATAGTCTGCATACAATGCCACAGTTTCTTTAAAAAATAAACAAAAAATCAAGTATGTGTAGTCAGAAATCATCATATACCGAATGTTTTGCCTTTTCTGTGAGAATGAAGCAAGATTATGAGAATGAATGCTAATCTAATCTTCTCTACCACTATTTTCAATTTTTAAGTTGTTACTGTACAGTAGCTTCTTAAACAAATTTCATGGCCCTCTTTAAGGAAGCCCTTCCTGGCAGCCCATTAATACAATGTTTATTTACTAAAATTCCCAAAGTATGGCAAGCATGAAAACATGGTATTAAATGTGGAAACTTTAATTTTCATCTCATTAAAAGGACCTGAACTGAATGCTAATTATATAAAATGAAATAATGGCTGCTTGTCACAGAGAAAATTAAACTAGCTAGATTATGCAACATTCAGAAAAATAGATCCTGTTTATTCAACATGTTAGGCAATAAACATTTATCAGCTATTAGTTTTATTAAATTGAATTTTAAAAAAACAACTAAGGTGTATGTGACGAGATTAGGCCTGCTACAAACACAGATGTGGAACAAAGGGAGAGGGCACAAGGAGCCTTTCCACCCTGTATGCCCCCTGGGATTGAACCACCATCCCCCATCAATGTCAATCAGTGAGCTCCAACTATGCCTTTCCCTAAGTACAGTAAATCTTTTATTGTCTATCATAAAAAAAAAGGCATGTGCATTTTTTTTATAGTGCTATCTTTTGTTCTCAGTATGGTCCATTGGAAGTAGTGGATATTCCTCAAGGTAAACATTAGGGAGTACTTTTTCAAGCAAAGCTATCATTGACTTTATCAGGGATTTTGCCTAAGAAAAGACTTAAAAATCATGGTCAGAATAAACTCAATTAATGCAGAGCCTGATCTTACAAAGTCAATAAATCTTGGGAGTTCAGGGTGCACCAGGAGCTCAGAGTTGGCCTCTCCCTGCATCGTTAAGTTAATGGGAGTTTTACCACTGGCTTTACTGGAGCAGGATTAGAGCCAGTGTGGTTTGCTTTACTCATATGAGTAGCCCTATTGACATTAATGGGATTATTTGTATGAGAGAGAAAAGTAAGAGTTGTTCTTTAGCAGATTAGGAGGGAACTTTTAAAACACTTAAATTCAGGATCATGAGTCAGTATTATAGATTCCCACCTTTGTTTTGTGTTCTCATCTGACTATAAAGTTCAATCTTGTAAATAACTCAAGTCTTTGGCAGAATTATTGTATCAACAGGCGTGTGTGTCTGTTTGGCATCTCCTTTTATGATGAGTGTGCAGTTGTAGCCTTGAGACGGTGTCTTCTGCTAAACCATAAACTTTTTTCTTTGAGATGCAGCTTTTTCCACTGCAGATATCTGGTCATAGTTAAATTAAAGAATAAAAGATAAAAAATATAAACAAAATACTGGTGACAATGGTTATCAGGTATAGGAACTTCTTATCTCTTATTTTAAGGATACTATTTTTTCCTTAGAAAAAAAGCAGACAGGCTTCACCAATGTTTACCTGATTAATTGTGTAGTTTTGTGTCACAAACTTGTTCTTCTCATTTGAAAATCAGAGTATTTCGGTTTTAGACATCCTGGTGTTTCAGACAAGATCTGTCTGTCACACAGATGGCAAACAAGTACAAGTATTTATCACATTAACTTTAAACTTCCAGGTTTGTAAAATCCCTTTCATAAAGATGTGGCATGTGAGATAAAGGCATGCTTTTTTTCAGGAACATAAAAAATAACTTAGTAATAGTTAATGTGCTTTTGCTCCCTTGTAATTGCCTGTCTGGAAGTCTGTCTACAGACTTAGTACAGTATATTTTACTGCCTTTAGCCCTATTTAGGTTTTCTATGTGTGGACTTTATAATTCACCCAACAGCAATGACTATTGTGTTTGCCTCTCAGAGACAAGACATTTGTCACTAATTTGTCAACTTGTGGTTTCCCAGGCTATATCTACACTGCACACTTATTTCAAAACAACTCATGTTATTTCAAAATAACAAAGAGAGCATCTACACAGCAAGCCCATTATTTTGAAATAATTTTGAAATAATAGGCTTCTTACTCTGACTTCTGTAACCCTCATTTCACGAGGAGTAAGGGAAGTTGAAGAAAGAATGTTCTCCTTTTGATTTCCTGCTGTGTAGGCAGTGCCAAAAGCTGATCTAAGGTACTTCGACTTCAGCTACTCAGTTAACATAGCTGAAGTTGCGTATCTTAACCCAACCATAGCCTGTAATGCAGGCATACCCCGAGATTCTTTTGTGAAGTCATTGGCATAATCTGCTCTGCCATTTTACTTATCAGTAGATCAACTGACTTTCTTGCATCAGCAACAAAATTATAGTGTGAATTAAAGAAATCATGTGTAAATAGAAATGCACATATCTGGGTTGTGTAAGTTCTAGATTAGCTATTCCCATATTCCAGAATGTGATAAAATATACATAGGAGTTCATATGCAGAGAGAACAAGAGAGTATATGAAATTAGAGTTGTGGCAGAAAAGTAGAGAAAGAGCAGAACTATGACCAGGCATGGAGGAGAGTGAATGCTGTATTTTTTTTTAAGGGCAGGATTATGGCCATAGAGTCTCCTTCCACTGCCTCTCTGATGCACAGTGCTTCTCAGAGTTATCACAGGATTTATGTTTCTCCACAATACACTTCTCCCCTCACACTGAAATTTTTTAAAATGAAGAAGTGTGCCTTACAGGTGCAATGGAGTGAGGCTGGGGGTGGGGGAACTGAGGGACCAGAATGGTCTAAAACACAGAGTGCGAGACAGGAAGATCTGGACGTTATTCACTTCACTGCCTGCAACTTCTTCTGTCATCTTGAATGTAAGTCCTGCTCTGTGTCTCAGTGTCCCCCTCTATAAACTGAGGATAACATCTTTACAAACTCCACAGGGAAATTCGGAGGCTCAATTCTTTGTTTGTAAAGTGATTTGAGGTCCTCAAGAAGGAAGGCACTGTGGAAGTGTTGACATCTTTCATATCTTAGTCAGCCTTGGGGAGAGCTGCACTCTTCTCTTCTGTGACACAGACAAGGCTAGTTGTAACGTTGTGTTTGCCACATGATCAGAGAAGTGAATATTTAAAAAAAATAAAACAAGGGGCATTCTGCATTTCTGGAGGGTTTTTTTTTAAATGAAATGATGCAAATTGAATCCAATGCATTTTAAAGGGAAAAAATGACAGGACCCTGGCAGGTGTAGTTTGAAAAAACACAAGGCTTTTGTTTGGAAAGTGTTCTATAATTGTGTGATGTGCAGGAATAGCTGCTATTTTAAAGTTCCCAGTGAAAATAACTAGATGGCAAGATCTGCATTGAGAAACATGAATGTTGCTTCTGTGACAATCACTTAGCAAGGCTAGGCATAAAAAAAGAACCCGAGTTCATCTCTGCTGGCACTTGACATTGCTGCAGATAATTGTAGCTTAATATTTATGTCAATGAGCCATTGAAGATGTTATCAATATAAATATTAGGAAAGTTCATATTACCTCAGAAGCAGCAAATTTTTGCACTTTTTGATTGGGTGATCAACTCCTACACCTTCTCCTCCAATTTGCTTCTGTGAGTTTTACAATATTTTGCAAATTATTCTTTTTTCTATTTTTTTTTGTAATGCTCCAAATCATTTCAGTAAGTTTCTATAGTTTATCTTCCTCATGGTATTTTGATCTTGCATGTAATGGATTTTAGTTTGGTAGGTCCACTGGACATTTTGGTTTTCTAGGCTTTGATGATAACTAGTCTAACAAATTTGTTCTGAAATAGACTTTGTTTTCACAATGAACCCCATAAGCTGACTTCTATGTGACCACTCCAAGCTCGGAAAATGGCCACACTGAACTGATTTTTCTGGTTTTTATGTTTACTGAAATTTACTACATTGTCTTACTTTAACAAAATATTTTCTCTATTTATTATGAAGTAAAAAAATCTTATTCTATGAGGTATCTTCATTTTGGTTTTTGATCATAACAACCCCCAATTAAATGGAAGTTGATTTGTTGTTCTTTTGACACTTCAGCCCATGTTGAACACTTTCATTGGGCCCTTAGAGGGGAACTGACAGCCATGCCTTAACCTAGAGTTGACATTAAAGTCCATACTACCCATTTAATTAATGTTTAATCAATTTTTTTTAATTAATGGAGATTGCCTATCTCCTAGAACTGGAAGGGACCTTGACAGGTCATTGAGTCCACTCCCCTGCCTTCACAACAGGACCAAGTACCACCCCTGACAAATTTTTGCCCCAAATGGCCTTCTCAAGGATTGAGCTCAAAACCCTGGATTTAGCAGGCCAATGCTCAAACAACTGAGCTATCCCTCCCCCCCAAAACTGCTCTGTGATATATACCCTGGCCTCACTCATAGCTGTGTGCTACAAGAAGTTAAGATATAGTCTTGATAAAACCTTTGGGGCAATAGACTCCCACAATGCAAAGGGTGAGAATTCTCACCTTATGGACATCATGTAAGTTTTGCCATTGATCCTTAGGATTTTGTAAAGACTTGTGCAGATGTTTAACTCTGTAGAATACAATTATCCCCATTGGCTTCAGTGTATAGAGTTAAGACATTTTTGTGCTGGATCAGGATCTAAAAATGGAACAAATTCACCTACCCTAATTCATAACATACAAACCAGCAAATCCAACAGCACCTACCAAATGCCAAAGGAGTAGCAAAAACAAAATGAACAAGACAAAACAAAACAAAAATTCTTACTGTGCATTCCAATCTTTAGTAAAATAAAATACAATTAAAAAATCAAATAAAGCCTCCCTGGTCTCAATATTGACAATCATCCAGAAGCTAAAGTATTCTGGAATGCACCACCCTACAAACAACTATACACCGCATAATAACTACACAACGCCTAATAACTCGAACTCAGGAACCAATCCTTGCCACAAACCTCGGTGCCAACTCTGCCCACATATATACACCAGCAACACCATCACAGGACCTAACCAGATCAGCCATACTGTCACTGGTACATTCTCCTGCACATCCACCAACGTAATATATGCCATCATGTGCCAACAATGCCCCACTGCTATATACAGCGGCCAGACTGGACAGTCCCTACGTAAAAGAATCAATGGACACAAATCTGATATTAGGAATGGCAACATACAAAAACCTGTAGGGGAACACTTCAATCTTCCTGGACACACAACTGCAGATCTAAAAGTAGCCATTCTGCAGCAAAAAAACTTCAGGACCAGACTTCAAAGAGAAACTGCTGAGCTACAGTTCATCTTCAAGTTTGACACAATCAAGTCTGGATTAAACAAAGACTGTGAATGGCTTGCTAACTACAAAAGCAGCTTCTGCTCTCTTGGAATTCACACCTCCAGATCAGCTGCTAGAAGTGGGCCTAATTCCTCCTTGATTGGATCCACCTTGTCATCTCCAGCCTGATCCTGGCCTGCATATTTATACCTGCCTCTGGAAATTTCCACTACATGCATCTGACGAAGTGGGTCTTTGCCCACGAAAGCTTATGCTCCTACACTTCAGTTAGTCTATAAGGTGCCACAGGACTCCTCGTCGCTCCTACAAACATGGAGGATCTTCATCTAATGACAGTGGTATAATCCATTGGAAACCTAAAAATAGAGCTAAGAATGGCAGGAAAGTTTCTTGTCTCTAAGACCAGGAATTAGCTTCTTGTGAGTGGAGCTATTTAATCTGAAAAGTGTAGAAGAGACCAATGAACTGCCAAGAGGCGTTCAAGTCCACTAGGGCATGTCTGCACTACACAGAAGGCCAGTGCTGCCTCGGTCGATCTTCTGGGGTTTGAATTAGCAGGTCTAGTATAGACTCACTAGATCGAACTCCAACGGCACCTCTGTCAGCACCAGTACTCCTGCTTCTCATGAGGAGTAAGGGAAGCCAGTGGGAGTGTTTACTCCCATTGGCTTCCTGCTGTGTGGACAGCACAGAAATGCAATGTAAGGTACATCCATTCCAGCTATTTAATTTATGTAACTGGAGCTGCAACTCTTATTTTGACTTTCACATGTAGTATAGAGCAGGCCCTACTCCTACTCAGATTTGTGAAAGTCCCCGTTTGGCCCATAAGCCAACCAAAGAGTGGCCAATGAGGGTACCAAACTGGTTCCTCTTCCTCACAGTATCTGAGCTCAGGCAGAGATAAGCATAACTTCTTGAAGTTGTGATATTTATTTGTGTCTGCTGTGAGAGTCAGGCAGTGACATTGATCATTTTAATGAACATAATGAACATGAATAGTGAAATTATCATGCTTTGCAATTTTATAGTTTTGCTTTTAGTTTTGTTATGCTATATTTCATTTTATATTTTTCCTTTTAAAATAAGTTTCTCCTTGCAAGGTTGTATTGTTGTTTAAAATTGTTTTATGCAATAAAAATGCCTTTGATGTTTTAAAGCCTTTGTTCAGTCTTATAAAGCATAGTTCTGTTCCTGATTTCTTAAAAGTGTTCTGAATCAAAACCTTAGAAAACTTCTAATAGAACTGGGATAATGGTAGAAAGTGAAAAGCAACTAAATACATCAAATGTGATGAGTTAATAATTTCATCTGCAATTACACACTTTTACAACTTGTTCAATCAGTTTTGAGTATTGCTGTATCTCATTTCTGCTATTTCACCCAACTCCAGCGACACAAAAAATTGCTTTCCTTAGCTTGGGTGCTCACAGCAAGGACTCAATGACAGGCAATTCTCAGCTGCTCCTACTCCCCAATAATTAGCCTGCTATGGCAGCTACCTCTTGTGGTTTTGCCTGTGAGAGACATTTGACACAGCAGACATCAGAGGGATTTTTCAGGAGGCTCTTGTGGCGTCCGAATGGCTCTTAATTAACCACTTAGGTATCCTCGTTCACTCTCCTGCTTGGCACTTTCCAAATGGTCGGGGTTGCACTGTGGTTCTAAACACCGGGGAAGCATGCTATCAAAAGATCTTGTAAATGAAGGCTTGTGTAAATTATTTTTAATGATTCCCTCCTGGCACATCATTATGTTTGTAGTTACACACAGGCACTTCAGAGATGGCTCATCTTCCGTAAGGTCAGCTGCAGGACCACCATAACTAGCTGCAGTCAGTAAATGGCTTATTAATTAGCACAGTGATTTTACATTGCTAAGAGCTCTGATGTATGGAGCTGGAATTGTAATTGTGTAGGATCGAAATAATAAGCCATCTCAGGGCTCCTTATGCAAATTGCCATATTATAAAATCATTACCTATCTAAACACTGAGTTTTAATAAGAATTACAATGATGAATTTTATGATAATTGACACTCAAATTTTAATCTCTTGGATTTTTATCATTTTGGTGGTTAAAGTGTGTTTCTAATTAAATGTTGTTTAAAATGCAAAGGATTGTTTAACAATTCTATTCATTTCTTCTAGTTCAAATCAGGTTATTCTCTTTGGTCATAGAAAATAGGCCGCCTTAGTTATAGGTATGTGACATTATGTATTACTCATAGAGTAAGATGTTTAATCTTTTTTTTAAACCAGTTTGGTTTTGATGACGATGTATTGTCAGTCATGAGACAGAATTTAGTATGTGTTTTGGGGGTCCCACTTCCATAACAAAAAATGCTTCAAAGTATAGAAGTAAAAGCGAGGGCAGATTTTGCATGTTTATGAGAGTGAATCAATTTTTTGTTGCTTAAATTCAAAATAATTATAGCAGAATCCCATATCACACACACTTTTAAATGCCAGTTAAAGTTCATATTTTAATTTCAAATTGCCATTCAGATATCAATGATTCATAAAAATATAAAAAACTATTGGATTAACCAATTATTCTAGATTCTTTTCTTAAAACTATCTTTCTCATTCCCAAAAGAATAAATAAGTCAAATAGTTGAAAAATGTAAATAGCCAATCTCACTGAAATTCATCCAAACTTGGAACCTTGTGCATCTTTAGTAGCTGAACTGAAAGTAAAAATGCCTTGATTTCCTGAAGACTATGCCATATTTTATTAAAACACAGAGCTCAGATGCTAGTACACCATTCCATCTACCTTGTCTAAAACTTCCTATGGTGCCCAGTTAAAAATTCCTGCTGGGTTGAGGAGATCATGCTGAATATTAGTGGAACTCTGTCTTCTGTGGTCTCATGCTACTCTTGCTACTCTCTGCATAAATCTGGAAGAGGTGTATAAGGCCCTCAGTTTTTGCTCAGCCTTACCTAAGCAAATTCTGTACATCAAACCAATAGATGATAGTCAAAGAATGTATTAATTTGCTTGGTTTTCCCTCCACTATTTGAATTCATCCTTTATAGAAAATCTCCAGAGGCAGCAAAGGTGGATCCTAGAAGCATGTTTCCGGTAGGAATCAGTATGGTCAGGCAACCGTTGGAGTTGGGCACCATTGTGGAGGAAAGAAATATCTTTTTCATGCCATTTACTCCTGTGAACATCACAAGATTATGTGCATCTCAGGAATTCCATACTTTAAATCTGTTGGTAAACTGCACACCCAAAAGAACGAGTAGCAAACTCTAGGAATGAAAACTCAAAATTCCTTCTCTGATAATTCCTATTTAAGGATTAATTGTGGCCCTGAACAAAAAATTCAGGATTCCACCCATGGAAAATATTTTCTGATATCTAGAACTTGTAAATTTGGAAATCACTAAAAATTCTGATTGAATTGATACGGTAAACACAAACATGAGCTAAGATGCTATGAACAGAAAAATGACACAAACCTTGAAATATGATCTCCTGACCAGGAAATAATTCCTCAGATGCATTTCCTGTAGCTTTTTACCAGGCATAAGCATAAGTAGTGAATTTGAGGTGTTAAGCAAATACTGACAGATTTTAGGGCTTATCATGGTCAGGATTCTGGTTTGACATTAGTTTGAATTTAAAAACTCCCCAAAGAAAAAAATCTTAATTGAGGAAAAAAATCTTTCCTGTCTCACATTACACGTGATAAGCTAGACCAACAGCATCTGTCAGGCCAGATTCCCATTTCTAGTTTGGATGGGTAGCATGCTAGGATGCTAGAATGGCTTCACATGGCTGCTGCGTTGCACTAAATCCAGGGAGCTGTGGAATGATGATCAATCAGAACCTTTCCTTCCACGCAGGCCAAAAAGTGCCAGAGACTGCTGAGGGGAATCCCTGAGTGAATCTTTCCTTCCCTTGTTACTGGGTCTATCGTCTTTTTATCACTGGCTGCATAAAGTTTTCTCATCTGCCAATATAAGCGGATGGCATGTCTCTAATTTTGGCCTGAAATTTGAAAAAGAATAGTTTGCACCAAAATCTATCAATGCATTTAAACCTATGGAGGCAGATTCAAACTTGAGGATTGATAGCCAACCATTGATACCACATTCAGTGATTTGGGGCCCTTTCTAATTTTTAGAGAATTAAACTTTGGTCTCAGTAGTTAATGTTTTTTTCAGAATGATAGTGAAAGAATTATCTGATGAATTAATAATACTGCCTACTGCTGTTTACACAACTCACTTTTTTCCCTAAAATTTCTCAGCACCACCCTACCATTGCTGCAGCCCCACCAGTGCTAGCAATAGTGGAAGAACTAACATAGGTAAGTCAGAGTATTTACTTGGCTCCTGTACAACATGTCTAGATGACACAACAACCTACACAGGCCAGTCTGTGCACACCTTATGGCTGCTACTACAATCTGAGCTGTAAATCCCTAGCATTGACAACATTTTTTCCCTATGAAGTTCTTAAAACCTCAATGCATGCTTCGCAAGGAACACCCATGAATACTGAAAGGAGTTATGTGAGAGAATCAACGGCATAATTCTGTGATTCTTACCAGTTTATGCACAATATTTTATAAACTTCCTATTTTCTGGAACACTTTGAATGCCAGTAAAATACATATAAATATGATATAACACGTATCTCCAGTGCAATTTTTCACATACATTAGCTTGTGCTGATTTAATTGAATTGAGCTACATTTCTAAATCAACATTTAAATGAATCAGTGGCAGACAATGTTTATACAGATGGGTTAGTTTCATGGTTGGGAACAAGTCAAACAGTAAAATAATGCATTACATTCAGAGCTCATCAATTTGTTAATGAAAATAGAGAGCACACCCATTAATTTTTGACACAAAATGTATATATTATCCCAAATACTTTACAGAACCCTGATGAGGTTTATACAAATGGACGTAGGATCCAATGGATATAGGCATAATTCTGAAAATTGGAGGACACAGACAGACAATTTTCATGGCAGAAAAAATAACAGGCTAATAGGCATCCCAATACATAATGTATATTTTCCTTTTATGCCTCTCTCTTCCATAGATTAGAGGCCTTCATTACTGCCTCCCATTTTTGCCAGTATTCTGCTGCAATCTTAGCTTCTTCCCATGTCATTTTGATAACTTTCAGTTATGTTACTATTATTTATTTCTATGTTATCCTTGAGCTACTTGGTTTACCCAATTAACATTTTTCCTTTAAATTTCCCACCATAACTACCTAGTGGTAGCAGCAGTAGTAGGACTCTTGCCATGGAGATTCCAGTCCGATGCCTGTGTTGTTATATTATTGCAGTCTTTGATCCATGAATTATTCCAGACTATCCTCCTAACCATGTCCATTTTTGTTTCATAATTCACTGTCATGTCAGTTTCGGAGTTGTCCTTCTTCAGACGTCTTTGTGATTTTTTGTTGTCTGTTGTTGAGGATTCATCAAAAGCAGCTGTTTATGAAAACTTGGAGTTTAGACGGGAAGATCTTACGAAGTTTCCATGTTTCAGCACCATGTGATAGGACTGACTTTACAACACTATTGAATATTCAAAGTTTAAATTAGGAGGCAAGATTTATGTTTCTCCAGCTTGGCTTTAGAGTTATAAAGCCATGTGTTGTTTTTGCTATTCCCGCTTTAATGTTTTTGTTTGTGCTTAGTGTGTTTCAAAAATCTGTGAGGTATTAGACTTGTGTCAGTTCCAGAAGTTAGTAATGGTGTTTCATATTGATTCTCACGGTTTTCATTTTTTCTGTGTTGATTTTCAGCCCTACTAATTGTACATTGACATGGAGAATATTAGTTTTGTCTTGCATTTCTATTGGTATGGAAAAGTAGGTTGATCTCATCTTCAGACAGAATCCTCTGTGTGAAAATTCATTGTTTGCTCCTTGGTTGTTCATGGTCTTTCTTGTGATCCAGTTTACAGTAGAAAGTTTATGGGTGACTCAAAACATTCCTGCCTGATGCATGTAGTAGCCTCAAAAGGCTTAGTTAGTTGGCTGTTTCTTAATACTTGGCATGTCCTATTTTCATAGGTGCTCTGTGCAATGTTGACACATTTCTGAGGGATTCCATACTGTCATAGGAACTTCCATAAACCAGTTCTACCCAATATTTCAAAGATGACTGCTATTCAATGGCTAGTTGTTTTATCCATGCATGATTTTTATAGTCTGCATCTTGTCTGTACTTGTCATAATCTTGCCTTTAACACTTAATTCTGCTAAGAGTATATGCTTACCTGACAGCTATTTAAGGTGGGAAAATCCAAACAAACAAATAACTCAGTTTTCATATATGAATCTTGATCAGATTTCTCTCTATACAAATATATTTATACTCATGTAATTATTTTCTGAAGGTGCTTGATCTAAAGAAATTCATCTGAATGAGAATTGCATGATTTAGCCCTATGTATCATACACAGAGAATGTATAATTTTGAATAACACTAAACTACAAAGTGTCACTGATACTTTTTCCTAAATTTGTCTTGAATTTTTATTTTAAAAAGATCCTGACACAATCTCATGTTTTGACAACTATAAAGTCTTGCTTAAGAAAGGGACGAAAAAGCTTTAATACTCACTTTAAACGAAAATGTGTCCAACTGTTGTTATACGTTAAGGACTATATTTGGTAGAAAGGAGCAACTAAACTAAATCCAGACAACTACCCAACTGTCTTTTTCAATGTTTTTGTTACTTGAGATCCTTTTTACAGGCATCCAAATGATAAAGTCCCTATAGTCTTTTAAACATTCCTCTGTGTTTTTTATATGCTATGTGCACTAGAACGCAATCAACATCTGCTAATTTCTGTCCATTAAATGTATTATCATAACACACAAGCATGATGTTTTATTTGTATGGCTGAAATGAGACTTATGACCCATAATTCATCATCTTCCTGTCATATTTTTATATGTTGTCTGTTCAATTCCCAGGACAATTTAGAAAGTGTATAGCAAAACTCTGTTTAAGTTATTGACCAGCTGCTGAAGTGTCCAGCTGAAGAGGCCATTGTGCTTTTTTTTTTGCTCAATCTAGCAGTAGTTGTTCACTCCAAGCCAAGCATAATACAATTTGGATGTCCCCAGAAGCTTACAGTCGACCTACCATGTCTAAACTTTCTAACAGGCATTTTTCTGAAAGTATCATGTTGCAGTAGACTGTGATTAGGAAACATAGGGTGAGTTAAAATTCTGTAAGATAGACATAAATGTTAAGGCTTATTATGCTTCAGTAAAAAAAAAAACAAAAAACAAAAAAAACCACTAGAATACATGGTATAAATAGGACAATATTTTGCAAATTCTTGTTTTTTAAACAAGAGATTATAATTGTTTCAAATTATGCTATTTCAATAGTTAGGGGTGTATTAGTCTTTCCATTATAAAACCCTGTTATCTGGGGGCTTGAAACTTGTCTAAAATAAATGTGTTCTAAAACAAAACAAAACAAAACAAAAGACTTTAGCACAAATCATTTCATCTGTAGAGTGGCTACATAAAGGCAGTCCCCGAGTTACGCGGATCCGACTTATGTCGGATCCGCAGTTACGAACGGGGCTTTTCTCGCCCCAGAGGATGGGAGCGGCGGGACGCCCAGATGTGCCGCGTTCCTGCCGCCCGCGTTCTCCGGGGCGAGAAAAGCTGCTCCCCGTCTCCTTGGTCTGCTGGTCACACCAGGGAGATGCGGAGCAAAGCCGCGGAGGACGCCCGCAGCGGGACAGCCCAGGCGCGTCGCTGCTGTCTCACTGCGGGCGTCCTCCGAGGCTTTGCTCCCCGTCTCCCTGGTCTGCTGGGGGGGGAGGCACAGCTAGTGCCCCCTCCCTCCCAGCAGACCAGGCTTTTCTGCTCATGACGCCTGGGGTAGAGCAGCTGGGGCGCTGCTGGGTTGGTCCCGCAGCGCCGCTCCTCGGCACTACTGGACCAACCCGGCAGCACCCCAGCTGCTCTGCCCCAGGCGTCCTGATTCAGCCGCTGCTGAAACTGACCAGCGACTGACTACAGTAAGCCCGAGGCAGAGTTGCTCTGCCCTAGGCTTCCTGGAATCAGCCGCTGATCAGTTTCAGCAGCAGCTAACTTGGGGACGCCTAACTTGGGGCAGCTAACTTGGGGTTCTTAAGTTGAATCTGTATGTAAGTCAGAACTGGCATCCAGATTCAGCCGCTGTTGAAACTGATCAGCCAGATTCAACTTAAGAACAAACCTACAGTCCCTATCTTGTACGTAACCCGGGGACTGCCTGTATTAGTTTTCTGAAAGTCAGTATGCCTATTTTCAATGTACAGTCATGAATAAATAGATAAAATATTGAATACTTCTATGCTGCATAGAAGTTCAGAATTAAAGTTCATATGCCATCCTTTATTCTTCCAGTTGTACAGGATCCCTTAGCAAGACTACTTATTATTTTTAAAGTTACAAACTAACATAGATACCCCTCTGAGACTTTTTAACATAGCATGTGTGCAGCAATACCTAGGCATAGCAGATAAGTTAAAGCAGAACGGAGTTTCAGCACAGGTTAAGAATTTCCTTTTTTAACAAAATATCTTTCTACTCTTATTCAGGTTAAGGTATCCCTACTTCCCAAAGCAAGCTTGCTTCCCTGTAATTTTCCTTCCAGCCCTTCTCCCCAGTTGGTAATATACATGAGAGAATTCAGGTTCCTAGTATTGTAGCAGTAGTGGGTCTGTCATAACATTGCCTTCCTTGAGACACTACAAAGAGCATTCCTGGGGAAGGTGAGGGAAGGAATTAGAACTCTTCCAAACTCTCACAGGGTACATCTACATAGCAGAATTATTTTGGAATAACTCATGTTATTCCAAAACAACATAGTTAGCATCTACACTACAAGCAGTTATTTTGACATAATGTCAAATGTCATAATGTCAAAATAATTTCAAACTGGAGGACTCTGACTACTGCACACTTCATTTTATGAGGAGTAAGGGAAGTCAGAGGAAGAGTGCTCTCTCTCAGACTTCCTGGTGTGTAGACAGAGCCAAAAGCCAAAATAAGCTATTTTGATTTAAGCTACACAATTGACATAGCTCCACTTGTGTAGTTTATTTCGGCTTTAGCCCTGCTGTGTAGACGTGCCCATAGAGAAGGGGAAGAAAGAGGTAATTTACAATTCCTGTTCCAGTATATATTGCAACAGATGCCATCACAGAAAGAGAGAAGTTGGAGGTGTGTGTAACCAAAGGCAAAATGGAGACAAGAGAAATGGATTATGAAAATAGAAATAAACTCTGAAAAAGTGGTGTTAAAATTAGCACTGAAATATAGCATTAGCTATGTATCTTCAAAAACAGAAAAAAAACCAACAACTTTGTTTAAAAGTTAGTTAAACTTGAATAAGAGAAATCCACACACCCTTAAAGGCATGGAACTGTCCACTGACTGTGTAGGCTACATTTCTCAAACATCCCCCAAATATTACATTGACTTTTTTTATTTATAGACTCTATTGCTCAATAAATACAAGGCATGCTTCTCCCACATATGCAGTAGTACAATCATTGCTGTGTGTAGCACAAAACATTAACTCTGACCTCAGTGAAATAAATAGATTTGTGTGACAAGGTGTATCACCCTGCACTGGGCCAATAGGGCACTAGGGCACACCAATTATTATGGGTCCAGGAGGCCATTCTCCTTCTTCCTTGCTGCACATGTAGAACCCATATAAAAGGAGGCAGTTTAGCTCAGTCGAGATGGGCAATGGAAGAGGACAGACATACCCTGCTGGTTCCTGCAACACTACTAATAATAGAGCCTGAAGACTCACACTAAATTCCAAATGACTCTCTGACTGTGGACACTACCGGGAAAGCCAAGCTACTTTCTGTTAAGGCAGATGCTGCCTGTTATACAACCCAGGCCAGACAGAAGTAAGGCCTGTAGACTGTTTGTTTTGCCCACCTAGGGAGAATAGACAAATTGATATTTTGCCCTATCCAGAGGGCTAATTCCTGCAGTGCAATGGCCTGCCTCACGCCAGAGTCTGCAGGTCCCCAAAATGTGTGATTCCTTTTTTGCCCCAGCTAAGAGGCTGGGGAGCTACAGACTGTTTGTTTTCCTTATCCCTCCCCTAGTTTGTGGCTTCATTGCTGTTAAGATCTATTGCTGCTCCAGCCAGGAGGTGCTGAGGTCCCAGCCTGTTTCATTGGTTTTCCACTTAGAGCTTGCAGACTATCTGTGATTGATCCCATATAGTGCTGATGGGAGCTCCCCAGCTCAACCCTCAAGGCCACAGTTACATATGGTGGAGAATGCTAGCAGTAGTGAGGTCCAAGGAGAACTGTGTCAGGAAGCTCCACAGATATAATGGATACTGATAAGATATTCATAGAATCATGAAGTCACTGAGTCCAATCCCCTGCCTAAAGCAGGACCAACCCTCTCTAATTCATCCTAGCCAGGGATTTGTCAAGCTGGGACTTAAGAACTTCTAGGGATGGAGCTTCTGCCACCTCCCTAGGCAACCCATTCCAGTGATTCACCACCCTCCTAGTGAAATAGATTTTCCGAAGATCCAACCTAGACCTCCCCACTGCAACTTGAGATCATTGCTTCTTGTTCTGCCATTGGTCACTACTGAAAACAGCTCTTCTCCATCCTTTTGAAACCTCCTTTCAGATAAAGGCTTCTATCAAATCTGACCTTAACTCTTCTCTTCTGTAGACTAAACAAGGCAAAATCCCTCCAGCTTCTCCTCATAAGTCATGTGTTCCAGCCCCCTAGTCATTTTTGTTTCCCTTCACTGGACTTTCTCCAGTGTGTCCACATCCCTTCTCTAATGGGGGCCCCAGAATTGGGTGCAATACTCCATATGTGGTTTCAGCACTGCCAAATAAAGGAGAATAATCACTTCTCTAGATCTGCTGGCAATGCTCCTCCTAATGCACCCTAATATGTCATTAGCTTTTTTGGCTCAAAGGCACACTGTTGACTGGATGCTAGAATGCCAGCAGTGGAAGGCTACCCAACAACAGCCACAACAAACCCAGCTACTACACAAATGGTCACCCAACAATATCAACAGATAATTTGGCACCAAGAGCAGCAGCAGATTAGGGAGATAACCGCACAACACCAATCACAGCAAGAACAGCTAGTTCAGCACATGGTGCGGTTCCTAGGGATCCACCCAGACTTACAGAAGTGAGTCAGGGTTTGGAGAATGCTCTTACAGCGCTACCAGTTAGGCTGACCAAAATGGGACGCAGAAATGACCCGGGGGACTTCTTGTTCACATTTGAGTAGATCAGCATGGTGGCTTGCTGGACTCTGGAGCACCAGGCTGTTTGTGTGCATCAATACTTAACTGGATCCACACAAACAGCCTATTGTAAATGAGGACCCAAGAGAAGCCCTTAATAATGCCAAAGTGAAGGCCACCATCTTAGATCACACCAGAGTGAGCCCTGAATAGTTCCTCCGGTGGTTTAAATGGGAGAGGTATTCTCTAGGAGCATGACTTTGTGTGGTGGCTCAGCAACTCCATAATTACTGCTGAAGGTGGTTAGAACCCAAGAAGTTGCCCAGGCTTTATGTTGTAGAGACTATTGTCCTGGAGCAGTTTACAGACAGCCTCTTGGAGGGGGAAGGAGTAGGTTCACTGACATTAGCCAAAGCAATGTCCTTGATGGAAGATTATCAGATCAATGGGAGACTCTGACTTTCATCTCCTAAACCAGGGACCACAGGAAGGACCAAGCAAGAACAGGCATGGGGAAGAGGAATAGACCAGGGCAGTGAGGATTGATGTTCCACCCAGAGTTACACCAAGGCCTAGCATAAGATACTGAGGGGAAAAGGCCCCAGTCAGTGGGCCTGGGCCAGCATCACAAAACTCTAAGGCAAGCGAATTGAGAGCAGCCTGGAAGGACACTTCAGATGTGACTGGAATGGAGAACGAAGGATGCACCCTGCCAGTTCCTGTGATGCTGCTGGCAGTAGAGCATAAAGCCCGGACTTTGCTGTAGGTGACTCCAGGCTGCAAGACCCCAGACTGTTTGATTAGTTTGTCAGTCACCACCCACAGATTATGTGTGACTGATGCCATACAGGACTGATAGAGACACCCAGTTTTGAACTGCAAGACCCCTGTTGCTACATGCATTTTAGCTAGCTACGCACATGTGAACCATATAATTGTGTTATTTTCTCATGGGAAATCTCAAGTCTAAGCTGTCTTTCCAAGAGATAGTGTAGTTAAGTGCATGATATTTAGTTCTATCATACTCAGTTCTATTCCCTGTTCCGACTGGAGAGCTCTTCTACTACCTTGTCTGTATCATGGCAGGACTGCTTATTAAGAAATGGTGTAAAAACAGTAAAAGGCGAGATAAAGTTATGATTTCTTGGCTCTGACCTCCATATAGCTTTTCCTAAGCTCTTATGATTGGAAGCACCTTCCTTTTCTCTTTCACTCTTTCATCCATGATACTTTACATAAATATTACCGAACTCAGAAGACTATTTTTCTTTTCAGTTATGTATAAATTGCCAGATTCCAGAAAGGCGAGGTTACTAGATGAAAGGACTGAGATATTATGACAGTGTATTTTGAAGATGGTGATACTACATACTTGGTATAAAGAGATTACAAAATGTGATGAGATGTAACATCCAAACTATTTCCATGAAGTTATTTTTCACCATTTATTTCTTTTATCTAGGTACTTGGCAATGATCAAATGCTCCCCAAATTTCACATTTCCTCAAAGCATACTTCTCATATGATTTTTTGTTGTTGTACTTTAAGCCCCCCCATTACAAGTCTAGAAAGAATTTAATGTGTGTGTGTGTGTATGTACACACACATATAAAACATATTATTAATGTTTCAAAATCAAATACGTAAAAGTTAGCAAAGGGATGATTTAGTATTTTCAATATGACCTTAATTGCATCCACTTGTGCTCATGTAGTAGAATAAAGTCTTTAGTTACATTATCACCTACTATGTTCTCAAGAGTACCCCTGTTTAATTCAATGCCTCAGATGAATGGCACTCAGTGAATAAATCAGAGTTGTATAGTTAACGAAGCTATTTCCTGTAGGGCATCAGCCTCATTCACTACAGCATTTGAAAGGTATCAGCAAATGGGGCAGTTATTTAACTGTAAACCTTTGATGTATTAAAATTGAAATGTTTGGCTAGAAGGACTTGCAAAAGTTGGCTATGTCAAGTAAAATCGAATATTTAAATGTCAACAACTGAAAAGGGGTTTGATAATATGCTTTCTAATTTTTAAATACATTCTCATGTGTCTAAGAAGAAATACATTTTTTTTTGCCAAGTCAAAAGGGAAGAAAATATAGGGCTTACCACAGAATCTTGGTTACCTCCTTGCCTAGAGAGTGTCTGCTGAGTGGTTCAAAAGAGACGGTAATTTTCAATTAGAAAAAAGTATAATCACTTTTCAAAAAGAAACAGCAAGATGCCATTGAGCTGTGGAACTGTTACTACCATAAATAACACAAACATTAAAACATGAGGATTAGAGCACTTTAAAAAACAAACTACAGTAGTGACAAGCATCATGGCTAAAGCACATACAATTTTCTCCCTGGGGAGTTGGTGAGAGAGAGAACACACGACACGTATTAGTGGTTAGTAACTTCACTTGAAGAATTAGTGGAAGAAGCTCAGATACTGCAAGAGGGCAGTATTAAAACCTTTATAAGGCAACATAGGATCAGATAGATCAGAATAGAACACTGATCCTTTTGGCTACATAAAACCAAAACGTCTACTACTTAAACTAAAGTCAAACCACTGTTACAGTGCAGAAATATGTTCTCTTATACAGTGAAAGCAATTTTATTGTCTCTCTGATCTGCAACCAGCCAATAGAAGCCAGGTCTCTCTCACTTACATGCAATTATTACTATAATTATATATAAATAATATGTAAGTAACTATATTAAAATAATATTATCTAGAAAGTCAAGCTCTACAAGGTAAGCAAATGCCAGATTAAAGTGGTGCCTACTATCATACTTCACCCCCTGCGTCTGCAACTTGTGCATTGCATGAAATAGGGGCATTGAGCAAAAAAAACAGTATGAGGCCATTTAATGTCAGACCATGTGTGTGCACCTGTCAGAACCATGTACAGTAATAAGTTTTTGTGTGCTGTTTTGGGGTTGTTGGTTTTTTGCTTGTCCCCTTTTAGGATAAAGGGAGAAACAAATTCTATTATGTACATCAGTAACAACCATACATCTATTCTGGTCTATTAGTCCTTTGGGCTCCTAATAGAGCATAGGGCCTCCACAGTCATTCTCCATCTCTTGAGAGCCTTAACAGACAGGAAAGTGACATTTCAATTGAAGGAAAAGTAGTGCAAGAGGTTGACCAGTTTGTATACTTTACTTTGGGGAGTGTTATCAGCAAGAATGGGGGAACAGAAGAGGACATCAGTGCGAGAATACAAAAGGTGCAGCAAGCCTTTGCCATACTACGACCTGGGTACAAGAGCCATTTCAACAAGAACCACCATACATTAGCAAGATTTAAATCCTGAGCACAGCACTGAGCAAACGTGCTGCTGGGATCTCACCATACGGCCCCCTTGAATGAGCGGTAAGCAGGGAGTATAAAGGAGGAGGGGTTGGTTTCTTCTTGTGTCAGTTAGAAGCCCACCCACCTCCCTATTTCCATGCCCTTTAAGAATACCTTCTTTAAATTCTTTACCAATCTACTTCTTCTGAACTGTGTATCACCCTTTCTTAGAGTACGTCTACACCGCAACACTATTGTGAAATAACTAGCGCTCTTCTGAAATAACTTGGTCTGTGTCTACACAGCAGGCAGTTATTTCGAAATAGTGTCAAAATACTGTCAAGCTGGAGGACTTCTTACTGTGACTCCTGTAACCCTCATTGTACAAGGAGTAAGGGAAGTCGGAAGAAGAGTGCTCTATTTCAAAATAAGTGCTGTGTAGAAGATCCCTATTTCGAAATAAGCTATTTCGAAATAAGATACGCAATTGATGTAGCTTAATTTGCATAGCTTATTTCGAGTTAAGGCCTGCAGTGTAGATATACCCTTAGTGAATACTTGCACTGGATATCCACCACATATTTACAGAAAGAGTTGCAAACTCATAGTTTAACTCCCATTTCATGTTTGCTCCAACTAAGACCCTGCTGAAATCACTATAAAGAAATTGGGGGGGAAAACCCAACAACTTTGCCTTGGTCAAAGTGGCAGTGAGGGAAATATTTCTCTTCCCCCAGAGAAAGGAATGGCAAGCAGCATGCCTACAGTGGACCTTGACAAAACTTGCTATTTCACTATTTCCATGGGTGATTCTTCACCTGGTTCTGGTAAAAGAGGGCTTTTCCTGCAGCAACATGAAACCATATAATCCCCTCTCTTCTAATCACCTGAGGGAATGGATGGTCTGCAATCCCATGCAGACTACAGAAGAAAAAGGCAACCTCTAGTTTGTAAAGGGGCACATATCTTTCCTATGCTAAACAATATAAGGTCATTTTTAAAAGGATGTCAACTTGGTCTTCGTTTGTGCCCAAATAGTTTTGTACACATTTTACCCATGTAAGTTCAATCATTTGTACATGTACTATGACTTATAAAGTAGCATATATTTATTTTATGTTTACACTCACGTCAATGTTCATGAGAAGTGACAAAACATAATGAAACAAGTATGGAACACAAATACTGAAGAACAAAAGAAATAAACACCTTTCTTTTACCAAAAATCATAGAGTTCTAGTTTAACTAGCCAATAGAAGTAAAAATAATTAGCAATTTATCCTGGCCATTCTTAGCTGCTTAAGGGATAACAGGGGAAACATTTAAATCAGCCCAAAATTACAAAATAGGAATAACTTGTCCATTCAGTATGTCAATATACAATATCACAACACGAAGAGATGTTTTGAGTGCTTTCTCCCACAAGCTTCATAGAGATAAAAGATTAAAAGAAGAGCAGGAGGTTGGAGTGAATTCCTACAGATCACATTTAAGTGCTATCATTTTCTCCTGAGCTTTCATATTAAATATATCTTATTAAACTGAGAAATATGAAAAACTATGTGAGCCAAAGACAAAAATAAAACACCATCTATAAGTGCATAGTTTCTTCAATAGCATTGGAGGGTTTGTTTGTTTTACTTTGAGATTTCAGCTTACAACACAGAGCTTCTTACTTAATTCAGGCTACATTTATAACAAGAGGAATAAAACCACTCACTTTAACATACTAAGTAAATATTTTTCCTCCCTTTATATTTGAAAATTTCTCTACAAAGTTGGGTACATAATGAGTTACATGAGAAATAGTAAAGTTTTTTACTCTATCAGAGCTCAAATAAGCTTTATATTCTCTAGAGTCCTATAATGAATGATCCCTAGAGACAGAAAGCTGCAATATGCACCATAACTGTACTTCCCCCTTGGTAGGGAGAAAGACAAGGTGGGCACAGTAATATCTTTTATTGGATTAACTTCAATTAGTGAGAGGAACAAGCTTTTCTCCACTTTGTCTCTCTAATATCCAGGGACCAACACGACTACCACAACACTGTACACTTCCCCCTTGTTGACTCCTCCAGGAAAAGTTTTGATAGCATCAGAGCAGCACATCAACTCAGAGTCTCTTGCACAAACCTGCGCAGTCTGAAGTAGTCTACATGACCACAGCCAAGCTGAGAACTAAATCCTAACCTTCCATGATATTCATTGTTCACAGATCAAGAAGTGGTGGCTGGGAAAGGGAAAATACACAAGGAAACTTCAAGAAAATCAAGTGAGTTGATAAACTTTATGCCCTAAGAGCTCCAAGGAAAATAAGTTTCTATGTAGTTCACACTTAGAAGATTGTTTTTTTTTTCTCCATAAGGACTAGAATTTTTTACTCTTAGGCTATGTCTACAGTGGCAGCTTCTTGCACAAGAACTCTTTTGCGGAAGAGTTATTGCACAAAAAGTCTTCCACAAGAATGTGTCTACACTGGCATGTGCTTTTGTGCAAGAGATGTGCTTTTGCTCATAGCATCTATGGCAGTGTAGACGCTCTCTTGTGCAAGAAATCTCTGATGGCCATTTTAATCATAGGGGCTTCTTGCGCAAGAAATTCATGTTGCCTGTCTATATTGGCCTCTTCTGGAAGAGCTCTTGCACAAGAGGGCTTCTTCCTGAGAAAGAGCATCAGAGTTCTCACGCAAGAAGCTCTGATTTTCTACAGTACAACATTAATTTACTTGTGCAAGAACGCGTGACCAGTGTAGACAGGCAGAATGTTTTGTTTGTGTGTAGACACAGCCTTATAGTCTGCCAGTTCTTCTGTAACTGACAGGAGGTGATGGGCAGCCTCTAACTTTACTCATTCACTTTGTGCATGTTAGTATCTGTTGAAAATGGACATCAAAGCCATCAAGAACAAGAGTTTGTTATCAATAGCCAGTATGAACACAGAACAGAAACTAGCCTTTGCACTAAACTTCTAATCTCTATTCTTTTGGTGGGTATGGTGTGTCCTGCTATAACCTTACCAATAGTTGTTGATTTTTGTTTTTGGCTTTTGTTTTTTTTACTTTTGTACACAGCTGTAGTGTACCTCAGTGCACAGCTTGCGGGAGTCAGAAAGAAAAACAGCCTCACCTTCCTGGGAACTGGAGGAATAAATGGTGCTGATGAAGCAGCTCCTGAACTCTTCTGAACACTACAAGAGACTGTGATGTGCCTCAGTAACGTCTTTGACTATAATGTGTTAGTCCATTTATACAAGGATACCAAAAGCAACCTTCCATATCTAGTGATGAAATAACATGACAGCTAGAGAGAGGACTCTATGAAGGACTCAACACCGCAAAATATTCTATAGCACCTCATAGATTTCTGAAAATTGGACACTTGTGGCAGGGTGTATGTGCCTGCATTGCGCCAGTAGGTCCACCCATTGTGCTGCTTCTTCTTATGTATCACCCATGCCTGCCAGTACAACACATGCCTCTCAACCTTCAAACATGTCAATGTATGACATCTCCAAGTATAGCAAAGGCCATCTTGATTAACAGCAGGGGCTATGACCAGAGGACCTCCAGATGAAACAATGCAATCCATTACAGCTGCACGTAAAAACTATGCTCACAAGCCTGGAGCTGTTGAAGACTTACATCCTCTGTAGACAGGAGATGGATGCATAAGATACATACTGACCAGTAAGGCACACAAGTATAATGTGTGACAAAATATTGAAATGTGAGATATGTATTGATAATTCCCAGATGATGTATAGGGAATTTTTCTTTTTCAGTACAAAATATGCAACTATAACATTCCCCCACAGAGATCCTCCAGAGTCTCAGCAGGGTTTGAGCCTCTTGACATTCAGATACCTAGTTTAGATCCTTATTACTTGAACTGCAAAAATAATTTCTAGACTGACCAATGGAGGAGGAATTAACACACACTTTTCCAGTAGATTGCATATTTATTTACTACTCAGCAGTGGATACGGGGGGTCAGGAATTCTGGATTCTCTCTTTGGCTCAGGGAGAGGAGAGGGGTTTAAGTCAGGTGTGGGGAACCTAAGGCCTGTGGGCTAAATGAGGCTCCTGGCTTACTTGGATCTGGCGCCCGAGGCTTAGAGCTGCATTCTCAGCAATGAGGAGCTAGAGATGGTGCTCCAGCCCTCCCATCATCCCTTCCTTCCACCCCCATGGGGCTGGGAGCACAAACAATCTACTAGCTTGGCCCCCCCGTTGGCTCTGATATGTGAGGTGTATGTGTGGAGAATCTTTCTCCTTAGTTACGGACCATGTCAGTGAAGGATTTTTTTTCTTTTACTTTTCACTTGTGTGAGTCAACTGATTTTTCTGTGGCTCAGTAATCCCTGACCCCAAAAAAGTTACCCACCCTTGGTTTAAGTGGTTAGAGAGGCAGTGTAACCACATCTGGTTTATTTGCTCTGAAAGGCAAAGGTGATACAGTGGATAAGTGCAATATGTAAGCGTGACTGGACCTACTACTATCTCTCTGCTCATTTATTTTTTGAAAAGGAATGCAGAGTAGGGTGGAGCACGTGTTAAGTTGATTTTCTGTTCTTCCTGGTTAGGGTTCTGGCCTTAGTTAATAACAAGGGTATGAATTGCATGAGAATTTAAACAGCAGTTAGGAGAGGCAAGTTTTGAGCTTCTGGACTCAATTTTATCCAAGGCTACAGAGGTATGTAGTGAGATGATCTCTTTTATGCTCATTTTTTGTACCTGGAAATGAGTGAAAGCAGATGCTTTGTTAAATACATAGTGTTCTGCTTAAGATGTATATTCGTTTTAAAGACTAAAATTGTATAAAATGTTCCACTAATACACTCTAACTATGTATGTGCTAATGTTCTAGGAATCAGCACATGAAGACCAAAAATTTGCCCAAAGGACAGGTCCCAGAGTAGATTTCATGCAAATGGTTACCAAAAAATTGGAAAACTCCAGTGAAGACTGCAAAATGTGTCATTTAGTCTCTCTATGTCAATTAACTTTTCACAGCATTCAAATAGTACTTAGACTTTATATTCCATATTATGGTAATTGCTATTTCACTTAGAATTACTACAAAATAAAGGTCTAAATCTCCTGCTTAAATAAATTCAAAGTCTACTCTAATGCTTCCACTGCACCATGACTAAATCTACACTTAAAAAAATATAAATATAAATCTTTACAAGTTATATTTTCACTAATTTGAAGCGACACTTCACTTAGCTCTGGTCTACACTAGGACCTTAGTCCGAAACAACCCCCCAAGTTCGAATTAGTAACCACACTAACAATTCCATTATTTCGGAATTTGACCTCTGTACTCCTGCTTTTCATCAGGAATAACACTAATTCCAAAACTGTAAGTTTGAAACAACATTGGTATGAATGCTCTGGTGCCACTAATTCAAACGTATTGGCCTCCAGAGGCCTCCTGCAACTATCAGCTCTGACTGCACTGGTCAACTCTAACCATTCTGGCCTCACCTGGTGCCTCCACTGCTCTCTTCCTCCTGTGGAGCTGTAAAAGACCCCAGAACAGGAGAAGAACTTGTCCCACGTGTCCAGCTTTGCGAGTCCTGTGCAAGCAAGCACCACAGAGAGATATGTGTGCTTCCAATGTCCCCTCAGACCCTCCAACAGCCGCCAGTAGTTCTGCTGCTCCCATGGCCTGCACTGCCAAGGGCCACAGAAGAGCTCCAGCCTGGACTGATACAGAAATCCAAGACTCCATTGAGGTATTGAGGGAGGAGTCCAACCTTCAGGAACTCTGCACCAAGAAGTGGAATGCCGACATCTATGGAAAACTTGCCACCTGCCTGGAAGAGAAAGGGCCCAGAATGAGCCTGGAGCAATGCAGGCTCAAAATAAAAGAGCAGTGCCAGGAATACTACATGACTAGGGAGCAGAGCAGATGCTTTGGAATGGCACTTCACACCTCCCGCTATTATGACCAGCTGAATACCATCTTGAGAGGGGAGGCTGGTCATCTCCCCCACTATGGTTGTTGAGTCCAGCCAAAGACACAACTGGTGACAGTCTGCAGGAGGGCCCGGGGGCGGAGGAGAAGGACAGTGCTATAGAAGAGGAAGAAGAGGCCAGACAGGCGACGATGCCTGAGAGTCAGGAACTGCTTCTCACTTTAGAGCTTGTTCCTCCTCCCAGGACATTTCCCATGCTTCCAAGGACCCCAGGGAGGGCCCCTCCTGGCCCATGCTAAACTGCTACCCGCCCCCTCCCCCCCAGGCTAGGGCTCCAGTCCCCCTGCTTCTGCCTACCCAGATGTCTGTCCCTGGGCCAGAGCTCTCCAGCTCACGCTGGCCCCACTGTTGCCAGGACCAGAGCTGCGCGGCCGGAGCTTCCTGGCTGCCGCAGGACTGGAGCCCTGCAGCTGGGGCTGGGGCTGTGCAGCTGGAACTGGAGCTGTGTAGTCACTGTCAGCCCCTTGCTACTATCCAGCTGCTGGGGCCGGATCTCGCCACTGCGTCACTCACTGCCCCTCCCGCACTGGGCTCTCAGCTGAGTAACTAGATCCCCCCTGCATCCCTAGCTGTGCTCCTGCCCCACGGACAGAGCTCCCTTTTCCTAGACTCTGTGGTCTAGCAACATCTGGGGTCCTGCCAGACCACAGATGTTGCCAGACCAGAGAGTGCTGTTTAAGGGAGGTACAACCTATAGCATAAAAATATTACATCCAAATCTTCCCCTGGTTCTCCTTGTTCAATAGGTATTGATCCATTTCCCATGGCATTTCATCTTTCCCCATTCATCAGCCTATTCCTTTCTGCACTGCCCTCCTTCATCAGGATACTCTTGTCTACATAAAAATCATCTACCTACCTTGCCCTACCTGTTCCCATCCCCCAGTAAAACTTCTACCCATTAATTGGAAAATGTATCTCAGTTGTGCAGACAAATCACCATTTGGTTGTCCATAGGGTCAGCTGATTGGTGTTTGCACATGCAATAATTAAAAGCACGAATTAGGTGTGCAATTTATTAGTGCAAGTTCACATCTAAAGTACTTGAAAACAAGCACAATATCTGCACTATATATTTTTTCTGAATTCTTTCATATGGCTATTATTACTTTAAATTTCTCAATTATTTTCTGTTACAAAATTTTTCCCATCACTCATTCATTTTGTTTTTTCCTAATATATATATGTGGAAATGGAAAGTAAAATGATAGGGATAAGAAGGAAAGAAAAACAATTAAAAAGGAATTCTAGTAGTTTAATGAGGTATGATTTCCCTTTACAGAAACTAATTATTTTCCCCCAAAAAATTATGTTAATCTATGTGTCTGTTCTTTATTAGGCTTTCAACCAATTTGCCCAGTACCAAAGTAAGACTTACTGGTCTGTAATTGGCAAGATCACCTCTAAAGTCCTTTTTAAAAATTGGAGGCACATTAGTAATCTTCTATCCATTTCGTACAGAAGATAATTTAAAGGACAGGTTACAAATCATAATTAGTAGTTCCTCAATTTCAGAACTCTTGAGTGAATGCCATCTGGCCCTGATGTTTTGCCACTGTTTAGTTCATCAGTGTGCTCCCTTGGGCTCCGTCTCACACTCAGGCTCCCCTGTGTTCACTCCTTCCCCATATCACAAAAGAGAAAGGGGTGGAAGCAACCCAACATTACCATGACTTGATGTCTGAAAGAAATCTTAGAGGAGTGTGGAAGATATGGTTTGTAGCTGTGGGGACTCTCTCTGTTATGGTAGCTGTGGGGACTTTCATGTGATATGTTTCTGAGGCAGGTTCTCACATTGGATGTGAAACAGCCACTTCATGAGACCACTTTGCACTTGGCATCACCCCTGAAATAAGTTTCCAATTGCTTTGTAGCACCTTCATAATTCTAGAGGCTTTTGGAAATGGGGTCCTAGTCTGTGTGGGGCTATTGTCACAGAAAGAGGACAGGGAACAACAATTCCCAGGGATCCCCTGTTCAGCCACTTCAGAGCAGGCAATTTGTACATGGCCAGAGCTATGCAGGAACTTCAGAAGAACCCAGGAAGCCCCCAAAGCCCATGTACTTTCCATGCAAACAGGAAGATTTGAGGGAAGGCATAGAACTGTTCTGCTGGTTGCACATGAAATGGGAAACTCTGCTCTCATAACAAATGTGTTAGCTGAGGGCCAGTTCTACCTGCTAGAACAGTGATTTTATGTCAAAGGAGGTCTGTAAAGGTACTTCAGAGGGAAACAGAGTGATTTTGTAACCATTGTCACTATTGAATGTATCAGACTTCTTGTCATTGTTAAGCCTTTGATATGGGTGCTGGGTGTGTTATTTTTATGCTTATAAGAAGCATATTGAATCTTTTTCAGGGGAAAATGCAATACACCGTGTTTATCGAAAACCCAACTGGAGAAGCAGAATATGCATTCATACACACACACAAAGACATTCTGAAGATGATCTCATAGTTACCAGTCTGCCATGGCTCAAGACAATCTAGAGGCCAGTTAGATTGAACATGTGTGAGGAACTGGGCTCTACTGATCATAAGTTAAAGCTGTGGAATTGCAGGACTGAAATGAGGTTTACAGGATCAGTCAACAAAGACTTTCCTTGGTGACCGATCCCCGTCTTGACTGCCGCTTTGTGCTGACAAACAGCTGAGCTGGCACAACGCAGTGGACATTTTTATTTTAATGAAGCGGCTGATATTTAAATCCCCACTTCATTGACTATGTCGGTATGTCTAATTTGCATGCCTCTGTCGGCAGACGCATGTAGTCTAGACATACCCCTAGAGAACTATAGCAAAAACACCCTATTTTTATACTTATAAATCCCCATTTGAGTCTATGGGTTTTACAGTGTCATGCTACAATTCTTGATCTTCAAGCGGTGTTAATCTTGGGTTTTTCCCACAATTAACCTTTCATAGTTATTGTCAGGCTTTCTGTTGTTATCTCATTTGTCATCTCACATTTGGGAGTATCTGCCTATCTCCAAGGTTCATCAGTTCTGCCAATTCATTCGGCCTCAGGTACCATTGTTTTCTGATCATCTACAAGTTTCTCATGTCTTCTTGACCATCTGGACATTTGTGATGGCTTTCACTCTTATCCTTCATTATGCATACAATCCTTCACTCACACCGAACAATTCTGCAGAGAATTTCAGACAAAGGATTACATAATTAATAAAGAAATTTCAAAAGCCCCACATAACTTCATTTTCAATGTAGGAAAGAGGTGAACTTCATTTGTGATGCTAACAAGAAGCAGGGGTGGCTAGGTGAAATCATATAGAACTTATAAGCAAATCATTGCATAGGACTTACTACTATCATTATACTTATATTCTTATACCAATGCTAAAATAACACATTTTGGCTACATTATGAAGCAGAAGGTTGAATATTAGGTGCATTCATAAGACCATCAGAACATAAGAACAGCCATGCTAGATCAGATCACTGGGCCACCTAGCTCAATATCTTGTCTTCCCACCGGAAGCCAATATCATATGCTTCAAAAGGAATACGCAAAACAAGATAATTATGAGATGATCCATTCCTTGTTGTTCATCCCTAGCAGCTGCAATTCAAAAGCTCAGAGATCTCCAAAGCATAGAGTTCCATCCCTGACTCTCATGGCTAATCAATGGTCTATCTTCCATGAGCTTATCTGAATCTTTTATAAACTCAACTATATGTCTGGCCTTTCCAACATCCCTTGTGCTTGGAAAGAAAAGTCCCTGTCATTTGAAAAATAAGAGTGCTTGATCACTCTGCTCATGTTATAACATGGAGAGGCTTGTGAACTCTGGACTGCAGTCATACGCAATCCAGCCTTTATATTTAGTTTCTCGATACAGAGGACATCAATGATACCAACTTCTAGTGTTGTGTTTTTAGGAAATGGGTAACTGTTCAACAATATATCATTCATGGGTCACTTATATGTCCATGTTTGGTACTTAAATTCACCCACTACTGACCTGGTATCTATTTGAACCATGGATCTAAGTAGAAGATACAATACCCTTTTGGGGATACTATTTTGATATAAAAAAGATAAGTCGAGCATTGGAATTAAGCTTCATATTGCATTGAAACTCTGTGTTTAGATGGTCAAACTGAAAGAGCAATGTTCAAACCAAACTAAGGGTAAAAAGTTATTTGTCCAAACACAAAATTAGTATAAGCTGGAAATCTATGCTTTGCTATCTATCGGGAAACATCTCAGCTATGTCTACTCTGCACCCCTTTTCCAGAAAAGGGATGCAGATTAGACACTTCGGAATTGCAAATCTGCAGGGGATTTAAATATCCCCCACGGCATTTGCATTTACATGGCTGCCGCTTTTTTCCGGCTCGGGGTTTTTGCCGGAGAAAAGCACCAGTCTGGATGCGATTTTCCGGAAAATAAGCCCTTTTCCGGAGGATCCCTTATTCCTACTTTCAAGAACTGGCGCTTTTCTCCGGCAAAAACCCCGAGCCGGAAAAAAGCGGCAGCCATGTAAAAGCAAATGCCGCGGGGGATATTTAAATCCCCCGCGGATTTGCAATTCCGAAGGGTCTAATCTGCATCCCTTTTCCGGAAAAGGGGTGCAGTGTTGACACAGCCCTCAAGTCTAAGAAAAAATTAAAACCATCTGATAAATCTAACTACAATTTTCAGTGTTGAATTGCTGCCTCTGTTGTTTAACAGAAATGTGTGATGCAGCACATATATTTAGATGAGCAAGTGAAGAAGATTAGTGTTAGAGAAATGGCTTATCCTCATATTGTGTACATTCCATAACGATTGATCATTTTAAAAGAAATAATCTACAACCTACAGTACAACCACCTAACTTAACCTGGTTGGTTAAGTGGCTCATTGCATTAGTGTAATACCTTTATATTTATTTCACTGCATATAGATGACAGAAATTCCAATTCAATAAATGTTATTTTAGGTTTGGATTAAAAGGAGAGCTCTTCAAAACCCAGGACTACACTTCAGGCCTGGCAAGCCAAAAGGAAAACAAGTTATTTATTTACTGAAGTTTAAAAGTCAGATGAACTGGTCTTTGTAGCTCTAATTAAAAGTCACAGACCACTCAGCAAGTTGTCATTATTTGGATTACGCGGTGCAGAGCATGTACACTTCTATTCTTTTTTCCCCAGGATTCATGAAAATGAATATCTGGGTCCTGATTTACTACTTTATTACTCCAGTGCATCTTCACTGAAATTAACGGAGTTACAACAGTGTGAGCCACTAACTAATCAAAGGACAAAGTGTACTGCAGACCTGAATCAAGTCCATCACATTATTTTCATTAATGGAAAATTAATATGATTCAAACAGAATAAATAAGATATAGTTTTTGTTACTGGCCAGGTCAGTGTATTTAGCTAAACCAGAATTCTATATGTTTTTTAAAAGTGCGAGCAACTAACTAATCAAAGGCACAAAGATACAGAGTGTGGATATACATTGTTTACGTTTCAAGTTAATACATCATTTTCAAATGTATGAAACCTTTTTTTTCAAACTTTCAGCAATTTTGTGGAAAAATGTTTCTAAAAAAAGAGGTCAGTGAATTTGCAGCTAATAGGATCAATCTAAAAATTCGAGGTGAGGAGCTGCTAAAAGAATAAACAGAATCAGGGGAGTTCAAAATTTTGACCTCTTTAGTTTAAATAATACTTTGAATTTAAAAATGTTAAATTACATTTTTTTAAATAAATTCCTTGTTACTCCTTACCAAGGACTTTGATTCTATTGAATTATTGTTTCTCTAATTATACATAAGCCTGAAACAAACACTCCTATAAAATACTTAGGATTTTACTCACTGCTCTTTTACATAAGTTTTATACTTCTGTGTCACTCACACAGGGATAAATCTGAAGTAATGGAGTGGAAAATTATGTCCTACATGTATGAGAGGGAGCATGATAATTTGAAATTTATGATAGCATCCTATATTCAGAAAAATAAACAAATATTTATTCTATTTTTCTCCATGGTGTATTCTTTTAATCTCTATATACCCATGTATAAAACACAAAGAATAGCATAACAAATGAGATTTGATATTAACTTTTGTTGGCAACATGTTACCTCCAGCTGTGAATATGTGAGTTCACAAAAGCTCAGAGGTGTAAGGACTAGTCAGATGGGAGACAAACAAGGAAAACCAGGGGTTTGCATACACTCAAGTTTTGGTTTTTTTTTCTCCTTTAGCTTGAGTAGTTAACTCATTTTCAGTTAATTTGAGTTTGTAAACACAATTGTATATATCATTCTGGACACTCCAGGGCTCATTTTAGGGTAAAACACAAACATTATTTGTGCTTTGTACCATGTCTGTGTAGTATTCTGACTAGCACACACAAACATATTACTTAACTTGAGCTAACTGGCAATCACTTAAATTGAATTAAAAGACTTTGGTGAAATACATTCCAAGTGCACTAAAGAAAGTGGTTCTAGGCCTCGTGGACAACATTTTTCCCTTTGAATTTGTACTGAATTAATGTATGAGACTGGTGCTAGAATGCGCTGTGGTGTTGAAGTTGCGCAGAAGCTAGCTAGCTTCACTGATGTCAGTTAAATTAGACCCAGATTTTAAAGGTATTTTGGCAACTAAAGATGCAAGTATGAGTCAAGATTTTCAATTGCACCTAGTTCAATGGGAGTTAGACATGCACATGTCTTTGAGCAGAGATGTTTGAGGTGCATCTTGAATGAGAGGAGATGGAGAGATAGCTGGCAAAGCAATCACTCTGGATCCAGGCTGATCCCAGATGAAGCAGCAATGTTTCCAGGCCCTCTGGGTTTCATACTGGGTTTCCTCTCCTTCAGAAGGGCACACAGTTACTGCCTCCTCATTGGTAGAAGTGTGCCATGCTTCCTCCCACTGCAGGGGGGGGGGGGGGGTGTCACCTATATCCTAGGCCAGTGCCTGAAACACTAGGAAATAGTGTAAGTCAAAACTGCTATGTCAAAGTTTTCAGAGTGTCAACATGGATAGAGAATAAACATAATATTTAGCATTTATACAGACTTTTCATATGTAACATGCTTTATAAACATGAGTAATCATCATAACACTCCTAATAGATAGGTTAGTATTATCTCCTCGTTTTTCAGTTTGGAAAATTAATGTATTGAGATTAATATCTTCTACAAAGGACAGATTCTTTTATGTGTGTTACATCCCTGTGCACTCCCTTTTCTGTGTGCAAACACCATCATGGTGGGAAAATTCTAAAATCTGCATATGCACCTTAGTCTAACATTTGTACATAAGGAAAAATTAACCACATGCCTATAAAACTAATACATGTATGAATTTAAGTGATCAGCCATTTCAGAGAGGTACATATGTGTTAGATATTTAGCACATTTTAAGAAGGGTGCTGTAATTACAGTCTAACGATGCTTCGATTTTCCTTTTCAAAATGTAATTACCTTTAATTCATATACAAAGATTGCCTTTTTTGTTTTCTTCTTAATATATACTAATAGAACCATGATAGATCATCACCATTGTATTTACACTATTATTAAATGAATGGTACATGGAATTAATGGTAGTTATGGGTACAGCAAAAAGTATAACTGTAATATTTCAAACTGCACCTGGATTCTTCCTCCGTGGTCTACTAAGAGCACATGCTTCAGGCTTCCAAGCTCTTCAGTTGTCACCTTTTTGGGCTGAGACCAGAACATTTCTTCCTCTTCACCAGGTATTTTTTTTTCCAAGTTCCATAGTTCCCTGCTTACACAGAGTTATTTCCAGCAAGTCAGATTGCCTAAACAGTCCTTTGCATTCTCTTCAAAGGCTAGAAACAGCTGTAATTACAAGAAGTAACAAGTTATCATACAGTCCTACAAGGAAGAACTTTTATTCTTAAGGTGAAAACATTACAGAGAAAACATATCAAAATCAATAAAAGAATCTACATGCGTGCTAATAAAAGTCAGACCTTCAAATCCCAGAAAGGAGGCTTTCTACAGTTATACAGAATAATAGACTCATAGAACTGTAAAGGGCATTGGGAAGCCATTTAACCCAGCCCCCTGATGGCCGGACAAAATATTATCTAAACCACCCCTGACAGTGGTTTGTCTAATCAGCTCTCAAAAATCTCGAAACATGGAGATTAAATAACCTCCCTAGGCAATTTATTCCAGTGTGGCACCACCATGACAGAAAGTTTTTCTGTCCAACCTAAACCTCCCTGGCTGCTTCTTGGCCTATCCTTAGTGATTAAGGACAACAACAAGCATGAATGGGTGACAGGAGAGGAATCACTTGATGATTACCTGTTCTTTTCATTCCCTCTGGGGAACCTAGCAATGGCCACTGTCAGAAGACAGGCTATTGAGCTAACTTGGCTTTGTCTTGACCCAGTATGGCCGTTCTTATGTTATGTAACAATTTTTCTCTGTCCTCTTTGTAACAACCTTTTGTGTACTTGAAAACTGTTATTATGTCTCCTCCCTGTCTTCTCTTTTCCAGACCAAACAAATTCAGTTCTTTCAAACTTCCCCCACAGGTCAGATTTTCTAGATCTTTTTGTAGCTCTTCTCTGGGCTTTTCCCAATTTATCCACCTCTTCCATGAAATGAGGAACCCATAAGTGGACACAATACTCCATCTGAGGCATAATCAGTGTGGAATAGTTCAAAAGTGTTTTACTACAACACTCCTACTAGCATACCCTAAAATGATGTGGGTTTTTTGTTTGTTTGTTGTGCAACAGTGTTTCCTTGGTGACTCAATTTTAGCTTATGGTCCACTGTGATCCCAGATCCCTTTCTGCAGTACTGTAGTCATTTCCTATTTTGTGTGTGTTCAACTAATTATTCCTTCTGAAGTGGAGTACCTTGCTTTTAACCTTATTTAATTTCATCCTATTTACTTCAGACCATTTCTCCAGTTTGTCCAGATCATTTTGAATTATAATCCCATCCTCCAAAGCAGTTGCAGCCCCTCCCAGCTTAGTATTGTCTGTAAATGTTGTGTTATCTCTGTGCCATTATCTAAATAATTGATGACAATATCAAATAGAACCTGACCCAGTACTGATCCCTATGGGATCCAACTCATTATGCTTTTCCAGCATGACTATGAACCATTGCTAACTACTCTCTGGCCATGGCTTTCTTTATATAGCAACCTTATAATAGCTCCATCTAGGTTGTGTTTCCCTAATTTATTTATAAGAAGATCAAGTGAGACAATATCAGAAGCTTTACTAACATCAAGATACAAAACATCTACCTCTTCCCTCCTATCCATAAGGCTTGTTACTGTGTCAAAAAAAGCTAACAGCTTAGTTTGAACCTGATCTGTTCTTGGCAAATCCATACTGACTGTTACTTATCACTTTATTATCTTCTAGATGTTTGCAAATTGCTAAATTATTCATTCCATTATCTTTCTGGGTACAGGAGTTAAGATACCTTACCTGTAATTTCCAGCATTGCTATTATTTTCCTTTTTAGAGATGGGCACTATATTTGTCTGTTTTCAGTCTTCTGGAATCTCTCTCGTCTTCCCTGACTCTTTAAATATAATTGCTAATGGTTCAACTATCTTTTCAGTCAGCTCCTTGAGTACTCTAGCATGCCTTTCATCAGACCCTGGTGACTTTAAGACATCTTACTTCTTTAAATAATTTTTAACATGTCATTTATCTATTTTAACTTCTGCTAATACCTCATTTTCATGGGCATTCACTACATGAGACGTCTAATCAGCACGAAGCTTCCAGGTGAAACCTGAAACAAAGAAGTTACTAATCACTTCTACCATTTCCACATTTTTTGTCATTCTCCCCACCATCACCACTGAAATGTGGGCCCCTTAGTCTTTTTCTTACTTCCAAAGTATTTGTAGAATATTTTCTTTTTTGTACTTCATGACTCTGGCTAGTTTGATTTCTTCTTGTGTTTCAGCTTTTCTAATTTTGTCCCTACTTATTTCTATTATTTGTTAATATTAATCCTTTACAATTTGACCAATTTTGCACTTTTTGTAGGACTTTTTTAAAATTTTTAAATCATTGAAGTTATCCTGTTAAGCCAAGGTGGTCTCTTACCATACTTCATGGATTTCCTATGCAGTGGGATAGTTTGCTTTTGTGCCCTTATAATTGTGTCTCTTAGCAAGTCTTCCAACTGTCCTCAATTTTTTTTTCTTCTGAGATATGCTTCACAGAGACTCTCACATACCAAATTCCGGAATTTGCTAAAGTCTGCCTACTTGAAATCCATCATCTTTATTTTGCAGTTCTCCCTTCTTCCAATCCTTAGAATCACAAACTCTACCAATTGACAGTATCTATCCCAAAGTCCATTCTTGTGTGGCAGATTGTTCAGTACAGACCTGAGAAGTTCATGACTTCTCAGGGTTCATATAATTTCTGCTCCCTGCCCTCTGAGAGGTAACAGACAATACCAGCACACACTAATACATAAACTTTTCATTTAGTGCAATGGACTATAAAGATACTTAAACTTAACTCAACGTACTTTTTTCAAAGATAAGGCACATAATTGCCATATCTCCACTGCAACTGCAATTTAATTATGCTCGACTTATAGCATCCTTAGCCCAAAATGAGAGAAAAATATGTATTGTGTACAGAGGATTAGTATCCATGGACCATAAATTCCCATTTTTGTAGAGACTCTTTCTGTATGTGACTTACCACTACTTCTTGCAAAATATTTTTGTATAGCTTCTCATCTTCAAAGTACTGTAAAGAGGATTAAGTAATTGGTAATATGTTTTCGCTGTCTACTGAAACCTTGCTGAATAGTGCACACATATAAAACATTGCAATTACAAAAAATAATGTTTACACCTGTCAAAAAAGATTTTGGGTGGCCCAACTTTTGATTTCTGCTTTTAGCTCTATAATCAGGAAAGCCATCTTATCACCAAATAAGACAACAACTGTTTGGATACATCTACACAGCAACATTATTTGCAAATAATTAGTGTTATTTCCAAATAACACAGTCTGCGTCTACACAGCAGGCAGTTATTTCAAAATAAAGTTGAAATACTGTCAAGCTGCAGGACTTTGACTCTGACTCCTGTAACCCTCATTGTACAAAGAGTAAGGGAAGTCAGAGGAAGAGTGTTCTATTTCGAAATAAGTGCTGTGTAGACACTTCCAATTTTGAAATAAGACCTTTGAGGCCATTGTAGTTGAACTTCATACTATAGAAAATAGGCAGTGTTATAATTTGACATATTTATTGCTGCATCATTTGCAGTCATGATATTTCCAGGGCTACAATGGAATGCTTGGGTTTGGGCTGGGCATTAGCAAAGAAATGGGAAGAGGAAATTAATGAAGAGCTACATGGCATTTAAAAAATGAGTTGGCTCTAATCTTTCCTAACCTTTGCTCTTTGTGTAAGCAGCATCCTCAGAGGAACATTCCCCAGTTCAACAGACAATAAAAGATTCTGCAGTGTAACATTTCTCATTTTTAACTAATATCTGGGTTATTATGATTCATTTGGAATGTAATGCTGGGATATTTTATCTCAACATTATATGACATCATTAAAGACATCTTATATTGTTTTTGCCTATGGTTAAAAATTATGTCTGCTTAATCAATTTCATTATGCATTCAACCATCCATGACACATCAAAGGCTAATAAGATTTTTTTAAAACTTTGCTTGCTTAAAATGATTTCCCTCCAGATCAAGATGCAGAGCACAAAATATTAATCAGTTTAAATAAATATCAAGACTACCCAAATAATATGAATAATTGGCACAGTGCAGTGCCTACTGCCCAGTTCCCAACAGCTGGTCACACTGGCACATGGCACCATCTCAACAGTCTTTGAGATAATGACTTTGGCATCTGCCGATGAGCGTTTGCTACTGCCCACAGAATTTACAACTCACAAGTGGGAAGCAGAGGCTCCAACAGAACTTTTTTATGCAAGGTCTTTGAAATTTATTAATGTAATGCAAACACAAGCCTTCCAACCCATTAAATTGTTGATGTTATGCGAATCCACTCTGGAATTGCAGATCCTCATTAACATTATTTGCATGTTAATCTGCATCTTTTTAATTAGTGATATTATTTATGCACATAATTTTCGCCTACTGGTGCCAAGGCTGAAGCGCATTAATTAATCTACTGAGATGCCAAACTGTTTATTTTCTCCCGTACTTTTATTTGTTTACATGGTGTTTTGGATTCAGGGAAAATAAAAAAGAGCCTGAAGAATAAAAGCAGAAAGACAAGATTAACTAAAAGCTCTTTTTGTTTTCATAATTTAAATTGTAATATTAGCCAAATGTTGTGTTTCTTCCCTCAGAGATCGGTTATTCAGTTACATTACCTTGATGTATTATTAAAATTTATAATGGACTCTGGAGGCTTCTTTTAGTTCTCTCCTTCATTTACAGAATATACTCAATGTTATTTTAATCTTCCTACAACGCTTCCATGCATAGGCAATGATCAGTTCTCCCTTGTGATTCTCCAGCGCTGCTCCACTTTGCACAACTGATAAACATTTAAATAAGCCTTTTCAAAAAAGAATAGCATACTAAAGTTATTAACCCATTAATGGAGTTAGGAACTGCTTGGCAATTCATCTTTTTCAAACTAGGTCAATTGCAACATTTATTTGATCGCCAATGTTGAATTGGTCTTATCTACAAAACGTTGGTTAAAAAGCAGCATACAGTGCATATACAGATTTCGAAAAGTAAATTAACTTCTGCATTCATTTACTACTACATTTCATAAATATTCATATATTATACTTGCATCTTTCTCTCTCTCTCTCTCTCTCTCTCTCTCTCATATACCCTCCCATACCTTCACCCACATTCCCCTAAAATAGCTTCTGTATCTGAGATCAGCCTTGTTATCCTGGATCCTTCCAGGAAGAGAAGTGAGTGCTACTTCTTCAGGGAAGGTGGGAGACTTTCCTTTCTACTAGTATAAAGTTTCTGTTTCTAAACCTGGAAGGACTAAAGAATCATGGACTTTAAAATGGGTTGGTTTTTATGCATAGAAAAGCTATTACTGGAACAGGAGTGAATCTTTCCCATCATGGGTCTCAGGTCAATGTCCAATTGGAAGGGAATTCCACATTTAAAGGATGAAAGAAGAACCATTCCTGATATAGGTTCATTTTAAAAGGGGCAGCTCTTTGACATTTCTAAGAGGTTTGGAATGTTAGAATAAACTCCTGGGGACATGGATTAGTAAGCATAAGACAAATGAGTTTACAGTTTATATGTTTTTGTGTGTATACAGACATGCACATGTACACTTACAAATATAAAATTTATATACCCATCTATATTGTAGATAATACCATACATATAGGTAATAGCTTTCACTTTTTGATTTTCATTTGTTTCATAGCTATTCTATTCTCAGTGTAATGGAATCCAATAAATCTTTATGGACATAGACCCAGTTTCTTAGGCATGCCCAGCTGGATGTCACTTTTGTGGCTAACTGATCATGGAGGGTCTGATTAAGCTCCCACGAAAATTTAGGAAACTCACAGGTATGCTCTAAATTACATCCAGTTGCATGGAGTCATAAGGAATTCAGGATAGGACAACACAGAGCTGGTATTTACAGTGCCCGATATGAATCCACAAGACAGCCGATTAAACTAGATTTCCAGGCTATGTCTACACTAAGGGGTTTTTCTGGGTTACCTCTGGTATTCCGGAAAATCTTTGCTGTGTCCAGAGAATGTGTCTGCTCTTCTGCTTTTTTTTTTTCGGAAGAACAGACACGCTTTTTTGGAAGCCCTGTCTTCCTTCACCCATGAGGAAAAAAGGCTCCAAAAAAAGGAGGCTTTTCTGAAATATGGCCCAGCGTAGATAGGCCAAATTTCAGAAAAGCCTGTTCCGAAAAAACTATCAGAAAAAGGTACGTAAATTGCAGAGTGTAATTTCTGTACCTTTTACCAATAGATCTCTGTAGTGTAGACATAGCCTCCAGTTGCTTTGTGTAAAATATCTGGGTCATAGGAGAAAGTGGAAGCCTTAGACATTTTGATTTTTGGCATATTCTGTCAGATGTATGTATTACTATACAAATGTTGACAACAACACAGAATTCCTTAGCTTAATTCAGGTATGAGACAGTCAATGAGATCACTAACTGATCCATATAACATAGCATTTTTTGTACATAATTCAGGAAATGATACAATAATCTAACTTTGAATCCAGTGAGCTATATATGCCAGTAATCTTCACTATTATTTCACAATATTTCACTGTATATTAAGTTTTGCAAAATGTTGACAGTTTAAATGGATGTTCTGTCCTATACAAAGTACTGCAAAATGACACATATTTACATTTAAGTTAGTAGGAAATGTTATTATATTGTATAATTTGAGAACCAACATGTGATCATGCAATTAGAGAATATATTGTAATTGTCCCGGGGGCAGAGTTAAGCTTGCCCATGCTACTACTGACTTCTGAGGGTTTACCAATACAACATTAAATGTTCTCTTGAAACAGGTTTTAAAAATGAAATTCTAGAATATATTAATATAATAAATTATACATGTATTTAAGTAATTTATACATATTAATTGTAAGTGGGGAAGTCAAAAGAGAGCAATTCAAATCACCTCAACAAATATCAATAAAACCTTCAATCCAAACAACAACAACCACCACCAGCATGGATTTTGCACATTATATTTGACAATGTGCAGAAGAAATATTTTTTTACAATTTTTTAAAAATTAAATCTATTATTAGGAGACTGTTTTCTAAAGTTTATTTTTGCATTATTTCACTCAGGGATGTCCCTAGGGGGAGTGCTGGGCCAAGGACAACCTGTGACTCTAACCCAGGCCTCTTCCCCCAGCTGCCTCTAGTCTGTCTTCACTCCACCCTCACCTCGCGTCTTCCCACCTCTTCCTGCCCCTGCTACATTAAAGACTAAATCAGGAATTGACTCCCCCTGTGGGTTCCAATATTAACTGCTCTAAGAAGGAGTCATCTATGATGTCTAGAAATTCTATGAAGTCAGCCCATTCTGAGATGACATATACAGTTAATATAGGGATAGTTGAAATAATCCATAATTATTGAGTTTTCTACTTTTATAGTCTCTCTAATCTCCCTGAGCATTTCACAGTCACCATCACCATCCTAGTCAGATCATTGGTAGTAGATTGCTACCATTACACTCTTATTATTGAAGCATGGAATTTCTATCCAGTGTGAATCTATGGGAAAATTTGAGTCATTTAAGATTTTGACTATATTTGTCTCAATGCTTTCTTTCACATACAATGCCACTCACCAACCAACATGACCTGCTCTGTCACTCCGATACATTTTGTTCCCTGGTATTGCCATGTCCCCTTGGTTGTCATTGTTCCACCAAGTTTCTGTGATGTTGTTATATCAATAGTATCAGGTATAAAAGTTCACTCATTTTAGTACTCAAGATTTGTATACAAGCACTTTTAAAATATGTAAATTTTTAGGTATCTGAAATTATGGGATGTAATTGAATGAGACTTTGTCATTTAACTTTTTCTTTTTAGTTATTACCTGTACTTGTTCATCATGTCCACTGAAGATCTCAAACTATTTTACAAACATTAAATAATTAAGCCTTCTAATATCCCTGTGAAATAATTAGAGTTTATCATTATTTCAGATAAGGAAACTTTGCAAGAGAGTGGATGAGTCAATCTGCATCATTAGTGCCTAAATACCTTTAAAAATCTGTCCCTAAGTGAATTTACTCAAGATCATACATGCATTCTGTGGTAGATCCAGAAATAGAACTCCAATCTACTGACTCATAGTCCAGTGGTTTAACAAAGATTTCTTTTCCATTTGTCATTAGGTATGGCTTTAAAGGGAGGTTGAAATTAGTATGAAATGTGTACATGTATCACTACTTGAATTAAGAAAAATGAAGTAGATTGTTGTGCTTTTTTAAATAAAAGTAACATAAAGGCAAATTTATCACTATTTATTGTTCAGTATTGATTAAGGCAATATAAATCATTTTGTGACATGGTATTTAGCATCTATTTATATAAAAGACACATTTTCATCCTAGAGGAACACTCACACTGATTATGAACAGAAAGCTTTGCATTTATGCCTACAGACCAGCCATGGCACGTGCACAAATTGAGTAACTGTGCAGTAAATTGGTGGTTGTACATACAATAACCAGAATTGAACATAAAAATGCTTGATTTTTCAGTGGTCCTCAGGTGTGCTCTCCTGCTGGTAAAAAAGGAACCTGTATTGCAGTTTGCTGATACAGATTGTTTTAATGTTCATAAAATGAATATAAACTAGAATATTAATCAAGAACTCCATAACTATAGAAAGATATGTGACAGAGCTAATGAAATTTCTTTCTAACCTAGGGATAATAAATAGTTTGAAATCAAAACTGGTTCACATTCTGTCTTTCAAAACTGAATAATTCTGAGCAGGTTTATGATTCATCATTCATAAGCAGAAAGTGAATGAGCATTTCCCACACTTGAACCCATTGATTTTTCTTCATCCTGGCATGAAAATGCATTCTGATTGACCAGGCATTTGTTTAGGAAATATATATAAATATATATAAAGGACTAAGTTGTAGTTGCTATAAACATCTACCCTATGTGCCAAATTCTACAGCATATCAAACCAGATTTACACCTGTGTGACTGAGAGCAGAATTTAGTCCGTGACTTCTCTGATTCAAACCTCAGCCAAATTATTAAGAGTAAATCATATAACAACTTTATCTCATGCTTTTTTGCACAATAAGCCTAGGTCTACACTACAGAGCTTTTGCACAAAAACTCGTGGAGCATCCACACCTCAAGCACGTTTTTGTGCAAGTAAAATGAAAGAGCAGAGGGGTTTTTGCAGTGTAGGTATCCTTTCTTCTATGAGGAATAACTCCTTTTTTTCCCCAAAAAAGATGTGTGTGGATGGGCAAGAGGGTTTTTGCACAGAAAGAGGCAATAGAAAAAAGCACAGGTGCCCTGGTGGCCATTCTGTAAATAGCAATCAGAGTTTCCTTTCAAGAAAAAGTGTCCTTGCAGTCTGGACGCTCTCTTGTGCAAAAGTACATCTTTTGCAGTGTGGATGCGCTCTTACACAAAAAATTTTTGCAGAAGATTTCTTCCTCAAAAATCTTCTTGCACTAGATGCCAGTAGTATAGACATAGCCTCAGTTCATAATTTCTACAAATTTGTTTTATTTTTTGAAATTCTCTTAAATGAGCCTATAGACAGTATATGGATCACATGCTATGTTTCTGTTCCCTAGATTATTATTGTAACTTTTTCACTCAGGTTGCCAGTACAGATAGTTACAAACTCAAAAATCACTTTTGGCAAATATTATACAATAGGCACTAACAATGCACTGTTTTGGGAAACATTCCTGAGTCAGATTCTCAATTGTATCCATGAAGTGCTAGGACTCACGAAGGTCATTGGCTCTAACAAGTTGCTTGTGGCTCCCTGACCCTGATGTAAGATAATCTTAGATCTGGAAAAACTGGGAATTTGGTACATGAAATATTTCAATAATTTTTTTGATGAAAAATTATGTAAAAAGTTCATGAACATATGTGATAATATCTCCATTTCAAACTCTTTAAAATAAAAATAACTTTGAGGTTTTTTTTGTTCAGGATAATAGTGAGGCCTGGTCTACACAAGATGTTTAAAACAAATTTAACTGCATAAGATCGCTATTATAAACAATGAGTCCACACTACCAAGCCTGTTCTGTCAACCTTAAGGGGCACTGACATCAGTTTCAGTACTCCTACTTTTCATGAGGAGTAACACAATTTTTGACCTTGCTTGGTCGAATTTTTGGTAGTGTAGATACAGCATTGTGAAATTAGAAATATTTGGACACTGGGAGGCATCCCACAATGCCATGCTCTGACCAGACCTTACACCTCGACTGCTCACTAGGGCTGTGTCCAGACTCAGGGTTTTTTTCGAAAAAAGTAGCCTTTTTTCGAAAAAACTTCACCTGCATCTAGACTACAGCCGCGTTCTTTCAAAATTAAATCGAAAGAACACGGCTTTTCTTTCGACGGTGGTAAACATAATTCCACGAGGAAGAATGTTCTTTTTCGAAAGTGCTCTTTCGAAAAAAGGCGTTCTTGAAAGCAAACAGGGCTTTTTAGAAGGAGAGCATCCAGACTCACTTGCTGCTTTCTTTTGAAAAAGAGGCTTGCTTTTTTGAAAGTTCCGCGTGCAGTCTAGACGCTCTCTTTCAAAAGAGGCTTGCAGTCTAGACATAGCCTAGGTGAACAGTAAAAGTGCCAGAAAAGTTTGAATTTCATTTCCTGTATGGCCAGCATTGCGAGCACACCTTAGAGCAGGCAGCACACCTGAGCAGCACATGTAGTTATGACTTCCATGATTTTAAGTCCCATGAGCTCCATTATATAGGGTCACAAAAGAGCACAAGCATGGAGTGTGCAGGAGATCTGGGATCTCATTGAGGTGCGGGGAGAGGAACCCATTCTCTCTGAGCTCCAAAACAGCAAAAGAAACACTAACATTTATGTGAAGATTGCAAACTGCCTGGTGGCCAAAAGATACTTCAGGGATGCTCAGTGGTGCTGAATTAAAATAAAGATGCTCAGGCAGTCCTACCACAAGACAAAGGATGCAAATGGATGGTCTGATGTATGACCACACAATTATTGTTTCTACGACCAGCTGCATGTGATTCTAGCAGGAGAGCCCACCATCATTCTAAGCCAGACCATAGAGTGAGCCCAGGACACTCCAGGCAACAGCATGGTGGCAGAGGAGGAGGAGAAGGAGGTTGAGAAGAATGGCCAGCCAACAACTTTTCATAACCTTGATGTCAATTCCCTCTTCCCACAATGTCCCACAGATAAGCACTGGTCCCATGAAGGCATAGTATTGAGGTGAGTTCATAATATTTTTCTTGCTACAAATGGGTTAAGGAAATTGGGTGTGATATGCGGCATACTCAGTGCCTACACAGCACGGGGTACTGGAATAACATAAGAACATTGGAACGGCCATACTGGATCAGACCAAAGGTCCATCTAGCCCAGTATCCTGTCTACTGACAGTGGCCAGCACCAGGTGCCCCAGAGAGGGTGGACCAAAGACAATGATCAAGCAATTTGTCTCCTGCCATCCCTCTCCAGCCTCTGACAGACAGAGGCAAAGGACACCATTTCTATCCCCTGGCTAATAGCCTTTTATGGACCTAACCTCCATGAAATTATCTAGCTTCTCTTTAAACTCTATGGGTATGTCTACACTACAAAGTTAATTCAAACTAACAGACGTTAGTTTGAATTAACTTTGATAGGCGCTACACAAGCGCTCCGCTAGTTCGAACTTAATTCGAACTAGCGGAGCGCTTTTTTCGAATTAGGTAAACCTCATTGTACGAGGACTAAGCCTAGTTCGAACTTACTAGTTCGAATTAAGGGCTGAGTAGCCCCTTAATTCGAACTAGTGGGAGGCTAGCCCTCCCCAGCTTTCCCTGGTGGCCACTCTGGCCAACATCAGGGAAACTCTATTGCCCCCCTCCCGGCCCCGGACCCCTTAAAGGGGCACGGGCTGGCTATGGTGCCCGTGCTAGGTGCAAGCCTGCCAGCACCCAGCTAGCAGACCCTGCACCTGGCACAGCTTGAGCCAGCAACCCGATGCCCCCCAGTCCTACCCTTCTTCCCGGGACCAGGCTGGCGGCTCCTAAGAGCTTGTCCGGGACCGCAAGAGGCGGGCACCCGCCTGGTCTAGTGCGGACATCGTGGACCTCGTCCACGACCTCCGCACTAGGCACAGGAAAGTGGTCGCCTAGGGCAGGAGAGCTGCCAGCCTGACCACCCAGGAGCAGGTGTGCATGAAAATCAAGGTGGTCCACAGGGACCTCCGACCCTGAGCCCTGAGCTTACAATGGCCGTACTAGGTCAGACCAAAGGTCCATCTAGCCCAGTAGACTGTCTGCCGACAGCGGCCAACCCTAGGGACCCTGGAGGGGATGGACCGAAGACAGTGACCAAGCCATTTGTCTCGTGCCATCCCTCTCCAGCCTTCCACAAACTTCGGGCAGGGACACCACTCCTACCCCCTGACTAATACCACTCCATGGACCCAACCTCCATGACTTTATCTCACTTCTCTTTAAACTTTGTTCTAGTTCTAGCCTTCACAGCCTCCTGCAGCAAGGAGTTCCACATGTTGACTCTTTGCTTTGTGAAGAACAACTTTCTTTTACTAGTTTGAAGCCTGCTATCCATTCCTTTCCTTTGGTGACCTCTAGTCCTTCTATTATGGGAACTAATGAAGAACTTTTCTGTATGCACCCTCTCCACCACACTCATGCTTTTATAGACCTCTATCATATCCCTCCTCAGTCTCCTCTTTTCTAAGCTGAAAAGTCCCAGTCTCTTTAGCCTCTATTCATATGGGACCTGTTCCAAACCCCTCATCATTGTAGTTGCCCTCCCCTCTCCCACCCCCTCTCTTCCCCTCTCCCACCTCCTTTTCCCAGTCTCCCCCAGTTTTGTTCAATAAAGGGAGAGTCTATTTTTGAACACAATTGTCCTTTATTTTGTACATCAGGAAGGGGGGCTAGGGAAGGGTAAGTGGAAGGAGGTGAGGGAGGAATGGGGTACGAGCCCCGATGGGGAGGACTGGGCTGGCTCTGCGGGCTTCTGGGAGTGGAAGCTCTCCTGCAGCCCCCCAATTGCCCTCTCTCCCCAGATGGCAGCCTGCGGCAAGTGCAGCCGGTCTGATGGCCGAGTGCTGTGATGTGCCCAGTGTGGGTACGCCGGGCAATTGAAGCCAGGACTGCTTTGCAAGTGGGGCACCCCTGAGAACTGTCTGTCAGGGGTGGGGGTCGGGTCCCTTTAAGCACAGCCCTCGGCTAGCCTGAGGCAGCAGCTGCACGCTCTAAGTCCTCATCTGATGCCCTGCCGGCACTGCTTCCGGCCATCCTTAACCCTGGTTCAGGGTCCACTCAGTGTGGACATGCTAGTTCAAATTAGCAAAATGCTAATTCAAACTAGTTTTTTAGTCTGGATGCGTTAGTTCGAATTAGCTTAGTTCGAATTAACTAATTCGAACTAAGTTAGTTTGAATTAGCGCTGTAGTGTAGACATACCCTATTATAGTCCTAACCTTCACAGCCTCCTCTGGCAAGGAGTTCCACAGGTTGACTACATGCTGTGTGAAGAAGAACTTTCTTTTATTAGTTTTAAACCTGCTCCCCATTAATTTCATTTGGTGTCCTCTAGTTCTTCTATTTAGGGAACTAATAAATAACTTTTCTTTATCGGCCCTCTCCACACCACTCATGATTTTATAGACCTCTATCATATCCCCCCTCAGTCTCCTCTTTTCTAAACAGAAAAGTCCCAGTCACTTCAACCTCTCCTCATATGGGCCCCATTCCAAACCCCTAATCTTTTTAGTTGTCCTTTTCTGAACCATTTCCAAGGCCAAAATATCATTTTTGAGGTGAGGAGACCACATCTGTACACAGTATTCAAGCTGTGGACGTATCATAGTTTTATACAAGGGCAGTAAGATATTCTGGGTCTTATTTTCTATCCCTTTCTTAATAATTCCTAGCACCCTATTTGCCTTTTTGACAGCCGCTGCACACTGCATGGAAGTTTTCAGAGAACTGTCCACGATAACTCCAAGATCTTTTTCTCTATTTGTCGTAGCCAAATTAGCCCCCGTCATACTGTACGTATAGTTGGGGTTATTTTCCCCGATGTGCATTACTTTACACTTATCCACATTAAATTTCATTTTCCAGTTTGTTGCCCAATCACTCAGTTTGGTGAGATCTTCTTGGAGTCCCTCACAGTCTGCTTCTGTCTTGACTATCCTAAACAGTTTGGTATCATCTGCAAACTTTACTACCTCACTGCTTACCCCTTTCTCCAGATCATTTATGAATAAGTTGAACAGGATTGGTCCCAGGACAGACCCTTGGGGGACACCACTAGTTACCCCTCTCCAATCTGAGAATTCCTACCCTTTGATTCCTGTCTTTTAACCAGTTCTCAATCCAAGAAAGGACCTTCCCTCGTATCTGGCCCTGGTTACCCACACAGATGCCATAGATGTTAATGTGTCTGGAGCTGGAGCTGGAGCTGGAGCTGGAATCCTCCCTGCATATGTCTATGAAGCTCTCAGTTAGGAACTCTTTGATCCTTTCTGCAAGGTTTCTGGGGAGCCTAGCCTTATTCCATGTTTCAGTGCAGAAGAAAACCATTCACAAACTTCCATGAAAGTAGCCTTGTGCATTTGGAAGTTTTGCAGACAATGCTGATTATCCCATACCTGTAGTACAATACGGTCCCACCCCTCAGTGCTTTTCTCTCTGTACCAGAACTGGCATTCCACTGTGTCCAGGGGATGAACTGGTGGCTTCATTTTCACCAGCACCAGGGCTTGCCTACAGAATGAGTCCATGGGATCCTAAGATTCATCCTTGTCCTCTTCCTAGTGGGCTGACGTGTATACACTCTCAACATCATGAACCATTAGGTGCATCAAGGGAGACATCAATATCAAAATGGTTTTATGCAAAATGGATTCCATGCTCACGCTGCTATGGCATCTGTGTGGGTAACCAGGGCCAGAAAAGGTTGTTTCCAGTTGATCTCAAGCGAAGGAGAAGGGAGTACATGAGTGCATTATGCGGTGCTGAGGGCATGAACCTATAACCATCTACTACACAGTTTTGGTCTCAGCATGCACTTGGGGCATAACCCAGAATGCGAAGCAGTGCAGGCACTGTGGGATAGCTACCCACAGTGCATCATTCTCAAAGTCAATGGCATTCTCTCTAAAGGGGATGTGTTACTTCGAACTACATTGAATTCTTCCCCACTGTGGGGACATGAATCTTCAACTTTGCAAAATCAGGTGACCAGAAAACAACCTCAATAGATTTGATCTTATCTTGTCGTGTAGACATTGCTTAACACAAACCCAAACTGTCCCATTTCATGCAAGAAAACTTAGAAGTTGAAAATCTATTATAAAAATGCAATGTTTTTTCCACCCATATTTTTCCAAATGTGAAACAGGCAGTACTGCATATGAGCTAGGAAGACTTGGCCTAAAAACACAGTAAGACTGGAAAGACCCTGCCCTATGAATCTTAAAAGCTGGTGTGTAAATATATATCTACTGTGCCCTGTCCTTCAATCTACTGTCTCCTGGAAATATGCCTGCTAATTGACCATGCTACCATTGGCATATGAGGAGGGTATTAGAAGTCATAGATTGCATTTTAAAGATGCAAGGAGCTGGATAAAGTTAAGCAGTAATTTTCATTGTACAACAATCCTTGTTTGTTGGGGAGGATGACAGAACAATACCTCAACTCTCCCCTCTCCTAGCAGAGTGCTATAGGAGCAGTCACTAAAAAGAAGCAGTCACTAGTCACTGAAAGAGGTTGAAGAAGCATGCTGCTGATTTGCCTTTCCCATCCAATTCACAGACTCAGCTTCAATTTTCAAGCAATGAATGATTTTCTGTCCTCTAACCCATGGAAGGCAGGGCAGCATTTCACCCACAATGCTTTGCACTGCATACAATAGGTATGACTACCCTTTCTTATTATTAGTTTTAAATTCTATATATCTTTTAAAATCATTATTAGAGACATGCTGCATTTATTAATCCCTTTCCTTCCATTCATATGCTCTTACTATATGATGCATTCTGTATGTCTACATGCTCGGTTTGTGAAGGTCAGGTGTGCAAGTGACATTTGCACTTCATGTGTTTACAACTTCTTTAATTATAACCTGTCTCTCAAGTACTTACACAATACTCTTAAACATAGCTGATCATTTTTATTTAATTCATTTGCCTGCTACTATTTGGAGTCTGTCCAGGAAAGCACTTCAGTAAATTCAATAAAGTATATATTATAATTAATAGAAAACCCAATAATGATTCTAAACTAGTCTTCCTAGAGAACCACTGTTAAAGACATCATAATTTGACTGTTGGGATAAATATTTTCAGTGAACTAAGCACCAGTAGCAGGATAGAATGAATGTCTATTATATTTAGCTTGATTTATAATAGAAGCTTTAAATGTTGTATTGTTTAAAACAAAGTGCAATAGGGTTATAGTATAGGAACTTTCAGTACTAAGGTATATGCATTTTCTCACCTAGAAAATTACTTCTTTTTTTTCCCTACAGGCACAGAAAACCAAAATAATGCATGATTTTACTTATGGACTCATTTAATTCTTAGTTCTATGTATGGTCTAATTGTAAGCATGCCAGAGAGACATGATGAAATGCATTTTTATTAATGTCTTTGTGCAGTATTTAAATTCAATTATGGGAATGCATATAGTTAAGAAAAATAGTTTTCATCAGTATCAGTTAAGAATAATTAACCAGTTTGGCTAATTTCAGTTGTACTTACTTAAAAATGTATTCTGTATTCAAAACTAGCATTTGTAAAAGTGGATTTGAATGGGAATACTATATTGGACTCACTTTAAATACACCAATTACTCTGTATTTGAGAAACAACCACATTCTTTCACATAATAATTTTGACATTCTTTATAAGGGTCTGTCCATCCAGAAGAATCTTTAAACTGAAAGAATGAATCTGGGTTCTGAACACAACAATACATTCCTTGTAATCAGATGTTTTAAAGATGTTGACAATGGTATTATTTCATTAATAATGCATTTTTAGTTGTCAAAACTGATCAGCATCGTAGTTCTTTCCTAGATGCTGTTTATTATAAATCACTTCAAAACAATACATTATTTTGCAAAGAATAAGAAACAAAACCATTCATTGTCAACTGCAATCACCAGTCAGGAAAATAGAGTCTTTTAGATAGGGAAGTAAAGAAATTACCATATGGAAATCGATTTAAAATATCAGAATGTACTTGTATACATAAGAAAAATCCCATGTGTATTCAGGCAGAAAGATTAAAGTTACTCGAAACACTTCCTAATTGTTCTTTATGGCTAATAAGAAAGTAATATTTGAGCAGTGTCAACTTTTTTAGACTCTTAAGGTGATGTTTGTACCACATGTAAAATAGCTATTTGGTGCAGATCCTTCCAAAGAAATCAGTTTAACTACCCAATCTTCAGATTCTTACTGATGCTCTCTGTCTCTCACCCCCTTCCTTTTTCTTCCCTCTCCCTCCCCTCCTCCTCTCCTATTTATTTTGGGTATACACATCCTAAACTCATAACTCCGGTTATCTGAAGAAGTGGGCTGTGCCCATGAAAACTCATGATACCATCTATATGTTTTGTTAGTCTATAAAGTGCTACCAGACCATTTGTTGTTGTTTTTTCTGTAACAGACTAACTCTGTACCCCCTAAAGCTTCAGTACATTTTATGTTTGTTTTTAGCCTGCTTCTTATTCATTTTATTGGGTGACCTTTGGGTGTTATGTTATATGAAAGTGGCGAGGAGTCACCTTATAGACTAACTGCAGTGTAGGAGCATAAGCTTTCGTGGGCAAAGACCCACTTCGTCAGATGCATGTAGTGGAAATTTCCAGAGGCAGGTATAAATATGCAGGCCAGAATCAGGCTGGAGATGACGAGGTGGATCCAATCAAGGAGGATGAGGCCCACTTCTAGCAGCTGATCTGGAGGTGTGGATTCCAAGAGAGCAGAAGCTGCTTTTTTAGTTAGCAAGCCATTCACAGTCTTTGTTTAATCCAGAGTTGATTGTGTCAAACTTGAAGATGAACTTTAGCTCAGCAGTTTCTCTTTGAAGTCTGGTCCTGAAGTTTTTTTGCTGCAGGATGGCTACCTTGAGATCTGCAATTGTGTGTCCAGGAAGATTGAAGTGTTCCCCTACAGGTTTTTGTACGTTGCCATTCCTAATATCAGATTTGTGTCCACAGGACTCCTCGCCGCTTTTGCAGATTCAGACTAACACGGCTACCCCTCTGATACATGAAGGGGTTAAATAACACGCCCTGTTCACTTTCTCCAGAACATTTATGATTTTATAAACCTCTATCTTACCCTTCCTTACACCTCTTATTGCCACGCTGAGCAGTCCCAGTCTTTTTAATCTGACCCTTATATGGGGCTACTCCATACTGCTAATTGTTTTGTTACTCTTCTCGCAAAGAATGACTATACTGAAGTGGGGTGACCAGAAGTGTATGCAATATTCAAAGGGTGGACATACCATGGATTTGCAAAGTGATGTATTTTCTACCATACTTCTATCCTTTCCCAAATGGATCTAACATTCTGTAAGCTTCATTCTGCTGTTGCACACTGAGCAGATGTTTCCAGGGAACAATCAATGATGAATCCCAAATCTGTTTATTGAGTGGTAAAAGCTAAAGACAATGTTTATATTTTAATATTACATGTCAGCACTCTAGTTCCATACTTCCTGTACAGGATCATCCTTTCCCATTAGGTTCTACAGTTCCTAACAAACCTATATCACTCTCCCAACTTCGTTGTCTTACCCACCCACTGAGACCCTGCAGTTCTGCCTGCCTAACTGTCCCTGTGCATGGAACTGGAAATGTATTCGCTAATGCTACCAAATCAGAGAAAACTGTCAAACTTCATTCTGATTTATGAATGCTTTCAATTTTGATTGAGCATTTTTACGCATATACAAAAGATTGATCAGAAAATACCCAATGAGCTCTAGGACCTTTCACATAACTTAGAATAGCCTGAAGGCCAAGGAGTGGGAGGAATAAGAGCCACTTGCATGGATCTATACAACTGTAAGTTTTTCTTATGCTTTGGGAATCCCATAAGAGCTGCCTCAACCAGCTTTAGCACTCCCCTTTGCTGCTGCAGTGACAAAAAGATATACATGTAAGTAAATGTAATTATCCACATTCCTAATCTAAAAATACAATTATTACTAGATGTTTTTCCTGTTAAACAAGTGTCTAAATTTGAGGCTCTACTTCAGACCCAGGCCAAATTGCCCTTCTACTCACCTCTCCTTCTCCCCTCCCAGATTGGCTCTGCTACAATTTGTGACATCATGCCACAATTTATTGGCAATAATGTTCTCTAACAAAGTGTCTGACTTCAGGATCTCTGTAAGGAGCCATTGCACAAAAATCAGCTAAAGAGCAAATATTTTTGGTTTCCAGTGATGTATCAGATGAAAGACCTATACATCTGCTTTCTTTTATAGTAAATATAGCTGAACCATTTTAAATAAAAAGTTGACCTACTGTATTTTACATTATTTTTTCAATTATAAAACTGCTGACAATGTTTTATTTTTTCATACATTTTCCATAAGAAATATAATTTAATTTTTATGGAAAAATTATTAATTCTGTTATCCAATACCATAAACATTTTTTTTAGTTTTTGGTAAATGTAAATATTGACTAACCATTTCAATAAAACAGTCAAATAAAGTTTGAAACAAACATATTCCACATTGAGCCTTCTGAAACAATAGCAATTCAGAATTTTTTAAATGTGTGTATGAGCTCCAATGTTAAGGTATTTATCAACAGAGAAATTATATATATATATATATATATATATATATATATATATATATATATATATATATATATATAAAGGCCTTCTGGATTTCTGTGAAGATGCAGACAAATGGCAGATCTGATTCCTGCAAAGATTCAATCAATACTGAAGGAGAAATCTTTGAAATGGAAAACACAACGGCACATGCTGTTGATAACGGATCATTGGACTACAGAAAATACCTTCCACAATCTTTTGAAATCTGTTCAGCCCAACCTTAAACAGACTAATTCTAATAGTTACCTCTTGGCCAAGCGTGCATAGCAGGTACTTCTCTGTGATTTTGAAGGGTTAACCATCAAATGTTTCCCTTATGTATTTTCTAACGCAGTGAAGGGGGTTCAAGTATTGAAAGAGAGCTTTGATTTGTACAACAAAAAACACTGTAGCCTGTTGCGCCACATTCCGATCTGAGCGCTGTCACTTCTTCCAGCCATCAAGTGACTTCTGAAGCACTGGAAGCCTGTCAAGTATGACTTTCTGTCACAAGGTGAAAAAGAAATGCACCTTTTGATCTGGAAATTCATCTTGGACCAGGAACACAAGTTAGCTGATGACAATTGCCTCTCTCTTCCCGAGTGTATAATGTTTTTCTTGTGTGTTACATGAACCTTATATCTGTATCAATCAAAGTGAAGCCACCCATGCTACTGAAGCAAATGACAAGATGCCGAAGTTAAGAACAAGCTTGAAGTCCCAGCTGGATTTCAGGTTAACTAGGATGTGAAGAAGGTAAGTGATTCTGACCAGAAAGTGATCCTCTTTGCAACATCTGAAGTTTTTGATTTGACTCTACGGTAGACCGAAATGGGTACCATTTGGGACTCCCCTGTGTATTTTTTCTCTTAAATGAAGCCTTAACAATACAACTGAAATTGCAAGTGAATTGTGCTCACTGTCTACTGACATTAAATGAGTTGATTTCTTCAGCAAGCGAGTGACTTTTTCTACCTGAGGGAATTTTACACCAGGGAATGTTAAAGAAAAGAAAGCTTAATCTAATGTGTCTAACATTACTCCCAACATGTCAGTTAAAACCACTGAGAGGTAGATTTAATTGATGCATGCAGAGGTAAAAACAATGAAAGCTGAGACATACTTCTCTACATAGAGTTGCCACCTGTTCCACCACCAATGGAAATGACTGTTGGTAAAATTTCTTAGCAGAGGAAATGCTAGAAAGAATGATTCTTTTTATACTGGTGGAACATGTCCCACCAATCCCAGCAAGCAATGTATACCTTAACTTTGCACCTGCTAATTTGTGATTTGAGTAACAAAAATTGTGAAAATTATTGAAATATGAAATGTCTTTGTTCTGTTGCATGCCATGTGATAATTGACAGATGATGACTTATTAACTGTAAAATCCACTATTAAAATATTTTCTCATTTGAGAATTAAATAAACCAATTTTTAAAGAAAAAACCTGGAAAAATAAATTTTTGTGGGTGAAGTATCTTCCCCCCAGATAGCTTAAACAGGGCTCCAATTATCTGGGAAAAGATCATTAACACTTGAAATAACAGAGCATATATAACTCACCAGGAAAGGAGGCATAACAGATTCTTTGCCATTGGATAACAGCCATTTACTAGAGAGTTGAATTCTTACGTCTGGGAGGAAAGTCTTGACTACTGGATTAGAAACTCAAGAGACAGCACAGCCATGCACAAAGAACATTTTGTCTAAAAACCAGTGTTTCAAAGTCGATGTGTCTGTTCTATACCATATTAGCAACCTGCATTCTTTTCTCTTTACTTTTAGAACTAGTCTTTGGTCAAACTATCAATCATTTATTTTTCCAGATTTTTTTTTCCTTTAACACAAAAAGAGATGAGGGTATTAAAAGTATTATTCTAGAGAGGATGAAATAAGATGGTTTAGATATGGCTGATTGCAAGGGATAAAAATATGATAATGGAGCTAGCATTGCTGGCTACCCCATACAAAGGTATTAAAAATCAAATTCCAGGGGCATTTCAGTATGCAGCTTTCATGCTATGTGCTGCCCACTCACTGAAACATATTGTAAAGCTGCTACAGTGGTTCTTCCACGTTCTAGTTTTTGGAATTATTCAAAGATTAACTGTATTCCTTCTGCTTCTACTAGTCATGAGGCTATGTTTGAAGTGCATATTAGCTTCACATTAAAAGGCCAAACACGGCAAGATGGTCAGCAAGAGTAAAGGCAGTCCATCCACTACCAAATCAGATTGATGTTGTTTTTGACACTTTTTAAAGACAAGATAAAGGTTTTATATTATCTGATGCCAGAAGGTGAGCTGTAACTTGCAAATTAACATTCCAAGTTTTTATGCCCTGTTGGCAGAGGCCCTGGAGGTTTTTCACCTTCCTCTGTAGCATGGGGCACGGGTCACTTGCGGGAGGATTCTCTGTATCTTGGGGTCTATAAACCATCGTTTGAGGACTTCGGTATCTGAGATATAGGTGAAAGGATTATTCTAGCAGTGGGTGGGTGAGATTCTGTGGCCTGCATTGTGCAGGGGGTCAGACTAGATGATCATAATGGTCCCTTCTGACCGTAAAGTCTATGAGTCTATGTTCTGGCTAATAAATCATAGAATCATAGAACATTAGAACTAGAAGGGACCTTGAGGTCATCGAGTCCAGTCCCCTGCCCTCACGGAAGGATCAGGCATAGTCTAGACCAGCGTTTCCCAAACTATGGGCCGTGGCCCGGTATCGGGCCACGGGAAAAAAATACCAGGCCTCAGCGTGCCTGGTGACTGCAGGCAGGGCCGGCCTCAGGTGGATTCGGGCCCCGCACTCCTGAACCTGGAAGTGCCAGCTGGGACTCTCCCCCGGTTCTGCCTGGCGCGGGCCCCCCTGCGTGTCCTCCCACCCCACCCCCAGAGCGTCCCCGCCGTGCGCGGCTCCTCCTCACCGCCTGATGCTGCCCATGTGCGGCGTTGCACGTGGGCGGGGAGGACGCCCAGGCTTGATGTGACATCACGGCCCGAGATTTTAAAAGTCTTCGGAGGCATGTGGCGGGGCCACGCTGGCTCTGGCAGCCTCCGGCCCCGCAATGTGGAAGGCAGAAGGTAGGGAATGAGCTTGGGCGGAGGTGAGGAGGAGGAGGAGGTGGCGGCGGCGGGCTTGCACGGAGGGAGAGGAGTGGAAGGAGAAGGGGCTTGGGAGGGGAAGGCACTAAGGGACAGGGTGCAGGAGAGAGACACAAATGCCAGGGGGCCAAGTGCAGACAATGAGGGAAAGGGCAGGAGGGGAGGTGTCAGTGGGAGGGGGGACAGGGTTATGCTGGGAGAGGAGAGGGGAAGGGCATTGGGGGCTGTAGGGGGAGGTGCTGGGAGAAGGCTTGAAAGAAGGGGTGGGCATGAGAGAGGAGGGGATGGAGCAAGTGATATGTGAGGGCACAGAGGGGCAGGAGGGGATGGGGCAGAGAGTGCTGAGGGGGAGGGTATCAGGGAAAGAGAGGACAAAGGTGGCAGGGGCAGTAAGGGAAGGGGGAGGCACCAGGAGGGTGCAGTGCTAAGGGAAGGTGCAGGTGCCAGGGGATTCTGGGGTGAGGAGGAGGGGAGAGCTGGTGACTGGAAGCAGCACTGGATGGGGGAAATCGGGGCAGGCTGGGGAGATCGGAGGGCCGGTGGAAGCAGGGCTGCCAGGGGGTGTGAGGTTGGGGGCAGGGAGCTGGCTGGGGAAGATGGGGGCGGGGAGAAGAAGCGGCCTCTGGAAGGAGGGCTGGATACAGGCAGTGGGGCTGGCCAAGGGAGATTGGGAGGAGAAGTGGACCTGGCTGCCCGAGAGGGGGTTGAGGGAAGTGGGGCTGGCCATTGGCACAGCGGGGGGAGCAGGGGGGAGGAATGAATTGGCCTGCGGGAAGTGGGACTGACCTGGCCATATGTAGATCTTGGGACTCTGCCCCAGTTTCCCCCTCCCCCCGCATGAGTTAATCCAGCCTGGGGATTCTATTGCCCCCCCCACACACACTCCCCCTCGAGTAGTTGTGAACTGTCTGGCTGGCAGACACACTCATGCAGCCTGAGCACATTTACCAACCAGGCAGTTCAAAACTACAAACTGATACATCTAATAATAATACAACTTACCTAATGAGAAAATACCAGACATGTTATATTTCTGGTATTTTCTCATTTTGTTTATGTGTTTATATTTTTTGGGCTGCAAAAAGCAGTATTGAAAAAAAAGGGTTCCAACTAAAGTAAAAAGTTTGGGAAACCCTGGTATAACCAGCTTTCTGTCCATTTATCCAATCCATATTCCTTAACTTGCTTGGCAGAGATGGAGTTCACCTTTCCAGGAGCGGGAAGGCCTTGTTTGGACACAGACTGGCTAACCTTGTGAGGAGGGCTTTAAACTAGGTTCGACGGGGGCAGGCGACCAAAGCCCACAGGTAAGTGCTGAATGTGCGGGACTGGGAGATGGGTTGGAAATAGGGGGGACTACGGCCTATAATGGCAAGGAGAAAGGAGGGTCAGGGCACAACAGGGAGGCAAGATCAAATCAGTATCTTAGATGCCTATATACAAATGCGAGAAGTATGGGTAATAAGCAGGAAGAATTGGAATTGCTAACCAATAAATACAACTATGATATCATTGGTATTACAGAAACCTGGTGGGATGGGACGCATGATTGGAATGTTGGTATGGAAGGGTACGGCTTGCTCAGGAGGGACAGACAGGGAAAAAAGGGAGGAGGGGTTGCCTTGTATATTAAAAATGTACACACTTGGACTGAAGTGGAGATGAACGTACGAGATAGCTGTGTAGAGAGTCTCTGGGTTAAGCTAAAAGGGGTAAAAAACGAGGGTGATATCATGCTAGGCGTCTACTACAGGCCACCTAGCCAGGTGGAAGAGGTGGATGAGGCCTTTTTTAAACAATTAACAAAACTATCCAAAGCCCAAGATTTGGTGGTGATGGGGGAATTCAACTATCCAGACATATGTTGGGAAACGAACACAGCGGGGCACAGGCTATCCAATAAGTTTCTGGACTGCATTGGAGACAACTTTCTGTTTCAGAAGGTTGAAAAAGCTACCAGAGGAGAAGCTGTTCTGGATTTGGTTTTAACAAATAGGGAGGAACTAGTTGAGAACTTGTAAGTGGAAGACAGTATAGGGGACAGTGATCACGAAATAATAGAGTTCATGATCTTAAGGAAAGGTAGAAGGGAGACCAGCACAATTGAGGTAATGGATTTCAGGAAGGCAGATTTTGATAAGCTCAGAGAACTTGTAGGTAAGGTCCCATGGGAAGCAAGACTGAAGGGAAAAACAACTGAGGAGAGTTGGAAGTATTTCAAAGGGACGTTGTTAAGGGCCCAAAAGCAAACAATTCTGCTATGTAGGAAAGATAGAAAATATGGAAAAAGACCAGCTTGGCTTAACAAGGAGATCTTGCATGATCTCAAAATAAAAAAGGAGTCATAAAAAATGGAAACTAGGACAAATAACAAAGGATGAATATAGGCAAGCAACACGGGAATGCAGGGGCAAGATTAGAAAGGCAAAGGCACAAAATGAGATTAGACTAGCTACAGGCATAAAGGGAAACAAGAAGACCTTTTATAAATACATTAAAAGCAAGAGGAAGACCAAGGACAGGGTAGGCCCACTGCTTAGTGAGGAGGGAGAAGCAGTAATAGGAAACTTGGAAATGGCAGAGATGCTCAATGACTTCTTTGTTTCGGTCTTCACCGAGAAGTCTGGAGGTGTGCCTAACGTAGTGAATACAAGCAGAGAGAGGGTAAGTTTAGAAGATAGGACACACAAAGAACAAGTTAAAAATCACTTAGGAAAGTTAGATGTCAGCAAGTCACCAGGTCCTGATGAAATGCATCCCAGGATACCCAAGGAGCTGATAGAGGAGGTATCTGAGCCTTTAGCTATGATTTTTGAAAAATCATGGCAGACAGGGGAGATTCCAGAAGACTGGAAAAGGGCAACTATTGTGCCCATCTATAAAAAGGGGAATAAGAACAACCCAGGAAACTACAGACCAGTCAGTTTAACGTCTGTCCCAGGGAAGATAATGGAGCAGGTAATTAAGGAAATCATATGCAAACACTTGGAAGGTAATAAAGTGATAGGGAATAGCCAGCATGGGTTTGTGAAGAACAAGTCATGCCAAACTAATCTGACAGCTTTCTTTGATAGGATAACGAGCCTTGTGGATAAGGGAGAAGCGGTGGATGTCATATACCTAGACTTTAGTAAGGCATTTGATACGGTCTCGCATGATATTCTTATTGATAAACTAGGCAAATATAACTTAGATAGGGCCACGATAAGGTGGGTGTATAATTGGCTGGATAACCATAGTCAGAGAGTTGTTGTTAACGATTCTAAATCCTGCTGGAAAGGGATAACAAGTGGAGTTCCTCAAGGGTCTGTTTTGGGACCCGTACTGTTCAATATCTTCATCAATGATGTAGATATTGGGATAGAGAGTACGCTTATTAAGTTTGCAGATGATACCAAACTGGGTGGTGTTGCAACTTCTTTGGAGGATAGGGACATAATTCAAAATGACCTTAGCAAGTTAGAGAAATGGTCAGAGGTAAACAGGATGAGGATTAATAAAGAGAAATGCAAAGTGCTCCACTTAGGAAGGAACAATCAGTTCCGTACATACAAGATGGGAAGCGACTGTCTAGGAAGGAGCATGGCAGAAAGGGATCTAGGGGTCATAGTGGACCACAAGTTGAATATGAGTCAACAGTGTGATGCTGTTGCAAAAAAAGCAAATATGATTCTAGGTTGTATCAACAGGTGTGTTGTAAGCAAAACTCGTGAAGTCATTCTGCCGCTCTACTCTGCACTAGTTAGGCCTCAGCTGGAGAACTGTGTCCAGTTCTGGGCGCCACATTTCAAGAAAGATGTGGAGAAATTGGAAAGGGTACAGAGAAGAGCGACAAGAATGATTAAAGGTTTAGAGAACATGACCTATGAAGCCAGGCTTCATGAACTGGGCTTGTTTAGTTTGGAAAAAAGAAGATTAAGGGGGGACATGATAGCGGTTTTCAAATATCTAAAAGGGTGTCACAAGGAGGAAGGAGAAAATTTGTTCCTCTTGGTTTCTGAGGACAGGACAAGGAGTAATGGGCTTAAAGTGCAGCAGGGGAGGTTTAGATTGGACATTAGGAAAAAATTCCTAACTGTCAGGGTGGTCAAATATTGGAATAAATTGCCAAGGGAGGTGGTGGAATCTCCCTCTCTGGAGATATTTAAGAACAGGTTAGATAGACATCTGTCAGGGATGGTGTAGATGGAGCTTGGTCCTGCCTTGAGGGCGGGGGGCTAGACTCGATGACCTCTTGAGGTCCCTTCCAGTCCTATTATTCTATGATTCTATGATTCTACCCTTTCCAGTCTTCTGGAATCTCTCCTGTTTTGCATGATTTTTCAAAGATGATAAATAACGCCTCAGATTCCTCCCATATCAGCTCCTTGAATATTGTAGGATGCATTTTATCAGGCCCTGGTGACTTGCAGACATCTAACTTTTCTAAGTGATTTTTAACTTGTTCTTTTTTTTTAAATTTATCTTCTAAACCTACCCCATTTCCACTAGCATTCACTGTATTAGGCATCCCTTCATCATCAAATTTCTTGGTGAAAACCAAAACATAGAAGTCATTAAGCACCTCTGCCATTTCCAAGTTTCCTGTTATCGTTTCTCTCTCTTCACTGAGAAATTGGCCTACCCTTTCTTTGGTCCTCCTCTTGCTTCTAATATATTTATAGAAAGTCTTCTTGTTACCTTTTATATCTGCAGCTAGTTTGAGCTCATTTTGTGCCTTTGCCTTTCTAATCTTGCTCCTGCATACCTGTATTGTTTGCTTATATTCATATATTGTTTGCTGCAGGGGGAAGCTGCTCTGGTCGATCCTGCTGTAGGTGTGGCGGGATGGGGGTGCTTCTCTGGCTGGGATGCTGGGGAAAAGGGGTTGCTCCTGCTGGGCCCAATGTGGCCACGGAGAGGAGGAGCACTGCTCTGGCCTGCTTACCCAGTTAATTGGCCTGGCAACTAAGGCTACTATTGGGGGCTCGTTGGTATGATTCTTGCTTTGGGTGTGAGAGAGCCTACGTTCAAATCCCAGATGAGCTGTGGAGTGTTCAGTTTTAGTGGGTCCTCCAGTGGCCTAAGGGATAGGGCATCAGACTGCAGGGTGGCGGGTTTGAGTCCCGCCCCTGTCCATCCACTCTGGGAGCAGCCAGGAAGAAAACACCAGTTGCCCCAGGGATGGAACTGGCTCCTGCTAAAGGAAGGCAGGATCAGGCACCCACTGAATGTAGGGAGTTGGGGTGGGTTGTCCAGTGGTCTATGTGGCAGGCATGTTATCTTATCAAAAATTAAGACCACAGAATCCAAATCTCAATTTTCAAATAGCCTTTGAGATGCTTTATGGAATTGCGGTCTTCTGGATTACTTGCATGGGAGGGAGCTACTACTTTACAACTGAAATATTAGGAATAGCCATGAAGTTCAAAAAGAAATGATCCCAAAGCAGGAAATTGATGCCAAGTGAACTTGCAAAGGAGGAAAAAATCATCAGATTCCCCCCAAAAGTTTGACTACACGGTTTTGAACCTCATTTCAGATACATTATTAACATAATTGGACAATAAAATATGTAAGTATGATGGAATCATAAGAGGTTTGCTTTTTTTGAAATGCAAGAAACTGAAGAGAGCCAGCAAAAGCATAGAGTAATGGCCTTGAAACTTAGCAAGCAGCTACCCAAGGATTAAACTCAGAGTTTTGAAAACAAGACTAAGTTTGTCACCATTTTTTTACAAGCTAACCTTTAGGGCTGACTTGAAAACAAAGGCATCTATTGATCGCCTTAACTATATTCACAAAAGATGAGAGCTTCCCTACCATAGAAACATCAGTTTTTGCTGACTTTCTGTAACCATGGCTGCTAATGAAAGCAGATTCAGCAAGCTAAAATTAATCAAGATCTACTTGAGGATATCTATGGGGCAGGAAAGGTGAAATGATAGGGAAAGAAAGTTGGATAGAGTGGGATGAGCTAATTAAGGTAAAAGCAAGGAAAGTTCCTTTGCAAACTTACTGAGTGTTCAGTATGGGTTTTTTTTTGGTTTTGTTTTTTGCAGATGGGGAAGAGGATGTATTTGAGTTTTCAATATGTCCCTCTCCCCCCCCAAAAAAATCATTGGCATTGAACTGCTCTTAACCACTAGATTGAGGCATGCTAAAAGCCCAGAGCCCGTTGGTTCTGAGGTGGGCCATAGAGCTGCTGAAGAAAGGAGGGAACATTCTGAGTTAAGCATACACTTATTTCCTTGCTGAATTGGGACCTTAAAAATAAAAATGAAGACACATTGTGTTTGGAGCTTCCCTCCTCCTTGGAAGGTCCGCTCCAGTAGCACTGAAAATATTTTTAGGGTGCGGGTGCTATGCTGCATGCCCCCTAACTTTTTTGCACTCCTCACTACCCTAGGCGGGGGTCACACCAAGAGTTACCAGTTCTCCTGGACCAGATGCCATTGTCTGGGGTTTGGGAGAGTTGGCAACCCAGCCACTACTGGAGGCAGCTGCAGAGCCCCGGGCCTGTGGCAGGGCCTGAAGCAGCAGTGCAGCCTCTAGAGCCAGTGGCCTAGAACCCATGGACAACAGGCTGCAGAGCCTATGGGAACAGTAAGAGGCAGGACCCCAAAGGGTGCTGAAGCTGGTGGGGCCAGTGGGACCCCAAAGGGGCCACTTGGAGGACAGGACACAGGACTGGTGCAGCCGGCGGTGATTTAAAAAGGGCTCTAGAGGCGATCCTGGCAATTACAGACTGGTAAATCTCACTTCAGTACCGGGCAAATTAGTCGAAACAATAGTAAAGAATAAAATTGTGAGGCACATAGAACATAATTTGTTGGACAAAAGTCTACATGGTCTCTGTAAAGGAAAATCATGTCTTACTAATCTATTAGGGTACGTCTACACTACAACGTTAATTCGAACTAAGCTAATTCGAACTAACGGATCCAGACTAAAAAACTAGTTCGAATTGGGGTTTTGTTAATTCGAACTAGCATGTCCACATTAAGTGGACCCTGAACCGGGCTTAAGGATGGCCGGAAGCAGTGCCGGCAGGGCATCAGAAGAGGACTTAGAGCGTGGAGCTGCTGTCTCAGGCTAGCCGAGGGCTGTGCTTAAAGGGTCCCGACCCCCACCCCGGACAGACAGTTCTAAGGGGTGCCCCACTTGCAAAGCAGTCCTGGCTTGGAGTGCCCTGAGTGCCCACACTGGGCACATCACAGCACTCGGCCATCAGCCCAGCTGCACTTGCTGCAGGCTGCCATCTGAGGAGAGGGGGCAATCGGGGGGCTGCAGGAGAGCTTCCACCCCCAGAAGCCCGCAGAGCCACCCCAGTCCTCCCCATCGGGGGCTCGTGCCCCATTCCTCCCTCACCTCCTTCCACTTACCCTTCCCTTCCCTAGCCCCTCTTCTTGATGTACAAAATAAAGATAACATGTCTTCCAAAATGGAATCTGTCTTTATTGAACAAAACTGGGGGAGACTGGGAAAAGGAGGTGGGAGAGGGGAAGAGAGAGGCTGGGAGAGGGGAGGGCAACTAAAATGATCAGGAGTTGGGAACAGGTCCCATATGAAGAGAGGCTAAAGAGACTGGGACTTTTCAGCTTAGAAAAGAGGAGACAGAGGGGGGACAGGATAGAGGTCTCTAAAAGCAGGAGTTGGGTGGAGAGGGTGCATACAGAAAAGTTCTTCATTAGTTCCCATAAAGAAGGACACCAAAGGAAAGGAATGGGTAGCAGGCTTCAAACTAGTAACAGAAAGTTGTTCTTCACAAAGCAAACAGTCAACCTGTGGAACTCCTTGCTGCAGGAGTCTGTGAAGGCTAGAACTAGAACAGAGTTTAAAGGGAAGTGAGATCAAGTCATAGAGGTTGGGTCCATGGAGTGCTATTAGCCAGGTGGTAGGAGTGGTGTCCCTGCCCAAGGTTTGTGGAAGGCTGGAGAGGGATGACACGAGACAAATGGCTTGGTCACTGTCTTCAGTCCATCCCCTCCAGGTTCCCTAGGGTTGGCCGCTGTCGGAAGACAGGCTACTGGGCTACATGAACCTTTGGTCTGACCCAGGACGGCCATTGTAAGCTCAGGGCTCAGGGTCGGGGGTTTCAGTGGACCCCCTTGATTCTCTTGCACACCTGCTCCTGGATAGCCAGGCTGGCAGCTCTTCTGCCCAAGCCGGCCACTTTCCTGTGCCTAGTGCGGAGATCATGGACGAGGTCCACGATGTCCGCACTAGACCAGGCGGGTGCCCGCCTCTTGCGGTCCTGGGCAAGCTCCCGGGAGCTGCCAGCCTCATCCCAGGAAGAGGGGGAAGACTGGGGGACATCGGGTGGGTGGCTCGATCCGTGCCAGGTGCAGGGTCTGCTGGCTGGGTGCTGGCAAGCTTGCACCTGGCACGGGCACCGTAACCAGCCCGTGCCCCTTTAAGGGGTCCGGGGCCAGGAGGGGGGCAGTAGAGTTTCCCTGATGTTGGCCAGAGTGGCCACCAGGGAAAGCTGGGGAGGGCTAGCCTCCCACTAGTTCGAATTAAGGGGCTACACACCCCTTAATTCAAACTATCTAGTTCGAACTAGGCTTAATCCTCGTGGAATGAGGATTACCTAGTTCGAACTAAGCGCTCCTTTAGTTCGAATTAAGTTCGAACTAACGGAGCGTTAGTGTAGCGCCTATGAAAGTTAGTTCGAACTAACGTCCATTAGTTCGAACTAACTTTGTAGTGTAGACATACCCTCAGAGTTCTTTGAAGGGGTTAATAAACATGCAGACAAGGGGGATCCAGTAGATATAGTATACTTGGATTTTCAGAAAGCCTTTGACAAGGTCCCTCACCAAAGGCTCTTGTGTAAATTACATTGCCATGGGATAAGAGGGAAGGTCCTTTCATGGATTGAGAACTGGTTAAAAGACAGGAAAGAAAGGGTAGGAATAAATGGTAAATTTTCAGAATGGAGAGGGGTAACTAGTGGTGTCCCCCAAGGGTCAGTCCTGGGGCCAATCCTGTTCAACTTATTCATAAATGATCTGGAGAAAGGGGTAAGCAGTGACGTGGTAAAGTTTGCAGATGACACCAAACTGTTTAGGATAGTAAAGACAAAAGCAGACTGTGAGGGACTCCAAAAAGATCTCACCAAACTGAGTGATTGGGCAACAAAATGGCAAATGAAATTTAATGTGGATAGGTATAAAGTAATGCACACCGGGAAAAATAACCCCAAATATACATACAGTATGATAGGGGCTGATTTGGCTATGACAAATCAGGAAAGAAATCTTGGACTTCTCGTGGACAGTTCTCTGAAAACTTCCACGCAGTGTGCAGCGGTGGTGAAAAAGGCAAATAGGATGCTACGAATTATTAAGAAAGGGATAGAAAATAAAACACAGAATATCTTACTGCCCCTGTATAAAACTATGGTACGTCCACAGCTTGAATACTGTGTACAAATGTGGTCTCCTCACCTCAAAAAAGATACTTTGGCCTTGGAAAGGGTTCAGAAAAGGGCAACTAAAATGATTAGGGGTTTGGAACGGGTCCCATATGAAGAGAGGTTAAATCGACTGGGACTTTTCTGTTTAGAAAAGAGGAGATTGAGGGGGGATATGATAGAGGTATATAAAATCATGAGTGGTGTGGAGAGGGAGAATACAGAAAAGTTACTTATTGGTTCCCACAATGGAAGAAATAGAGGACACCAAATGAAGTTAATGGGTAGCAGGTTTAAAACTAATAAAAGAAAGCTCTTCTTCACACAGCATTTAGTCCACCTGTGGAACTCCTTTCCTGAGAGGGCTGTGAAGGCTAGGACTATAACAGAGTTTAAAGAGAAGCTAGATAATTTCATGGAGGTTAGGCCCATAAAAGGCTATTAGCCAGGGGATAGAAACGGTGTCCCTAGCCTCTGTTTGTCAGAGGCTGGAGAAGAATGGCAGGGGACAAATTGCTTGATCATTGTTTTCTGTTCACCCTCCCTGGGGCACCTGGTGCTGGCCACTGTCAGCAGACAGGCTACTTGGCTAGATGGACCTATGGTCTGACCCAGTACCGCCATTTTTATGTTCTTATGTAAACCAGGTAGAAAAAACTCTGTACCCCTACTCCCTGTGCTTATAGACTACTATATGACAGGACCTTAAAAGACAGTAATCTTAGTCTACAAAAGTACTGAAGAACTATTATGAGAAGTAAGACTCAAGTGAGCATATTTTTCTAAGACTTTAAAGTTGGCCTGTCTGCAATATTTTAAGAAAAAGCTCCCCTGAATCTGAAAAATAAAATGAACATAATACCAGTTCTCACCTGCCTGACAGCCATCAATGATAAATTGAAACAAGGTGGCTTCACCTTTCAAAATATTACTGTTTCTCAATTATGTGGAATAATTAGAGCAAAAATTACACAATAGCTATTTAAACAAATGGATAATTATTATTGATTTTAAAATATTAAATAGAAAACCAAACAAAACTGTTCTTTTATTTTATTGAGGGTTGGCCAGTTCATAGGACTTTATGGTGCAGCTCAAGCACCATCAGCTGGTGCAGCACTGCCTGCTGATACTCCATAAGCAGGCTATAGGTGTACCACTTGAACAAAACCTTCTGCATCTTTTTCATTCACAGTTTTCTGCTGGTGTCTATGTAGATCTGAGCTCTCTGATAGCATAAACAAATTTGGCCTCTTCCTGTGTGTCTTCTTGCCAGTCTTTACCATCTTTGTTTTCTCCTTAAGTGCATCCCTGCCCTCATTCCAAAATCCACTTTCCTGATTTCAGAATGTCTCTCCAGTGCCAATCAAGAGCCATCACTTGGTTGACACTAGCATCAAAACCAGCATATAGATCCTTCCCCCTAGTCCTGGTGATCACTGTGCTTCCTATGTATTTTCACTGGCTCTGCTGCTATTCACTGACTCTTGCCTTTCTTTTGCCTTTTCAACTATCTTTAGTCATGGTGGTACTGCACCTTTCCTTTCTTACCTCTTTTATCTCCTCTCTTCTGCTGCTAATTTTTTCCAATGTTATGGTTTTCTCTTGATCCTTTCCAACAATTTCATTCTTTCCTTGCCTTCCCATTTCCCACCTCACACACAGCCTTTCAAATATTCATAGAAACACTTCCAGTTCTAATAATCTCACAAACATTTGTTTCCATGAACATTCATCCTCTGTGAACATTTCTGTGAATAAAAATGCATTCATCCACACATCATACATCTCAGATGCTGGCATCATCAAGCACACTTAGTCTACTTAGGACTGTTGCACTCACCAAAGTGACCATGGCTGATATCATCTCACCAGACATTGTAGATTAAAGTTCTCATATCAAATTCAACCCTTCAAATACACAAATCTCTGGGGCAGATTAGTGATGCTAGATAGGGTCAAGATATGCACCTCTTGGCTTGCTGATAAAGAGTTTGAGAGCACAATGCATTGAGGTGTTTTTATGTATCTTAGTGACATGGCCAAAAAGCAGGCAATGCTGCTTTTTAATGTAATGAGCATCTGGAGAAAGGTAAGGTCTCTGTAAGATTATGACAACTTTATGCTCAGTAGTTGGTAGCGACAGCATATATGGACTGTCTCTAGCCACTCCAAGTTTGTCTGCAGGAGTGTCCAATTTGCTGACCCGTATAACAATGTAAGTAGTACAGGGTTGATAGATCCTGAACTTTGCTTGGGGACAATCCACAAGCAATAAACAGACTTTACTCAGAAAGTGGAAGAAACTATTCCACAAGAAAATATCTGGTTTGCTGGAACCATTTGAATTCTATTTGGAGTCTAGGTAGGGATCTGAACTAGATGACCTCATAAGGTCCCTTCGTGTCCTATGATCTGTAAAACAGAAAACTGTTCCTTGCTCAGGAAATGAACTTAGGATGTTAGCGTTACCCTATTTTTATTGTTTTCCTTATTTAAGGGAAACATTTGGAAATGCCGAGTTCAAGTCTCTTTTGATCTGGTTTTGTTCTGGATGTGGCATGAGAATGTGCTGGCTTCATTAATAAAAGTTGTCTTTTTGTACACGTGGACATTGATCCAACTTCATGCTGATCGCTCTGGTTTTGGTGAAGACTGAATATCACTGATCATGAGGCGCTCATGATATTGTTGTGTACTCTGATACAGAAAATGAAAGTACATAGTACTTACCATACTTGTTCCTGGAGGGCAACACTCGACATTTCTTTCAGGTAGGTTCCTGTGACAATGTCAGGCAAAAGGGCTGCTTTGGACTGGGGAAAAGGCAACCTCCAAAAAGCTAAAAGGCCTTATAATTAGAAGGGGAGGACTGCAGGACAATTAGGAGCAGCTGGTAGGGAGTTGGCTCAGGCCGGGGTCAGCTGACTCCACTTCAGGTCTGCTGGAGGCCTTTAAAATCCCCTTCCCACGCCCCCCCCCCCCCAACTATATTAGAGCTAGAAACAGCAGGGGAAAGGAGTCTGAGAAGGAGTGGCTGTGCTGCCTACCCCAGAAACCAGCTGAAAGCCCAAACCTTGGCCAATGGGGGAAAACTGCTGGCCCACACACTCCCCAGGGAGAGAGGAGCACTTGCCAGATGAGGTGTCAGGAATGGGATCTGCCAAAAGGTTTTGAGGCAAACCTAGGGCAGGTTAAGTGGAATAAGCTGGCCCCAATCTTCCTGGGCCAGCTCCCTACTAGCTGGCCCTAATTGTCCTGCAGCTCTCTACTTCTAATCAGCAGGCCTTTTACCCATTGGGGGCTGCCTTTTCCTCACTCTGTAGCAGCCCTCTGGCCTGACCTAGTCATATTTTCATTCTGCTATTTCTCCAGTATGAGGTTGCTAAGGCGAGATATATTTTTTTTGATACAGTGTCATGTAATAATGGTAACACTAATTTATTTTCCATTTTATCATATGCATATAATATAGTCTGAGAGGGGTAGCCATGTTGGTCTATATCTCTAATCATGCATCTGACAAAGTGGTTTTGACCCATGAAAGCTTATGCCCAAATAAATCGTTTAGCCTTCATGGTGCCACGAGACTCTTCATTGGTTTCGCACATAATATTGTCAACTGGATGGCACAGGATCTAGTTGACATTAGGGTTTGGAAGAGAGCTAGCTGTCGGAAGCTGAATATTGATAAGATGCAGTTGCTGACGGGTTGGAGGGAGCAGTTTGAAGAGATGAAAGAATTTATATTTGCCTCAGTGGGCGACAGTGTTTGCCTGTCTTTTATTACTAAGATTAATTAACCTCAGGGCCATGATAGATCGCTTGCTACTTTTTGGTATCCAAATAACAACAACAGCTAAGAATGCTTTTGTTCCAGCTACACCTTGTTAGAAAATTGCAGTTGCATCTCTCACATAGAGACCTCCACTCAGTCACCAAAGTACTTTAGTTTGTCTACAACTAGAAATCATCTGGAAACTTCAGTTAGCCCAGAAGTAGAATTTGGAGAATAACTCATCTTTGATCAACTGAAAGTTTTGGGGAAAAAATGGTTCACCCCAAACTAAATCCATACATTCTGGAAAAAAATCAGCAAATTGAAAAAGGCCATTTGGAGGTCCCAGAGAGTCCCAGATTTTAGAGGCTAACCTGTAATAGAATGCCTCAAGAACAGACATAATAGTCTCCAACCTGAGGGAAGTTCATTGACATGAAAAACAGCCTTTTAGTGGCTGCTACACCAATCGATGCATTTCATTAACTGTTGCTGCTTCTCTATACTTCCAATGTGGAGTTTTTAGCTGCTGGAACCAAGAGGCTGTGGGTCCAATGATCTGACCCAAACACCGCCTGTGAGCCAGAGTATTTAGAAATAATGCAGGACCCTCTTTCTAGCCCATATGAGACAACCAATCAACTGTATAACCCCTCCATGAGATGCCAGTGGTGTGCAGCACCTTCTGTGGCTCTTTGCACCTGTGTGAATTTCACCCTTAAGGTACTATTTTCTGAGAAACAGTTCTTGTAATCCTGAAATGCACAACAAAAGTTTCATTCATATGTCTAAATCATAAGGAAAACAAACCCTGTTTTAAAGCATGTATTTAATTTTTTAAACTAATTTACACAGTACAATTTTTATAGAGAAAAGTGTTAATCATATCTATCTATGTATCTATCTATCTGTAAAGATACTCTACAATTCTGAGAATGACAGAATGCAAGTACACATTAATGAGGTTAAAAGATTCAGAGTATATAGATCTAAGTCAGTGGAGCCTAAACTTTTCCTGTAATGTCCCCCCCCCCCCCACACACACACACCTTGTACCAATAATGGAATCTGTTCATTCCCACCCTTTCATTATAGCATAGTTGGCAAAGCAACAGTGCTTGGGCTGAAGATAGAGCCTAGAGCTGAAATGGGGATGCGGGGAGGAGCCAGGGCGAGAGACAGAGCTGACCTGGAGGCAGAGAGAGAATGAGAGCAGAGCTGTGGCCCTGGCAGGAGCAGAGCTGCAGTTGAGACTGGTAGCAGATCTGGGACCCAACGCTGGGAGTTGGGAGCTGGGGCTTGAGGCTGGGAGCAGAGCTGTCACTCGATTGGTTAAATGAAAAGTGTTCTTTTCTCTTTTTTGTTCTTGTGGGAGGAGAATTTATTGTTGCTTACACTGAGTCACTGTAACTGGGTGCTGGGGCCTGGAGACAGAGCTGTGGCTGTACCTCTGGGTGGAGCTGAGGCAGGGTTGAAGTGGAGCCGAGGACAGGCCTGGAGAGGCACTGGGAGTAGAGCAGGCCTGGATGGTGCTCCCTTCCTATCTCACATAGGGGCTGGCCTGAGCCATGCAGTGCTCCCCAAACATTAGCTCTTAGCTCCCCTCTTAACTCCCCTGCAGGGCATTTCCCACAGTTTAGGGACCTTTGATTTAAGTGAGTTGAAAACAATGTACATTTTTAGTATATATTTCAGAAAAGGCATGCAATTATACACAATGAGGGTATGTCTACACTAACCCCCTAGTTCGAACTAGGGTGGCTAATGTAGGCATTTGACGTTGCAAATGAAGCCCGGGATTTAAATATCCCGGGCTTCATTTGCATGTTCCCAGGCGGGCGCCATTTTTAAATCCCCTTAGGTCAAACTGACTCATTGCAGGAGGGAGTAACAGTTAATCCGAACTAAGAACTTAGTTTGGATTAACTTCTGACTGCTGCGTGTAGCTGCGGGCAGTCAGTTCGAACTAAGGGGATTTAAAAATGGCGCCCGCCCGGGAACATGCAAATGAAACGCGGGATATGTAAATCCCGGGCTTCACTTGCAACTTCTAATGCCTACATTAGCCACCCTAGTTCGAACTAAGGGGCTAGTGTCGACATACCCTTATATACTGTACCCTTATACAAAATGGCAAGGAGATAGAGTTAAAGTTACATGTTCAGTGTTAACATTTGCATTTTCTGACTCCTAAGGTAAAGTTACAGCATAACTTTAACTTTACATTAACTTTTACAAGAAACACATAGCTATATCTTGATATAGATATGTAGATATATAGCTAACATAATCATGTAGAAAATATTGTATTATTCTTTTGATGGCAGAACAATATGTAACAGCTGCCTTCCTCTGTCTCAGAAAAGATATAAAGTATTGTTTTTCCTTTAATAGTGATCCCTTAAGTCATGGCAACCTTCTCCGATTGCCATTAATTTGACACCCTGACAACCTAAAGACAACAGCAGCACATCAGATCTAAAAGGATTGTGTCTAATTTTCACTGCTAATGCATTGTATCTCCAGAACTGATATTAAAGGTAATTCAGCACATCATGTCTGGAAACCAGATACCAAGGGGGGGTGATGAACAAATTGAAACCTCTTGTGGGAAAGAATTTGACTAAATCCTAGCATTCCATAGACCATTCACATGAAATTGATAAGACTATTGTAAATCACTCCAGTGACTTTGAAAAACTTTTATTAGATGGATAGCTGCAGAAACAGTATGGTAAATAAAAAAATATAAATGTTACAACAAACGTAAGTAAGTCAATGTCCTATCATTTTGGTAGGTCTACAACAATCATTCTGGCTATAGAAAAAAATATCAGCTGGCAGTTTATTTTCTAACAATTTGGATTCTAAAAATGTTATGACTTTATTTTAAACTATATTGAAAACAGGTAGCATTGTAACTAATGTGAAAATGAGCTCACAATATAGCTGAGAACCTGAACAGCTTTTACCGAGACCATTTAATATCCAGTTCATCTCTTCAGCTAGAAAAAAAGACAAACAGAAGTTTGGGGTGGAGGGAGAGGAGTGGAAATATGAAAAGGTGGCCTTTGCCGCCTTCTGGTTTCAAGTAATCTGGGTGTTAGGTTAGTCTTCTGCTATAATTTAGGGCAGTTAGCTGCCAGTTGTCTCACAGGGCTGATGCAGAAAGCAGAGAACACAAGGGTATAGGGAAGTCCTGGACACATCCGCGTCTACGCAACTATTCCGTTATTTTGAAATAAGTTCAAAATAGCGGGTGGCTTATTCTGAAATCTGTAAACCTCATTCTGCGAGGAATAATGCCTATTCTGAAAAAGCTATTTTGAAATAAGGCATGTGTAGACACTCCAAAGCTGCTATTTTGAAATAGCCCCTCACCAGGGCCATTCTAAGTTACTCCTCCCCAGTGCCTTCTGGGGCTCTAAATTGAGATGGCACATCTACATTAGGGAAGCCTCTGTCAGACTAATTTTGAGGCTTCCCTGAAATGGAGACGTGCTAGTTCAAAATAAGCTGTTTCGGAACATCTATTCTGGAATAGCTTATTTTGAAATAGCCATGCAGTGTAGGCATACCCAGAATCTGGTTAAACAGGTTTTAGTTCCAGAATATAACACTAATACAAAGAGACTGCACTGTGCCTCAGGATCTGGGCTTATATGTTTAAGAGGAATATATGAATTGAGTCTTAGAGGATTTTTTGCGCATGCTACATAATTAGAATATATTTTCACTCAAGATAAAGAAATATTTATTAATTTTTAATAAAGCATTGTAGGAGTTTAATTTAGCACAAGTAATTTAATAATACATTAATTCATTTAGAGATTTACTGTGATTAACAAGAAAATTGTTGGCATACAATACGCTAGTATAATTCAATCTGTACAAACAAATATGTCCATTTAATAGCCAAAGAATAAGAAGCAAGAGACAAACATAACCAGATCTGTCTAGCATAATTCCTTTTCCCTTTCTCAAATCTATGAATTTAGTTTTGTTTTGGTGATAAGAATCAAAGAAATTTTTGCATTATAATTTTTAATATTTACCATATGTGACTATAATCACATAATATTGGATAACATAATATTTACCATGTCAAGTTGGGTAGCACATTACTAAGAAAGCTATACAGGCCATACATCAGATTGCTTTCACTTTCCACTTTAATGTATTACATACCTTAAAAGATTTCAAAGGCTTGATAATCTAACAATAACATTTATTTATTTCATAAATATACTTATAGTGACAAACACTTTTATTATTATGTTTTCTTTAGTAGAAAGACAAAATGCTATTTCCATTCAAATTACTGAAACATATCTCTGTTCTTAGCTAAATTTTAAACTTTTCTTATAGTAAGAAAAGAATATAATTGAAAATGGTTAAGGCCAATTTTCTTTGAAGATTCAGCAAGTCTCTCAAATATCAATTCCCTGTTTCGTACATGTTATGCTCCATCATATTAAGTAGCAGTTTTCAATACGTGTCTCAAAATTCCTCATCTAACTTCCCATGTCAAGGGAGGATCTAATTGGATTTTTAATCCTCAGCTAATCATGCAACACATTGTATATAGTGTTTAGGTGGAAACTGAAAAGTTCTTTCCACTGCCCTATTGAAGCAAGCCAAGTTTGCATGTAACCTGAATCAGTAGAAAAATAATGCAGTATGCCCCAGTACTGTATAGATGTTACATGAAAACAATGCACTTCTTTCTTTAAACTGAAGCCAGTGCCTGGCCTTTGAAGCAGCTCTGAAATAATGGACTGCCATGGGCTATTTTTTTCTGGGTTTCTATGGTTCAATACAGGGCTTGTCTCGTCTGTTTGTTTTCAGCTAATTGCCTCAAGATCTAATAAGTTAGTGATGATGTATGCTGAGTACCAGTGACCCCTTGCCAAAAGAAATATTATGTCGCACTAAAGTTTAAGAAGGTATGTCTTTATCAGTCAAACTAGTTTTCCCTAAAAGGTTCTAATTTCCATTGTGTAGGTCAGAATTGGCATCAGTGATAGCATTAGCTCCTTTAAATACATAATGGGAGAAGCCAATGGCTGGCCAAGCCAGATTTAGACTTAAGTGTTCTCTGCCTTACTATTGAAAGTCGTGGTAATTGTTCAACATGACTGTAAAGCCAGCATGCTTTAGTAATAATCTATTATAAAAATATTCAGCATTGAGGACAACTTTAATCTCATTGAATACAAAGTTTGTAAGATTGTCTAAAATGCTCTCCGCTTCTTTTCTCTTCCGGCCTGATTGCATGAAAAATAGATAGTTTAAAAGTATGCCAATGGACTTAAAATTAAGTATATACACAGATGATTTCAAAATTGTCACATAACTCTCCTGCAGAATAAATCCCACAACAAGCAACATTACACAACCAAAATATGTTTTTTTCTAAAAAAGAATAATCAGAACATGCATTGATAAAGTTGATGTGGACAAGAAACAGTTAGAAAACTTTGAGCTGATGTCTGAGGGTATGTCTACACTACCACCCTAGTTCGAACTAGGGTGGTAATGTAGGCAACCGGTGTTGCAAATGAAGCCCAGGATTTGAATTTCCCGGGCTTCATTTGCATCTTGCCGGGCACCCCCATTTTTAAATGTCCGCTAGTGCGGACTCCGTGCCGCGTGTAGCCGTGCGGCACGGAGTCCGCACTAGCGGACATTTAAAAATGGGGGCGCCCGGCAAGATGCAAATGAAGCCCGGGAAATTCAAATCCCGGGCTTCATTTGCAACTCCGGTTGCCTACATTACCACCCTAGTTCGAACTAGGGTGGTAGTGTAGACATACCCTGATATATTAGCTTTTTCAAGACATCTTCTGATTCTTTGTACAATGAAAAATATTTACTAGAGTAATGTTGGTGATTGGTGAACTAAGGTATAGGGAACAATTGAGGATGGTAAGGAAATTTCAGAGAAACAAATTATTTATTTGCATCTGTTTTCATGATAATATACATTGGGCAGATATTTGTTTGAGACCTACTCTTTTCAGGTAATAAAAATGGCTATGTCTAGACAGAAGAGCTTGTCAAGACAAGGAGAGTCCAAAAATGCATCTGCTTTTCCAAAAAAAAAAAAAAATCAGAAAAGCATACACATTTTTCGGCATCCCTGTAAACCTTGTTCTACGAGGAAGAAGGGATGTTCCAAAAGAGGGTTTTTTCCCAACATTTAGCCCCATGTAGACGGGCCAAATGTTGGAAAGCCTCTTTCAGAAGAAAAGCGGAAAAAGATATGCAAATTGCAGTTTGCAATTTGCATATCTTTTTCCAAGTTTTCCTCGTAGTGTAGACATAGCCAATGAGGCACTGTCAGAGAATGAGGTGTCAAACAGGTACTGCAGCAAGTTGATGAACTGATAAATCAAACCACCAGGACTGAATAGTATTCATTGGAAAGGTGAGTATCTAACAAAACAAAACAAAAAAAGAACAGGCTCTCACTAAACCAGCTATTATAATGCAGAACATAAAATAGTCTACTTATGTTGTAAAAAGGAGATAGAGGATGATCTGGGAATTGTGGACCTATGAGCTTCATGTTAATCTACTATATATTTTAAAGCAGTTCTTCCCAAACTTTTATACTGGGGACCGGCAAACCCATTCAGAAACATTTGGTGGACCGGTAACATTTTATTTGAATATTTGCATATTCATTATACAAATAGAGAATATGCAAATTGATGTTATCAGTCTTCCAAGAGCCCCGGCACTCAGAGCCTCTCAGTGCCAGCCCTAATCCCTAGAGCCTCCCACCCCTCCACTACTTCCCAGCACCAGCCACTGACCCCAGAATCCCCTGTAAGCAGACCCCCTCCCTGTGCCAGCCTCCCACCCTCAGAGCCCCTCAGTACCAGCCCCCATCCCAAATTCCTCTGTGCGAGCCCCTCACCCCTTCAAGCCCCCCCACCAGACTCCCCAGTGCACCTGAGCCCTGGGACCCAGAGTCACTGAGGCCCGGCAGCCAAAGGTCCACAGCCCAGTGGTTGGGAACCACTATGTTAGAAAGCTTGTTTAACGGCGAATTCCTCCTAAAGGCTAAGAGCTAGGACCACCATGTGACGGTTCACCCTCCCCCCATGCTTTATGAAATGGACTTATAGACACTCAAAGATGCTTGGGCCAGATTGCCTCATGTCACCAATATTAATGTCATAATCCACTGGGTCTGTATATCTTATTTTGGGGGTATGTATCATTCTTCTGTGTAAAGTTAGATATAAGGAGTATGGAATGGTTTATGGTTTTAAATGTGCAAATGCAAGATATCAGGGGTGTTTCCCTCAATGTCTGAGTGAACACCTGTGAACAGGTTTTTTTGTCCTTTTAGTCTGAGCAGTGGTTGGTCTAGAAAGTTATATGACCTCCTCAACTGGTAGGATCTGGCCAAGTAATTTTCCATATAAAGGTGGGATTGAGAAACAGAATTCCTGTCCAAAGTGGAATCTATAAAACAATGGGAAGCTGTCAGTTTCTTTGTCTTTGGCTGGCATGACACACCCAAGAAGAAAACTAAAGACCTCAGTGAAAAGAAGACTTTGAAGACTTAGATGGAATAAGAACAATTTTAGGGTGAGTTTGTAATAAGCTTGAGTGTATGTTAGAATGAGCTAAGCATTTTTTGTTCATTTAAATTTGTAATTTACATTGCTCTGCCTGTTCTCACTTGCAACCACTTAAATCCTACCATTTGTGCTTAATACAATCACCTTTGTTTACTATCAAATCCAGTGTAAATCATTGTTACCTGGGGGAGCAATCAGTGTGTACATCCTCCTTTCATTGTTAAAGGGGGCTTACCTAAATAATTCATTCAAGGTTCTGATCCCATCTGGGGAGTGGTTTCCCTGGAAGCTGAGCACAAAACTGCATTTTTCTTAGACCTGAAGAGTTTCAGGGTCTGTACTGCTCCTCGTGGCGGGGGACAGAAGGGCAGTGATCTCAGCTTTGTGCCTTGGCTGGGAGCTGCCCCAGCAGAACAGGGTGGTGAGAAGCTCCAGAAAGCAGGAAGGCAAGTCTCGGGGGCTTTGTCAGCATTCCAGGAAGCACCCCGAAGTGGTCTTCTATGATCACTCCCCGTCACACACCAAATTCAGTACACAGCTTCCTCTTATCATAACTTAAAGCAAGGCCAGGGTTTGGTTGTTCAAGGAAAAGGAGCTGTGCCTGGCATGGGATTGCTTCTCATAAAACCAAACAGGAAAGAGTCAGAATCACCAAATCAAGTACAGTCTTCAAAACTGACATAACTGAGTGAATGGTGAAAAAGACTTATTCGGGATGTGCCAGAAACACGGGCTCAACCTGCAATAGGATTGCTTCTCAATAAGCCTTAGAGAAATGAGATAAACTGGAGAACTTTGTCTTCTAGTTTTCAAATCTTACACAATGACTTAGCTGTGCCAAAACACAGCACTATTGCAATGTTATGGGAAGCCAAATTGACTATAGCCCAAATGATAGAAGTTTATAAGGATAAAGAAAAAATACATTTGATGGAATTCTCATTTTTAAAAAATAGTATAAAATTAAACAGACAAATTTTAGCAATCCATTTTTAAACATATCTGAAATAAAAATTAACTCCATTAAAAGAACACTGTATTTTTGAAAAATACAATCCTTTAAATAAAGCACGTACATTTTCTTTTTATTTTTAAAAATATCCTTCATTGAGTTAAGGTCCGACCAACACTGGGTAAATCTGCTAGTATGAGATGAACTTATTGACATGATTGACTTATTGACATGACATAACTATATAATTATAATATTGTAAAACATTGACAAAATTTTCAAACTAAATTGATAGATATTAAAGAACTGTTGATGCAATTTATTTGTACTTTCAACAAGTCTTCAACAAAATCATACAAGAACAGCTATTAAGAAAATTAAATAGAGGGAGGGTATGTCTACACTACCCCGCTAGTTCGAACTAGCGGGGTAATGTATGCATACCGCACTTGCTAATGAAGCCCAGGATTTGAATTTCCCAGGCTTCATTAGCATAAGCGGGGAGCCGCCATTTTTAAATCCCCGCTGCTTCGAACCCCGTGCAGCGCTGCTACACGGGGCTCGAACTAGGTAGTTCGGACTAGGTTCCTATTCCGAACTACCGTTACTCCTCGTGAAACGAGGTGTACCGGTAGTTCGGAATAGGCACCCTAGTCCGAACTACCTAGTTCAAGCCCCGTGTAGCCGCGCTGCACGGGGTTAGAAGCAGCGGGGATTTAAAAATGGCGGCTCCCCGCTTATGCTAATGAAGCCCGGGAAATTCAAATCCCGGGCTTCATTAGCAAGTGCGGTATGCATACATTACCCTCCTAGTTCGAACTAGGAGGGTAGTGTAGACATACCCTAAGAGACAAAGTTCTGTCTAGAACTAGAAAATGGCTAAGTGCCAAAGGGTACGAATGAATAAATGGTAGTTTTCAACATGGGACCTATGGGGCACTCCAGAGTTCCAAAGTTCCTTATAAGGATAGGCAACATTTAACATTGGAACTGCTAAAAAAGATTTAAAAAATAACCTTTTTGAGTATTTTTTTCTAAATTTTTCTAAAGCTTTTTAATCGTGTGAAATGGACACTTCTATTCAATATATATTTGTAATGATCTGTAAAAATTGGTATACTGCATGGAGGCAAAATTTGCAGATGACTGTAACTATTAAAGTTAGTCAAAACTATAGAAGATTACTGGATCTCATTAAGCTAGTGGAATAGATAGCTTGATGTAAGGCCAGAATCAGTGTTTTCCTGAGTAAAGGCAATGCACAATGCACTATATAAAATATCATGGCTTTTTTATTTTATTTTTAGGGAATTCCTTCATCACGAATAGTAATGCACCAAATTAATCATTTACAGTAAACTTCCGATAATCCGGCACCTTTAGGACCCAGGGGGTGCCGGATTATCAGATATGCCGGACTATCAGAAGGGGGGGCTATGAGGGGTCTGGAGTCGGGTGGGAGGGGATGCCACCCCAGACCCCTCATAGCCCCCCCTTACGATAGTCCGGCTCTGCCCCAGGCATCCCTGATTCAGCCCCTGCTGGTCAGTTTCAGCAGCAGCTGAATCGGGGATGCCTGCAATAGAGCAGCTGGGGTGCTGCCGGGTTGGTCCCGCAGCGCCGAGGGGTGGCGCTACAAGACCAACCCGGCAGCACCCCAGCTGCTCTGCCCCAGGCGTCCGGATTCAATCCCGATGCCTAGGGCAAAGCAGTTGGGGTGCTGCCGGGTTGGTCCCGTAGCACCGCCCCTCGGCACTGCGGGACCAACCCGGCAGCACCCCAGCTGCTCTGCCCCAGGGGTCCCCAAGTCAGCTGCTGCTGAAACAGATCAGTGGCTGATTCCAGGAAGCCCGGGGCAGAGCAGCTCTGCCGCGGGCTTCCTGGAATCAGCTGCTGATCTGTTTCAGCAGCGGCTGAATCGGGGACCCCTGGGGCAGAGCAGCTGGGGTGCTGCCGGGTTGGTCCCGCATCGCCGTCCTTTGGCGCTGCGAGACCAACCCGGCAGCACTCCAGCTGCTCTGCCCTAGGCGTTCCCAAGAGCAGCTGGGGTGCTACCGGGTTGGTCCCGCAGCATCGAGGGGCAGCGCTACCAGACCAAACTGGCAGCACCCCAGCTGCTCTGCTCCCGGCTTCCCCGATTCAGCTGCTGGTCTGTTTCAGCAGCAGCTGAATGGGGGAAGGCTGTCCGGCTGCCCCAGCACTTCCGGCACCATCAGGAGTCCCGGAGCATTGGATGCCGGACTAATGGAGTTTTATTGTACTATGAAATCACATAACAATTGCTATGTAATCAGTTTTTATAAGCATTTGCATTATAGAATTTTCTTAGCTACATATACATTTGGAAGGATCTTTACAAAATATTGAAGATGATACTGAAGAAGTATGAAAATAGAAAAGTAATATCCACTCACCAAGAAATCACAATTACGCTTTTGTTTCCTGCTATGCCATTCCCTGTAGTTGTGAAATAAATGTCTAATTTAATTTAAAAGTATGTTTTTCCCATTATTTTATGATACTATTAAATATGTATTATAATATACTGAAGGACAAGTTGGCAATATAATATGCTATCATGAAAGAAATAAAAAATATACATTGAATGCATAAAAATCTTGATTTTTTTGAAACACTGTTTTTGCAATATGATTTAACCCCTTTACATATAGAGATCATGTCTGGTATTCCCTTTGTTTAAAATATATCTAAGAATTCTATTTCTACTGGAAAAATAAATGATGAATTATTTATACATACCAATTATTTATGATCATTTATGCAAAGCTTGTCGTATTATGCATGCATAAAGGGATTAAATCACTGTTAACCCACAATGCCTTTAGGGCCATTATATGATAGGCAAAAGGTTGCTTATGTTTACTATTGTAGACAAACATATACATTAGGAGCAAATATATTTTTTCTGCAAATTGTAAAGCTGAATATCAGCTTTGTTAAGAAAGGAAAACATGTATTCAGGAACTGATTCCATAACTAATTTTCAATTAATACATTTAATATTCTGTAAGTATCCTACCTGGATTAAAAATCATCAGTAATTTTTACTAGTATTCATTTATTGGTACCCAAGTTCAAATTTAATTCAAACATGAAAAATGAAAGCAGCATGGATAACAACTCATTTTTTTTCTTTTTTTCTGTTTTGTGTGTGTGTGTGTGTTTTTTTCCTAAGGCAATGCCTTTGTCACCTAATGATGCATCATTACATGTTACAATTAAAATAAGCAGACAAATCAGTAAAATGCCACAAGGATATGACTTCCTAAGCTATTTCCAGAAATCAGTTCTGAACTTTAAGGCAAATTCAGTGAGATAGTATTTTTTCACATTAATGCATATAAATGAAATTATTAACAGCATTCCTTTTTAATGGGAAACCTAATGGAAGGCTATCAACACCACAGAACTCTCCTTTGATCCTGTTTAACTGTATTTTGCATCTCAGGGCCAAAATTATAATTATTATTATAATAATGAAAATATTTATATCCAGATTTTTTTCCCTGTACATGTTTTAAAGATGGAAGAGAGTTTTGAAGTTACAGATGTACACGTTTTCTCTGCTTTAAAGCAATGGAGTACATTCAGGAATAAAGTACAGTAGGCTAAGAAAAGATGTTATGGAGCCACACACTTGTGTTGTATGCAGCACTGGGCTAAGAGAAAGTTCATATGATTGTGGCATGAGATAACTAGCAGTTCTGCAAGAGTGAAGTGACACACTGGGTTAATGCAGTCACTATCCAGATCTAGAGATCTTGGTTCAAATATGGTTCAGGTCAAAATCTAAATACAGTGCCATCCTGGTTTCTAGAAGATCATGTTACTCTTTTTCTCAAAGCATGGCACATTCCCACGCAGTCTGCTCTGAGTATTTTTGGTCTAGTGTTTTTCTAGCCAGAAATCAACACAGCAACATATTCCATATATCACTGTTCCACCTTCTTCCTATCCTTCTGTGTGTACTCTAAAGCCTACAATTCCAGCATGCTTCACTGAATCATTTGTCTGACTTGCCATGGTACTTTAAAGGTCTCCCAGGCTGCCCATGCAAAGAATTTTGGGGCATATCTTGGAGCTGAAGGAAGAAGCATTTCCACTGACTTCAGTGAGTTTTGGACCAGATCAGACCTTAAGTGAGTAAACACAGCAATTATTTGCATAAACTCTGGCTTACTGCTATTAGTCTCTTATCTTCATAAATGGCAATTCATACCTTTATTGTAACCATCTGCATTTCATCAACTTCTCCTCTCATCCACATTGAATTTACTGAATTACTTTTGATTTACACTAGGGTAAGTGAGATCAAAATCAGACCCAATAACTGGGAAAACAAATGATTGTATTAAAAGAAAAAATAGTTTGGGGGTAAGTAAAACCTCTAGTCTGATTTTTAATTAATATTTCCTTTTTGTGATGTGCCTCCAGGCATCCAAATATATATTCTCCTAATCCCACTTGACCTCCACCAAAATGTTTATGCCAAGGGTGTTCTCATGTTCCCAAGACTGAGGCTTAGCATAATAGATATAACCAAAGGGCATTCTTGCATTTTTCCCCTCCTTTCATTTTAGACTTACTTTTCACCCACACTTGAATTCTGATTCCCCCTGACTCATAGATGTGTTTTCATTCAGAACATTCCTAGAGCTGTTAAAGGAGGTGGTTCGCCTAGAGTGTCATAGTTAACCTGTGGACTCTTAGCTCCTACTTACTAGGTTAAAGTTAAAAAAAATCCTTCACATTGCTCCTAAACCTGGAGTGTGTGTGTCATGTTGGCTAGTACTACACAGATGATCTGCCAGGCCAAGCTAATTCACTATTTTTGAAATAAAAATAGTAGAAAGAATAAGCTCTAGAAATCCATATGGAAAAGTCATATTTTGATTTTAAATATTCCTTTAAAGGAAAGGACGCACTTTTTCTCCCTGATAGATAGATTTTTTTTCTTTCAGCTAGTAACATTAGATTAAAGTGAAATGCTTTAATAAAAGGTAAGGAATATGACGTAATAAATGAGTTCAAAAGTGTTTTTAAAGGGCCAGATCTTGCAGGCAATAGTTAAGGAAATATAGTAGTCCCACTGAAATCAATAGGACTACATTCATAAGGGATTTGGTCCTAAAGTCATATTGTCAAAAAAGCATGCTCATGTTTCCAGTTAGATAAGTAACTGGAAGTCTGCTTGGAAATGTAGATTTATGTAGTACAAAAATGAAGTAGTTAGCAGGGCAAGTGGCTGTGCATAAACATTAGGTTTATATGAAAGCAAATAAGGAACTCAGGCATATATTTTTGACCGTGTGGGCAATTAAACATTAAAACAATTTACCGAGGGTGATGGATTTTCCATCACTGCCAATTTTTGAATCAAGATTGTTATATTTCCTAAAACCTAGACTCTCAGAATTATTTGGGAAAGGTCTGTGGCTTGTGTTGTACAGGAGGTTAGACTAGATGATCACAGTGGACCCTTCTGGCTTTACAGTCTATGAATCTTTGTTATTCAGAATAGCATGAAAAATAATTTGGTCATAAATATTTATTAGCTGGGATGAAGCCACTTTAAAAAATTGGCCTATGCAAATTCATTGATATTTTTAACAAAACAAAAACACACAAAAATTGAGATGCTACCTTCCTTATTCTCCCTGTTAAAACCTAAATCCATATGTTGCCCGTGGTTTACCCAATGACATAATTAACAAAAAAGCTATGTAATAATTCTGAGCCTGCTTTATACATTAGTGACATCATCACTTGTTTTAGAAGAAGTAAAGAGCCCCGACCTTCAGAGACAAAAAGTTTTTTCATTGTGTATCTGAAAGTGTATTGAATATCTAAGAAAATCTATGTAAGACTCACAATAGAATATATTGTGCTTGATTTAAAACCTTAGCATAAAATACTTGTAAAGTGACATGTTTAAAAATAATCCACTATGTATCTACAAAGGCTTACATTTAAAATATATGCTTCACTTATAATAATGATGAGAAAATAAACATTTATAACACATTGATACATTTTCATTTCTATTTAATAAGCTTCTGATTTCAGGAAAGGAAACCTCAGAATTCTGATATTAAGTTTTGTTGGGTAAGTAAATAATTTTCAATTTTTGAAAAGCATGGGTCTGTATTTTTTAAATCTCGGTTTATGTTCTGCTAAAATATTTTGGACTATACAAAATATAGTGTTTTTAACGAAAGATCCAATTCATACAGCCTTAAGGAAAGCAACAGTTCATAACATAACAAAAACAGGATATGATTGCGGTTTCTACTGCACCATAGGGAGCAGCTCAGGGTGGAGGAGGGATGGGGGAAGAGATAGCAGAAGTTTGGATTGAATTCTGAGTTTGCATGCAAGGTGTTGTAATCTGCCCTGGGTGAAAGGGAAAAAAAGCAGGAAACCGGCAACCCTAGGAGTCACTATTTGGCCAGTGGTCTATTCCTAGTACACCACATCATGCCATCCCTTTCTTAGGATTTGAGGTAATTCCAACCTGAAATCCACAATTTAAAGTATCATTCTCATAAATATTTGGTCCCTAAACAGATGTCATTCCCATGTTAGGGAGCAATATTAGATAGTTAATGCCTAATTATCAGACAGTTACCTGAACTGCTCTTGAAAGTTTGCTTTAAAAAGATTGGATGAAAAACATCTACAAAACAGTATTTTTTGGCTAGAATTGTTAATTTCCAATGATGCTCTAGAACAGACCTTTTGAAAGTGTGAGAACAGAGTGCAAAGAAGAAAAGAATTTAAAAACTGTTGCAAAATACAAACAGGTTGTAGTATGTAAAACACACTTCCTCATGTAATCATATGTATATACACTGGTATTCATCCTCTGAATCTTAAAAGTAATTTAAAAGGATAATTAGCAAGTAGTGTCTGAATTGGTTCCTCGGAGGGTTAGTGTCCATCCTGTTTGTCACTGTTTCTTGCCTAATCCTGCCTAATGAGGGTTTATGTTAACATGGCTAAGCACTTGCAGATATGTGCTACCAAGCAAGCTAAGCTTAGAGAAGACATGCTGTTCAAATGTCAGTGCCTTTGGCTATCTAGAAGATTCTGATTACTACTTACTACGTTTAACATTAAATGCTTCTATTTGTATTTGTGTACAAATGCTGATTGTAATTCATATACAAAGAACAAAATACCTTCTGTGCTTTTGTTTAAGTTTTACTTTTGGAAACACATTTGTTTATTTTTTTAACTTACCGATTAGTGCCTCCCCCCCAAAAAAAGATAAAAATGCATTTGACTTACTGCTTCAAAACATTGTGGCTACGTCTACACTGGCCCCTTTTCCGAAAGGGGCATGCTAATTTCACAGGTCGTAATAGGGAAATCCGCGGGGGATTTAAATATCCCCGCGGCATTTAAATAAAAATGTCTGCCGCTTTTTTCCGGCTTTTCTAAAAGCCGGAAAAAAGCGGCGGACATTTTTATTTAAATGCCGCAGGGGATATTTAAATCCCCCACGGATTTCCCTATTACAACCTGTGAAATTAGCATGCCGCTTTCGGAAAAGGGGCCAGTGTAGACGTAGCCACAGTGTAAGTTAAACAGAACTGCACAAAATATTATAACAGAGATTTCAACATAGGTGAGCATCACTTTTTTTTTTTGCTCTCACTTCAAAAGGATTTTTTAGTTGGCAAAGTAGATTCAGGCTTATCTGAGCTGGGCTAGAGATGTGAACTCCAAATCTGTTTAGAGATGTACAGACAATCTATCTTCCACTCTTTATGCTTTCCAGTTTTGGAAGCTATTAAAATCTGCCAGCACAATAAATGTCAGATACTGACCTCTCCTCTCACATTCATGTTTATTTCTACATACAATTATCAAGGTTGGTTGTGAATCCAGATCTGGGCTTCTACTGGTGACCTTCTCCTCTTTCAGAGCAATTTCAGATCTGAATTGCTATTTGGCCCCAATAACTCGGCCATGAAGTTCAAAACTAGACTTAAATCTAACCAAAATTTGGGAAATTTCAGTTCTGGGCAGTGGCTTTGGAGCAATTTGTAAAGTGGGGCTACTGAAAGTCATTGAAGCAAACTGTAAACCCTGTATATGATGGGAACCACTGCAAACCAGGGGATGTAGTAGCACCACTAGTGCTGAGTACACTTCTACTTGTAGGATGAAATTCACTAATTCACAAAAGCCTCCTATCACACTACTTGAACCTTCATAGAAGAGCCTTGTGGCAGAAATGCATACGCCCCACCCTCTGAGGAAATGGTCTGGCTAGACTTTCCAGACCTGCACAGTCCAGTGGCAAAAGCCACAGGAAAGGGCTTCAGATTCACCTACCTCTACACATATTCAGTGTTGCAGGTACCCAACACAACTAGTGTAGGGGCTTCAATTGCTACTGTAGCCCATAGGCAGCAAGGAAAGGTTACATAGCAGTGTCATATATTGATCCTGAGGTGAGGAAGATACTTCACTTTCCGAATTGTCTCACACTCCACTTTCATAGAACCTGAATAAAGTCATTGAATGTCTGGAGTGGATGTCATCTACAATGAGAAACGGTCTGAAGTAAATAGGATGAAGTTTAATAAGGACAAATGCAAAGTACTCCACTTAGGAAGGAACAGTCAGTCTCACACATACAGAATGGGAAGTGATTGTTTAGGAAGGAGTACTGCAGAAAGGGATATAGGGGTCATAGTGGATGACAAGTTAAACATGAGTCAACAGTATGGCACTGTTGCAAAGAAAACAAACATGGTTCTGAGATACATTAACAGGCGTGTTGTGAGAAACACACTAACAGTCATTCTTCTGCTCTATTCTGTGCTGATTAGGCCTTTACTAGAGTGTTGGAGTTCTGGGCACCACATTTCAAGAAATATGTGGAGAAATTGGAGAAGGTTCAAAGAAGAGCAATAATAATGATTAAAGGTCTAGAAAACATGACCTATGAGGGAAGACTGAAAGAACTGGGCTTGTTTAGTTTGGAAAAGAGAAGGCAGAGAGGGGACATGATAGCAGTTTTCAAGTATCTAAAAGAATGTCACAAAGAGGAGGGAGAAAAATTGTTCTCCTTGGGCTCCTAAAATTGTTCTCCTAAGGATAGGACAAGAAGCAATGGGCTTAAACTGCAGCAAGGGAGGTTTAGGTTGGACATTAGGAAAAACTTCCTTGGTTAAACACTAGAAAAAATTTCCTAGGGGGGCTGTGGAATGTCCATCACTGGAGATATTTAAGAGCAGGTTAGACAGACACCTGTCAGGGATGACATAGATGGTGCTTGGTTCTACTGTGAGGGCAGGAGACTGGTCTCGATGGCTTCTCTCTTCCAGTTCTATGATTCTATTAATATAAGTATTAACAAAGAGAATGTGTGTGTGTGTATGTGCATGTGTGTATGTCCACCTATATGTGTGCATTTGCAAGGCCATTGTTCCAAAATAATTAAATTATTACTTACATATCTGTCAAGGAAGATCTACATGTGTCATACTAGTTTACAGACTTCAGTGTGGACAGCTCACATCACATCTTCTCAGCCGATGGCTTTCTGTAGGAAAGAAGCTCCTCTGTGCTGTGGATCTGTTGGAACTGGAGAGAGGTGTTCTGCAGTTGCTTTGGTACAAGTGTTGGAACTTTGACACCTATAAGTATGGAGCCAGGAGATGTACTCTTGAATGTCTGGTTACCCTTAGTATGTGATTTCAGCTTTGATCAACCCTGTCTATGGAAAAAGGTGTCAGTATTCAGATTAGGGAGCTCTAAGAGTCCTTACATGGTTCTTAATGATCCCCTTCTGAATTCCTCTCGGCCTCTTTGTCCCGTGTTGTACCACCATGTATGGGCCAGACTCACCATGGCTAGTGCTCAAGCCATCCAGCATGTTTGCTAAGGTAAAGTGAGAATGAGGTATCTCTTGTAAACTATGTTAATTTGTGTATTGTATAATAAAAATTTAGTTTGACAAAGACAGTGATTCTTTATTGGTGACATAGACAGGCTGGCCGTAGCAGCCAAAATTCGTACACATATTGGCAACTGGCACATTTGTAGACATCAATGAACACTCAAGAATTATTACAGGGGTCATTCAAGATAGCAAGAAACAATGTGAATGTATTATAGAATGACACATTAGCTGGACTCATTTCAACACTTGTACTAAAGCATTGTCAAAATGCTGCTTCAAAGTCTCCCTGATTTTCATAGCTTTTCCCTCCCACCTGCATTGTGCCCCTTTATGAACCCTGGTGTCTGGCTGCTCAAAATCAGCCACCAGGCAGTCATCTCAATGCTTCACTCCTGGGGAAACTTCCCCCTCCCTTGACTTGACAATTGTTATACAGAGCACAGCAGGCTGCTATGACCATGCAAATATTTTAATCACTAAAGTTTAACCTACCAAAAAGGCAACAATGACCCTTAAATCTGCCAAATGCATATTCTGTGGTCATTCTACAGCTGCTGAGCCTGTTGTTGAAGTGCTTCTTGCTGCTATCAAGATCTCCAGTGTAAAGCTCAATGAGCCACATGAGTAAAGCATAAGGAGGTCTCCCGGGATCACCATGGGCATTCCCTATTTGCATCTTCTGCTCTGGAAAGAAAATCTTTGCTTGCAGGTTTCTAAACATGCCACTGTTCCTGAAGATGCATGTGTAATGCACCTTCCCTGAGCACCCCACGCTGGTGTTAGTGAAACCATCCCAGTGATCCACTGGTGCCTGCAATACTATACAGAGGTAGCCCTTTCTGGTATGTGAGTGCCATATATTGCCCCACTGGGGTGAAGAAATCCCATTGCCACAAAGCCATCCACTATTTCCTACATATTTTCCAGAGTCACAGTTCTTTATAGCAGGAAATAATTAATGGTTTTACACACTTGCATGTCCACAGCCCTCATGGTGACTTATTTGTGACTGATCAGTAGTAGTCTGGAACTCACAGCTTCCACATGGCAATTGCCACATGCTTTTCCACTGTTCAGGCATCTCTTATTTTGGGGTCTTTGCTTTGTAAGGTAGGTGAGAACTCTGCACGCAGTTCAAGTTCCCACCACTCTGTGCTTGTTTTTCAAGCCTAGTAGCAAAACCCTGTGTGCAGTTGCTCCATGAATATCAATCTTTAATTGTTTCTTTTCATGACACACAGAAGGACAGTCACCATGGATTCTCGTATAGATTTCCAGCTCATGAAATAGTTCAGGATAGGCCATTTCGTATTCACAACAATTATCACGAGACTGGTGAGCAGGGCAGGATCCATGTGTTCAGGCAGAGGTGGTAGGCACAAATTTTACAGGGGCAATTGGAAAATGACACAAAATATAGTCAGAAGCCTTTGGATGGGATGAAGAAAACTGCATCATGATATGGTGATCCCACTCCCATGAGGTATTGTGATCCATTCTCAGAACTCCTAGTGGGAGAAGGTGGCAATTTACACAGTGGGATTGATGCACAAGTAATTACAGCAGTTTACAATGATCGACATAACATACATCAACTTAACTTGGTAGTGTAGACATGAACTTTGTGACTCTTTCAGGAAACCTGGACCGAAAGTAAAATGTGGAACCACATGAGTTCCTTTTGGATATGAATTGTACTGGGGAGAATTTCATACTAATTAAACTAGCCAGGATTAAAGCAAACAGATAATGTGCTAATCTCTGCACCTTCCACAGCTCTCCTCAATTTCACCCATATTACAACCAACAACTCTAGATATGAAGATATACTGAGTTGGGGTGCATTTTTGTTATTATATTGCAAGAGGAACAAGGGAAGCAGCTTAAAACTATGGTTACCTGTAGATAGAACACAGCCACTAATTTAATACAAATAACAAACAAAGCTTTCTGGGTCACTGTAGTGGTCACATCCCCAGTTAGTCAGCTTCCATGTTGTTGACAAGGATGAAACTCCTGGGGAAAGAGAACATCCATCTGGAATGAAGGAAAATAATCCCATAATAGGGACTTTCCTTCCATATGACATCATAGTATCCTTTCATTCTATTAATACCTCTTAGAAGAGGGGAATCCTGGTATTTGAAAGAGTCATATAATAGTAATGGGGGATTACATTTTTTGAAATGTAGATAATTTAGTTTGTGATGACCAGGAGAACAGCATGTTGAATTGCTGGCTGGATGTTAAGCCTGTGGAACTCTCAAGACAGTTAGACAGACTTGTGTGGAGTGTGTGACATGATGTAAAATGCATTATCCTTGTCAGGTGATCAACAACCAATTGACTCCATGACCTGGGTCTTGAACTGATTGAAATGACTTATGAGGGGAGCATTGTGGCAGATTTCTAGGACTTACAGCAGTGTTGGCCAGCAGGTACAAAGAGGAATTCTTTCATGGAGGGTGGACGTCGAGGCAGTCTGGGAGCTGGCATTCTCTAGCGCTCGGGGTGGATCTGAAAAGATTGTTGGGCAGCAGGGTATGTATGAAGGGTAGCAGGTCATAGATGGTGATGCCCAAATGAAATATGACAGTTCATAGATGGTGGATAGTGATTCTTGGTTACGTTTGCAATACTTTCCTTTGGGGATAATGCTTCTAACTTCCCATTCCTGGTGCCAAGGTATTAGATCACTGCAAAGTCAAATCATATTAGAAAGAGAAGCAGTAGTCCTGTCACTGATGTAGGTTTTGAGACATTTTCAAGAATTCCAGGTTTTCACTATTGTTGAAGACCTGGATCAGGAAATTGGAACCCTGCAAGAGATGTGATTATTCTTTGAAAGCCTCTTTGATGTCCAGTAGCTTTTAATCAAGGATGCCATTATTTTTCTCCACTGCGGTGAGCTTGTGTGAATAAAAATGCAAATGTGAAGATGCCCATTGGAGGCTAATTCCAACATGGAATTTGAGACATCTGTTTCCACCATAAATTGCAGGTCCAGGTGAGGATGAACCAAAATGGGAGCTGTGATGAACTTCTGCTTTAGGCACTCAAAATCTGCTTGAGCCTCTAAGAAACAAGAAAAAAGGGTCCCATCTGCAAGAGGGCTATGACAGGAATAAGCATCCCCTAGAAATTCTTGATGAATTATCTATAGAAATTGGAATGCTCAAAAAGTGTTGATCTGATTGAGTATGGACATTTTTATGTTCTTGACAGTGGCTAGTATTATTCTCATGTAATATTTAAAACTAGTCAACTTAATGATTTTGCATAAAAAGGAATAAACATTTAGGCAGCCAATCTAAATGTAGATAACTACAATTTAAAAGATTAAAATGTTTCCTCTTATAACTTTTAGCAGTGAGTTAAGCTTTGACACTCCCTCCCCCCCCCCCCCCAACTATCATTATAAAAATGACATTTAGAATGTTTTAATTTGGACAAAGGCGGTGTTATAATGACCTTCCAGTTTAGGAGATTTGATAGAATCAAATGAATCCTCATACTTACAAACTTTAGAAGAAAATGGAAGGAACAAAAATATTAAAGTGAGAAGATAGATTATACTGTCTAAAATCAAACATTGTTTAGCTACGAGGGAGGAAAACATTACTAGTGCTATTATATATGAATGACTCTTAAAACCAGTTCCAAGTGAAAAGGTGATTTTTCATATTCATGTTAAGCCTTTTCTACGATGTCATTTCATTGTCCTCCCACAGCCAAACCAAAATGGCATCACACAGGGGAGCTGCCACATTACAGACTTCAGTTCCTATCTTGCCTGTTCACTTCAGGTTTTATCAAGAGGAGAATATGCTTGGCCCTGCTGAGCTGTATAATCCTCAGAAGCCTTCATGTGTTGCCCAGCTCTGGGAGAAAATAATGAAAATATTACATGGAAGTACAAGAAAACAAACAAATAAACAACAACAAATGTTCCTTGCCTCAATTACTTTCCTGCATGCAAACTTAGTAGATAGGTGTCTAACTTCTTATTCTTACACAAACTTATTATACACCCTTTTTAGAGGCTGCTTTTAATAACATCTTCTGAAAAGGGAGGGCATATTTGTTTTATGAACACCTTTATAAAAGAGAGTCAAAAGTGTTATTTTTCTATAGTTGTATCCATGTAGTAGGGAAAGTCAAGTCAAGCTGCAGAAGCTACTACACTCCAGACCCTGGAGTAGCTGTTAGGCCACCGAGCTTTGATCCTGTGGATATTTCTAACAACTTGCTCTTGTCCATCTGGGGCCAGGGAACAAGACTGGAATCTCAGCACAGAAACAGTTGTTCCTTTTATTAAGCTAATAATAAATACAATTTCTAGCACTTGCCATATTGACCACTTTGCAACTAATTAAATTCCCTTTTAGGCAAATTAGAAGAAAATTTGTGCCGCAGACTATGGATGGTGTTCCATGACCAAAACGACTGTCTTGGTAATATGCCTATTAAGTAATGAAATGAAATTATTTAAATCAGTTCACAATGGAACAGATTCAACTTTCACTAATTGCTGATTTCGTCAGGACTGACCTGGCAGAAAATACATTTTGTGGCTACTAGCCCAAGTATGCTCACTGGAAATATCAGCTTCCTCAGCGACAGGCTCTCCTCCCTACTTTCAGAAACACGTATTTCCTCTCTAGGGGGCATGGTGCCATATGTTGAGACAGAGGTTCCATGGCTCTCCCTCTATGGGCTGGAATCTGTAACTGAGAAAAAAAGAAAGAAATTGGGAGCAGAGGACTGATGATGGGGAATTTTTGGTTAAACTCTTATCCTTACTTACAGACAGTCTCTTTCCCAATCACATGCATATCGGTGGCTCAGGGAAGAATGCTGGAAAGGTGGTGCCCTGAAGTGGTCTCTTTCTGGATGACTACTACAGTTCAGAGACTAGAGAAAAATGAGAGGCCCAGCCTCTCTCATCTTAAAAAGTGATGCCAAAGGAGGAGCATACTTATGCAGTTTGTGCTGACAATTAATTTTCTGACCAATGTAAGATCTCAGCTGAAAAAAAATATTGCTCACAGTGTGCAACACTGGATTGAAATCTTTTTGAAAATTTGATCCTTAATCTCATTTATTTTAAAACTTTGAATGTCCACAGAAAATATAGAATATGACTAACCCACACTAATCACTGTTGCCATGATAAGAAATATGGCAAGAAACTCAAACCTCATTGTACAAGGGATAAGGGATGGCTCAAAATAGCGCATTATTTCAAAATTTTGGCGCTGTGTAAATGCACCAAATTTCAAAATAAACTATTTAGATATAGATTCAAAATAAGATCCACAATTTGCATAGAGCAAATTGCGTATCTTATTTCAAGTTAACGTGCTGTGTAGACACACCCTTGGTGACAATAATGTCTAGAAGCTGAAGCTAGAAAAAGCTGAAGCTAGAAAAATTGAAATGGCACATTTTAAGTAGTAAGGATAATTAACCATTGAAGCAATTTACTAAAGAGGTGTAAATTCTGCATCACTGGGAATCTTTAAACCAAGGATTCAAGTATTTCTAAAATATATTGTCTAGATCAACGAAGATTAAGGAATTTGTAGAACAAATACTATAGCCCGTGTTATGCAGGATATAATATGAAATAATAAATTATTGCTTGTTCTAATCAGTTTAAAGCAACTGGCATTGGTCATTTCTGGAAGACAGGATGTTGGCCTAGATGAACCATTGGTCTGATCCAATATAGCCATTTTTATGTTCTTATCATAATAAATCTTTTTTGGCATTAAAATTTATAGAGCTATGAAAAACTGATTTTGTAAGATTTTATTGTAAGACCATATATTATCCAAGCTTTGCTAAAAAAAGCTTTTGGAACTGTGGCAAAACCTAACCTAAATTTCTAGTTTGTAATGTTTCTGGTGACTTCTATATTTCACGGTGAACACTACTTGGAAACCGGTGGCTAATAGCTCTCAACTGCTTTTATTTCCAGCGCTTTTAGGCACAGTAAAAATTGCTTTTACTCAAAAATGGTCTTTTTTGTTTTGTCCATTTAAAATCTTAAAAACAGCTATTTTTATAAAAGTAATAAAAACAGTCCAGTTGTGTGCACAGTGACCCACAAGTCTCAGGTGGCAAAATACATTTAGCTTTCAGTCTCATATAGCTGAACTGCGCAAGTATCTCATGACAATGGAACCCTTGTGAGTTGTTACTGAGACTGTTCCTCTTTCCTCTCTTATAGTATGTTGTTACTGTTTTAAAATCTCTTTCACTCAGTACAGAAAAGATGGAATCAAATATTTAGGTTTGCCTCACAAATGTGTGCAAATATTATTATAATTAAAGAAGGGATATTAAAAAAGAAGTAAAAATTATACACAGCACTAAGGACCTGATTTTCCTGTTGGCACAGAACATGTTTCATGTTTGCATTCCACTGAGGGAGAGTTAGACCTCCAAATATTATGTTTGGGTCTAGTTAACTGACTATCACCTGGTGATGCCTAACTTTAAAAGTATCTGTGGACACCGGGGCTTCATCAACTTATGTGAGTTAGCACAGTAAGCATTTAAAGGACCAGAACCATAATAGTTAATACTGAGGGATGCATTGGTTTCAGTAAAAATACATTAAAAATCATTTTCTCTTAGCCCTCCCACCTACTTATATAACCAAACTCAAGCCAAACATTTTAATGTGTTGAAGTGTTAGAATATATTTCTTTTTCCTGCTTGTTATTAACTGTACAGCACAAGAAAAACAGGACCCTGATCTTTGACTGATGCCCCCTAGAGGCTACTGTAATACAAATAAATTGTATGAAATATACTACCCCTCTGCCCATATTAAATTAATGATATTAAAGTATTAAGATTGCAAGGTCAAACACTTGAAAAAAGTTGCCCTAGCAGCTGTAATTATGCCTCCCATTTGTATGCATTATGACAAATTTTACTTACACAGTCACATTTTTCCCCCACAGGACTCCTGACTCATTAAAAACAATTAGGGAAATACATTTCCCCACATTTTTTCCTTTGTTTGGCATAAATTTAACAACAAACCTTTCTTCTTCATCTAAACAAATATTTTGTATTATCTATTTGATTTTTGCAGAATTTCAAGAGACAGTGCACCTATATACTCTGATTATACTAATAGTGTTATTGAATACACCAACAATTCATCAGTATGACTTCAAATTTTATCAGTACAAAGAAACTTTGTAATAAAATATGACTTCGAAGTCAGAACAATCAAAAAGTTTAAAATTTAAATGTATAGATAGATTTTAATTCTCTACTACTAATATGGAATCTTCTATTTTATTTATTTTATTTATTTTATTTATTTACAAAAACTTTTCAGCTCACCTTTAATGGGGCCTTTGAGCTCCAAAGCACAGATTAATTTATCTATTCTGAAATAGGCAACCATGTAAGAAATAGTTACTGGCTTTTATACTGGGTTCTTCTTTGTTTTGTTACACCAATTTTATTTATGATTCCTAGTCATTCAGGGTTCCATCAAACAAAACAAAGCACTGATGAACACGTATGATTCTGGAGCTCTGTTTTTATAATTACTTTGCCAAACAGTGCTTAAGCAGACGTCCATTATATTGTCATATATTTATTAACCTGAGCTTGGGTTGTCTAATTGCCCATTTGTTTTCATGTTTAGAGAACACTTAGAGAATCTCTACTGTCCCCTCACTCTCAGAGCAGAGAGAGCAAAACAGTAAAATTGTGGGGCTAAGGGAGACATGAGTATACAAAAGACCACCTCCTGCAAATGGATCCATATATTCTCCAGAGATGTTTGTATCCTCAACAAAAACTGCATTATCATTTGGCTGTATAGAAAAAAAGAGAGAGAGCCAACTCATGAGGCCCTGATCTAGCAAAGCATGTTGGCATACATTTAACTTCATTGGGACTACCCATATGGTTAAAGTTAAGCATGTGCTAGCTAGAGTTCTCAATGCTGGATTGGGACCTAAGGGCACAGTAAGGAAACATCTACTGCATATGTAATCTTGCCCCTTCTAAAAGGATTTTTGGGGTGTGTGCTTGCCCTGCATTGGCCATTTCAGAGCAAAAACCTAGCCCTGAGTGAGGGCTGAGAGCAAAGCCCCAACTGATACAGTTGTTGTTAATGAGAGCCCACCTGGGGGCTATATAAAGAAGTGCTCCTGGGAAGAGAGAAGAGCTTACTGCTGCTCTGAATAGAGAGCAGGAGGGACCTGGCTGCCAGGGAAGCAGTGCAGTGCAGTGCAGTGCAGTGCAGTGCAGTGCAAGGAAGGCTGGGGAAAGAAGGAAGGGCTGGGGAAGCTCTCGCCATGCTAGTTCCCAGGCTGCAAGGCCTGAAACCACCAGGGCTGCAGATAGGCAGCCCAGGTAGGCAAAGACAGCGGGTCCACACCCCTTTGCCGGTGATGAGTGGCCATTACAGACTGCATTTTGTCCTGAGGCAGGGGCTAGATGAAGACTGGCATTGGGTCACTGAGGCAAGGTGGGTATAGGGGAACTGGGAGTTCCCTGGGAGAAGAACTGGGTGCCCCTTGGACAGGGAGGACTCTGGAGTGCAAAGCTGGATACACACCTTCCCCCTGGAAGGGGGCTCAGACACTGGAGTGGGCACTGCCGGAGGGCAGTGTTCTGAAGAGGACACCATGGTCCAAAAATGACTTGGGTCGGGACTAGAGAGGGAAGCAAGAACATGGGGTCGACGCCAGCTAGAGGGAGACATCCAATGAGTCGAGGAGCTAATTCCCAGGGCTACCAGCTGAAGGTGTCATGGTGGCGAGTCTGCCCCGTGACAGGGGGTGTTTCAGGAAGCATTATTAACTATTTCTCTAAACTAGTTAATGCTGCTCAGAATAGCATTAATCATTCCTTAAAGCTTTATGATGCCCATGTCAGTTTCACACATGGCAGGTCATGGTCACACCAAATGACGGCACAGTAGTGAACTGGCTGTTCTACCTTGAGAAGAGTGTCAAGGGAAAGAACTTCTGCATGATTCTACAGGGACTTCTTGGTAATAGGAGCTGGTGACAACCTTGGTTCTTGAATTTATACTGCCTAATCTGGCCCTGCCACACCACTCTCGACAAGAGCATAGAAGGAGAGATGGGGCACCTGAAATGCAGCTGTACTAATCTTAGATCTTTTGGGGGGTAATATATGCTTTTCATTGCTTTTTGCTTGGGGAAGGGAAAATAGGTATGAAAGTGTTATCCTTCACATTTATGAAGAAGTATATGTGCACACATAAGACACGATGCAACTTTATAAAGATTTGTTTGAATTAGAAGTGACACTAAGGTAACATCCTACTTAACTGAATATAAGAACTTGCAGAAATATGAAATATCAAGTGTGGGGTGAAGGTCTTTTTAATAATCCAATTACTATATGTAGCAGCATGCAATGGATCAGGATGTGATTATCAAGACTCACAGTATGTGCACATGAGGAAATATTTGTGAGTTTTTTAAAATGAGCTGTATTTTTTCTAGTTTATTATGAAGTTTGTGGATAAGTGGCATTACATTTAACCACTTGCTATTTTATCTTGTCTTCCTATTTTAGCTATTTCTACTTATAATCATAAATATCAGTTCTTTACATCTACAACATATTTGCCAACTTTAATTAATTTTCACATCACCTTTTTGTGCACTGGTTACCTTTGAAAATCAAAAAATTTATTTAGAAATCTAATGGGTTTAGAACCCTAACTTTCAGCACTCCTGTTTGAAACATTTTGCCAAAATTTCTTGCCAGTAGGAGGGAGTGAATGTTAGAACTTGGGAGTTACTGGCTCCTTGACCCATGCTCTCAATACCCAACTCATAATTGTTTGGCTAGTTAGCTAATAAATCCAAAGCATTTTATTTTATTTTTAACATATTTTATTTTTTGTTTGTTGCATATAGCTAGATCAGGAGAAACTATCATTCTATTCTGATAATCTGCAAATGCAAATTGGACTTAATGTAATGGATAACATTAAGATCCTGATTTTGAGCATGCAGAACTCCAATTGATAATTGTGAATGCCCAAGGAATGGAGAACTGAATGCACAGACATTCATAGTAGGTCATAGTATTTTTTTCCAATAGCTAGAAATAAGCTAACCACTTCTGAAATTACAAAAAGCAATCTGACCCTTTAACCAAACTTCAGTCAAAACTTTTTAATGTTCATCAACATTTGTCTCATCTCAGGAAGTGGGTTTTGCCCATGAAAGCTCATGATACTGTATACAGGAAGTCCCTGATTTATGTACAAGATAGGGACTATAGGTTTGTTCTTAAGTTGAATCTGTATGTAAGTCGGAACTGGCGTCCAGATTCAGCTGCTGCTGAAACTGACCAGTGGCTGACTACAGGAAGTCCGAAGCAGAGTTGCTCTGCCCCGAGCTTCCTGGAATCAGCCGCTGATCAGTTTCAACAGGCTGAATCTGGACGCCAGTTCTTACATACAGATTCAATTTAAGAACCCCAGGTGTCCCCAAGTCAGCTGCTGCTGAAACTGATCAGCGGCTGATTCCAGGAAGCCCAGGGCAGATCAACTCTGCCTCGGGCTTCCTGTAGTCAGCGCTGGTCAGTTTCAGCAGTGGCTGACTTGGGGACGCCTGGGGCAGAGCAGCTTGGGTGCTGCTGGGTTGCTCCAGTAGCGCCGCTCCTCGGCGCTACTGCACCAACCAACCAGCACCCAAGCTGCTCTGCCCCAGGCATCCTGATTCAGCCGCTGCTGAAAATGACCAGCAGTGGCTGAATCAGGACGCCTGGGGCAGAGCAGCTGGGGTGCTGCTGCGTTGGTCCTGTAGTGCCCAGAGCGGCACTACGGGACCAATCGGCAGCGGCCCAACTGCTGTACTACAGGCGTCTGGAGCAAAGCCGCGGAGCATGGGGGCAGCGGGACAGCCCAGACGCTCCGCGGCTGTCCTGCTGCCGGTGTGCTCCGCGGCTTTGCTCCGCTTTGCTCCCCATCTCCCTGGTCTGTTGGTCTCCAGCAGACCAGGGAGACGGGGAACAAAGCCACGGAACACGCCGGCAGCGGGACAGCCGCGGCGCGTCTGGGCCGTCCACTGTCCGCTTGCTCCGTGACTTTGCTCCCCATCTCCCTGGTCTGGGGAGATGTGGGGCAAAGCCGCGGAGCACGCGGGCAGTGGACAGCCCAGACGCGCCATGGCTGTCCCGCTGCCGGCGTCCTCGAGGCTTTGCTTCCCATCTCCCTGGTCTGCTGGTCTCCAGCAGACCACGGAGACGGACAGCAAACCGCGTTCGTAACTGCGGATCTGACATAAGTCGGATCTGCGTAACTCGGGGACTGCCTGTATATATATATATTTGTTAGTCTCTAAGGGTATGTCTACACTACAAAGTTAATTCTAACAAACGTCCGTTAGTTTGAATTAACTTTGATAGGCCTACACTAGCGCTCCGCTAGTTCGAACTTAATTCGAACTAGCGGAGTGCTTAGTTCGAACTAGGTAATCCTCATTGTACGAGGACTAAGCCTAGTTCGAACTTACTAGTTCGAATTAAGGTCTGTGTATCCCCTTAATTCGAACTAGTGGGAGGCTAGCCCTCCCCAACTTTCCCTGGTGGCCACTCTAGCAACACCAGGGAAACTCTATTGCCCCCCTCCCGACCCCGGACCTCTTAAAGGGGCACGGGCTGGCTACGGTGCCTGTGCCACGTGCAAGCCTGCCAGCACCCAGCCAGCAGACCCTGCACCTGGCACGGCTCGAGCCAGCCACCCGATGCCCCCCAGCCCTCCCCTTCTTCCCGGGACCAGGCTGGTGGCTCCCGGGAGCTTGCCCAGGACTGCAAGAGGTGGGCACCCGCCTGGTCCAGTGCAGACATTGTGGACCTCGTCCACGACCTCCGCACTAGGCACAGGAAAGCGGCCGTCTAGGGCAGGAGAGCTGCCAGCCTGGCCACCCAGGAGCAGGTTTGCATGAAAATCAAGGTGGTCCACTGAGACACCCGACTCTGAGCCCTGAGCTTAGAATGGCCATACTGGGTCAGACCAAAAGTCCATCTAGCCCAGTAGCCTGTCTGCCGACAACGGCCAACCCTAGGGACCCTGGAGGGGATGGACCAAAGACAGTGACCAAGCCATTTGTCTCATGCCATCCATCTCCAGCCTTCCACAAACTTCGGGCAGGGACACCACTCCTACCCCCTGGCTAATACCACTCCATGGACCCAACCTCCATGAATTGATCTCACTTCTCTTTAAACTCTGTTCTAGTTCTAGCCTTCACAGCCTCCTGCAGCAAGGAGTTCCACAGGTTGACTATTTGCTTTGTGAAGAACAACTTTCTGTTATTAGTCTGAAGCCTGCTACTCATTCCTTTCCTTTGGTGTCCTCTAGTCCTTCTATTATGGGAACTAATGAAGAACTTTTCTGTATGCATCCTCTCTACCCCACTCGTGCTTTTATAGACCTCTATCATATCCCCCCGCCATCTCCTCTTTTCTAAGCTGAAAAGTCCCAGTCCCTTTAGCCTCTCTTCATATGGGACCTGTTCCAAACCCCTCATCATTGTAGTTGCCCTCCCCTCTCCCAGCCTGTCTCTTCCCCTCTCCCACCTCCTTTTCCCAGTCTCTCCCAGTTTTGTTCAATAAAGAGAGATTCTATTTTTGACCACAATTGTCCTTTATTTTGTACATCAGGAAGGGGGGCTAGGGAGGGGTAAGGGGAAGGAGGTGAGGGAGGAATGGGTTACGAGCCCCCGATGGGGAGGACTGGGCTGATTCTGCGGGCTTCTGGGGGTGGAACCTCTCCTGCAGCCCCCCAATTGCCCCCTCTCCCCAGATGGCAGCCTGCGGCAAGTGCAGCTGGGCTGATGGCCAAGTGCTGTGATGTGCCCAGTGTGGGTACTCCGGGCAATCCAAGCCAGGACTGCTTTGCAAGTGGAGCACCCCTGAGAACTGTGTGTCCGGGGTGGGGGTCGGGTCCCTTTAAGCACAGCCCTCGGCTAGCCTGAGACAGCAGCTCCACGCTCTAAGTCCTCATCTGATGCCCTGCCAGCACTGCTTCCGGCCATCCTTAACCCGGTTCAGGGTCCACTCTGTGTGGACATGCTAGTTCGAATTAGCAAAACGCTAATTCGAGCTAGTTTTTTAGTCTGGATGCGTTAGTTCGAATTAGCTTAGTTCGAATTAACTAATTCGAACTAAGTTAGTTCAAATTAGCGCTGTAGTGTAGACATACCGTTCGGTGCTACGGGATTACTCCTTGGTTGTTGTTGTTTTTTCATCGAAATTTGGTTATGTTTATACTATATTATGAGTGCCTGGTTCCAGCCTGGACTCAAAGAGAAGATATGAAAATACCTTGGGTGTTTGGTATTTTTAACTCTCTGAATTGAGGGAATAATGGAGAGTGAGCTTTTTGAAGAAGTTTATTTTTGCATGGGTTTATGCATGATTTCTCTGTCAAATAAATTCACATAAAATCTGACAATCAGACAATAAGCATCCTAACCCTGTGGGTCTTATCAGAAACGAACTTTCCAATTATTTTGTATACCCACCCATTCTTATAACTATTGACAGAAATAAAGGTGTCACCAAAAATAATTTAGAAAATGTTTATCTTGAGAAATATTAATCCAACAGCGATTTTTTTCTCATTGTTGCAAGAAAGGGATTAATAAATCATACTGTAATTCAAGAGCTAGGCAGTTAAAGGGACTACATGCAAATTATTGGAGAGTTTTAAAAATTAGGGTAAAACTCCCCTTTAAGCTATTACCCTGAAGTGCCAACCCCAGGAAAACCACTAGTGGTCCCCCTGTAAATTGCAAAATCTTTCTGCTGCTTCCTGCTTGGGGGTAGGGAGGGGGAGGGAGAAAGGGGACAAAATCTGCTCTATATTTTGAGTGGGACCAGATATGGCACCCCATAATGTGCTTGACCTAGAACGCATGACATGTCACCCATTTTTGCAGCTTCCTGGCTTTTCTTTAGTGTTTGTTATTCCAAACCAGGCATGAGTGGTTGTATGGTCTTGGCCAAATTTTTTAAAGATGCAGAGGACCGGAGAGGCACAGCCCTGAAGTAGGGAAATGAAGAAAGGAGGAGGGAAGTATTCTATAGCCCCCAAAGAGCTTCTGCAGCAGCAGGAACCTCAATAGCATGTGCTCATCTCTGCACCATCACTGGCTATCTGCAGTGAGCAAATTGTTTGGTGCCTGCACTCCTAAACAATGTTGCAGGTGAATTTCAGTTCAGAGGATCTAGGAAATGGAGAACAAGAATCCCTGTCCTCTCTCCCTTCCCCACTTGTTCATCTGTGCAGGGCCAGGTTCACTCTGGACCTTACTCTTGTCTCAGTCTCCTTATCCATAAAATAGATTGATTACTTAACTACAGATTGGGTCTAAGCATTCAGTAATTAATGTTTGTAACAGAGCTGACTTATCCATTAGGCCCAGTGCCTAAGACCCACAAAAATGTTTTAATTTCTTTTAAAATCAGAAGAAAAAAACCGAACTTTTAGGGTCGAAGAAAAGTTTTTCTCACATCAGAAAAAAATGAAACTTTTAGGGCCCACGAAAATCTATTAAATTCTGCCTAAAACAGAAAAAAAAATGTTGAAGTATTTAAAGTTATATCAAAAATAATTTTTAATATTTTTTTTATGGAGGAAAGGGCCGACAAAGGCAAAATTGCCTAGGGCCCACGAAAGTCATAATGCGGCCCTGGTTTGAAAGGAGCAATATTGTATCTGTTTAGTATTATACTTAACTCTAATCCACCCAAAACCCCATATAAAACTTAACTGGATTCAAGTATGAGTCCATTCTGTATGTGTAGCTCAGAAGACTGTACCTATCCAAAATAGTCTCTCAGGGTGCATTTACACAGTACCCTTAGCTCAGAATAAGATGCACAATTTGAGCTACACAAAATTTGTATCTTACGTTGATCTAATTACAAAATAGCTTATTTTGAAATAAACCACTATTCTGAAATGACCCTTAACCCTCATTCCACAAGGGTTACAGGGAAGTTGGAATAGCGATCTCATTATATCAAAATCCATTTTGAAATAATGGACTTGCTCAAAAGACACAGAATAGATCTTTCAGGATACATGAAGTATCCCGAAATAGCGCTGCTGGCTGGATGTACCCTAATTATTCTTAGACTTGGGTTTTGAGTGAATATATAAACATAACATCTTTTTGGTGCTACTTGAAATTCCAATTCAACATTATATTTTTCTTTGAAAATATTTTATATTTGTTTTTTCCTAATGTATTTCCCGGCACCCAATGAAGACCAAATGTAACTGCATTTCCCTTTCTTTAGGCATTTAGGGTCAGATTTACAAAGAAATGTAGACATGATCACTGGAATTCATAGTGTAATTTGATATTGAGGTCCCCATACAATGAATGTGGTTCACAAAACCCAGCAGACTAGCATGGGAATACAGGAACTGAACACCTCATTTCTCAGGAAAGTGTTCTAACCTCAAGGTTAGAGAGTGATTCTTGTGCTCGTTTGCTCTCTGAGTTTTTCTATCTCCTCCCTCTCCTTTCCTCCACTCCAACAGGGTAGGTCTACTCTATGGTACAGGGTTGAATTACGATATGCATTTTTGGCTACATTAATTGCATAGCTGAAGTTGAAGTACCTTAACTTGAATTTCACACTGCAGAAGTCGAAGGGACCACACTCTCCCTTCGACTTCCCTTACTCCTTGTGGAAGTAGGACTACCGGCATTGACTGGAGTGCCCCTTTTACTTCAAATTAGGGTGTCTTCACTAGACCCGCTATTCCAATCCCTGGAACCCAATGGCAGATTTGATCTTCTTTGTGGTGTAGACATATCCCCAGAGAAATAATGAAACACTCATTAGGCCACACTGAGAAGAAACACATAAATAATCATGGGAAAGACTCAGTAGCCTGCAAATTAGCATATTCAGCTGGGTCCACACTGGAACAGCATCAGTAGAAGAGGCTGATTTGAAGGCATGCCATATCCCATAGTCCAGTGGTGCAGGAACTCACTTGGAGGAAACAGACTTTCCCTTGAAAACCCTTCTCCCTTGCAAGTGGAGTAAAGATTGAACCAAAGATCTCCCACATGAGCTGAAAGGTGAGCATCTTATCAGTGGACTGAAAACTATGAGTTTCTTTTCCTGTATCTCCTCCTCAGATGTCTTATGTAAGCTTACCTACAGGCCTGATCTATTAAGCAAGTTCTCAGCACAGTAACAGTAGTTGGCCCCACAAGCAGCTTATGCAAAGAAATGTTGGTTTTCTGCCACTTTGTGCACCTGTGTCCTAGACAGCTAGACACCTAACATAGAGATGCAGTGTATATGACCAGAAGCAGAAACAGAGCTGCTTAGGAAAGGTTTGCTGCAAAAATGTAGAAACCAAAAAAATGTAGGCACCTACAAGGTTCAGGAGAAACTGAGCAGGGTTGTTGTGAATCCCAGTAGGGCCTGACTCTGGGATTTAATCACTTCAAGTTAGATGCCTAAATCCTTTTGTGAACCTAGTCCTTAGGAATTCTGTGTGTCTCTGTGTCTATGTGAGAGAGCAACTATTATGGCAAGATAGCTAGCCTGATTTCCATTTAAGGTATTTGACCTAATGAAGAAACAAAAGAGTACATGAATTAAATACAGTCAGCATGCAGGCATGGATTGGCATTCATGTTGTGCTCCCTGTCGGTATTTGGTTCAAGAAGGGGAAGCTAATAATCTAACCAGTGGACCAAATGTGGTCATGAACACTGGTCATGCTGTGAATATGCTAAGAAGAATGCAAGTGTTTTTCAAGTTACACTAAAATCACTATGCATGTAACCTTCTGCATCCTAAGGGCTCCCATCTTTGTCCACAGATTTCTTTTCAAATAAGAGTAGCAAGCAAACTGGAATGATGCAACCTGGGATGTCTGAAGCCAAGTGAGAAGATGCAGAATGATCCCCTGGCTGAGATTTAACATTGCATTGCTTTCTTCAGGTTCGTAATTGCCAAACAGCTGGAATTACAAATATCAAGCTTCTGACTGCTCTGTGACTAGAAACACCAAACACCACATTACTCTTATATACCAGTGCTGTTTCTTAATTCTACACAGAATGCTGCCTTCAGTCAAAGGCTTTAATCCTCATGTCCCATAGCGTTTATGGCAATGAGTGAGCAGTTCTACTTAGGGAGGCATTTCAATTCTCCCTCAGGCCAAATCAAAACCATGTTATTCCTAATCCCAGCACCATGGCCTTATATGCTAGGAAACTAGTGACATTTTGACACAGTTAGGGACAATTGTGCATTACATGGTGTTGCTGTTTATATCAAACTGCAGCTTAAGGATTTGGTGAGTATTCTCTCTGGATATGTGGCATCCTCTCTTTGCCAAACAAAGTTAGTCTCAACTGGGAAGGCTATAATGATGACACAGGATTTGAATTACCATGTATATTTTGGTTGTCCCAATTTTCTCTATGCAATCCACACTACTAGAAGTGTGGAAAAGGATTTGCTTATTTTCACCGTGCTAAAATCTGTGTGTAAAGATGAATATTCTTATGAATCTTAGAGAAAAATCACCATTACCCATTACACATGCAATGTCTCCATGGCTGCTCAAGGGCAAGTGCAATCATGGAAAAAATATAGTGGATACTCAGCACCCACCAGCAGCCCTGACACTCAGCTCCTTCCTCTCCTCCCCCAACGCTTCCTGTTTGGGAATGGGGGAGGGGAGGAAGTGCAGTGACAGGAAAAGGCAGACGGAAGACAGATCTGGCTTGAGGGAAGAAGGGGAAAAGGGCAAGAAGAGGTAGGGCAGAGATATAGAAGAAGAGGAGGGGCTCAGGGGAAGGGGTGGTGTGGGGGCAGGGCCTAGGGTGAAGCAGAGTTTGAACAATTCATTACCACCAGAGAAAATTGCTGCCACTCTGTGAAAAGCCTTGTTTACCCTTTACAAATGTTTTGTGCTAATAAAAACTTATAGGAAATTTTTAAAGCCATGTTCTTTCAATTTTCACCAATAATCAACAAAGAAAAGTAGTGAATGAAACACTTTTCCTTGCCCCCACACAACTCTCAGTTCAAAACTGTATATAAATCTCAAACTTAATAATGTTCAAAATATCTTACAAATGCAAAGCACTTCCAGGGAGATGTGACCTATGAAAACATTCCATTAACCACTTGGACAATTCCTTGTAGAATGCCACAAGTTCCTGATTTTTCTAGAGTTATCTTAACATTCGCACAGTCTCAGTGCCATTCTGAAGAGAAAGTTGACTATGTATTCTTCCAGGCCCTTATGTTTTTCCTTCGTTGAGCGAGAGCTTCTGGACATGATTATTTTAAAGCTTCTAAATACAAAATGGAATTCTGGAAGTTAGAATCAGCTACTTTTACAGTACTCAACAGGGTTTGCCAACAATGACATGTTCAGCAGATTTGTAGCCAACCCAGAGGGAGGTTTCTGTATACCCTGCCATGATAGAGTTCCTATTTTCTTTTTCACCGTCCCTTTGATACCTCATTTGGAGACATAATAGGTTCCTTCAAGAATTACTGTGCTAAATTTTAGATAATCTGTGAATGGAGTATGTGTGTCTTCAGAGCAGAGGCTTGCTACTCCTATCAAAGCCAATAAAAGATAAGGCAATGTTACGCTACTGCACTACAGCCGTAGAAGCACTCTGCAGCAGATACTATTTTTACCTACTTTATATATGTTCTCCGTTACGGTTCTTGGTAGGAAAACTTATTTTTAGGTTCAGGATATGATGGGATTTTTGCTTTTTCTGTATATTGTTAATTATTATTTTGTTTAAAGGGGTGACCTACTTCTGTTGAAATCAATGAGCTTGACTTCAGTGAGGGTGAGATCAATCCCTAAGTGAAACTTTCTTCACTATTCAGTAAGGAAGGAGATATTTGGTCTTCTCTATTAGTTGCAATGTTTTAATTGATTGTGACTATCTAATTTATCATCTTTTCTTAAACGTAATTATTTTCTATCTAACGTGTTATTATTACGTATAATATAAAATAGTAAATTTGCTTTTAAAAAACAAAACCCCTTTTAAGTGGTGTACTCCAACACTTAGTTTTCCAAGGTATGTTCTTTTTATACACATTACCGCGGGGGGGAGGGGAGAAAATAACCCCTGATTTAAAAACATGTAATGAATCCTCCCATGCCACATCTCAAAAACACTGAAGAAAGTTTGTTGTTTTATAGTAAATATTATAGTGGGAATATACAGAATTTCATTGCAGTGAAATTTCAAGTGGTTTTATGAACCCCTAAAAGAGTTCATCCTGCCCTGAAGGAAACCATAAAGTTGTTGATGACTCTCATAATTTTAAAACCCATGGATATGACAACCAATTACAAGTCTTCTAATAACTAGTTTGCACACAGGGTTCATGCTTTCTCTGAGTCATAATTATCTTGTCTCAGTATCTGACAGTATATTGTGTAAAAACTTGCACTGTGGGAATTTGAACATGGAGCTTACTAGCTTATGGTTTACACAGCAAACTGCAGGTATGTTTTCTCATTAAAACAACAATAATTTTAATCACACATATTATTACGTAGGCTATATTGAACAGACATATTCATGTTAAAGTGAATGTGTATCACAAATGAGACAACTTCAAGAACCTTTCCTGTTGAGAAAGGCCTTAGCATCATGTTACAGCTGTTCCCCCTTCCCTCCCTCCAGTAATTCCACATCTTCTATGCATAAGAGACTCAGAGATTTGTTTTGTTCCCTCTTCTGACATAATTAGGTTTCAAAAAAGTATAAACAAAACACATGACAAAGTGTTTATTTGAATACAAGGGAATCCTGCATGTATCCGGGAGTTTGCAATTACAGAACAAACTGATCTCCCTGTTCAGTTTTTCCACTGAGAAAAAATCTGCTTACCTTGCTGCCAAAAGAACCTCTAATGTTCAAGATCACTCACTTAACATAAACAGACCATGATCGATATACATTTCCAGGGATTGACAAGAAGTTTCTAGGACTTTAACAGAAGATAATATAGGTAAACTATATAAAGTATCAAGCAGAAGCTCACCTTTAAAGGAATGAAGCATGGAATTTGTAAGTGAAATTTGCACACATGAAGCCCAGAGGTAGCAATATATTAAAAAGTCTGGAGAAGATATGAAGCCATAGAGGCTATTAAGCACAAATCCTGGAATGACTTACGTATGTGCTTAACTTTATGCACTGAGAGTAGTCCCACTGAAGTGAATGAAATTAAACATGTGAGTGAGTCCTTGCAGAATCCAGGCCTTAGGCAGTGAAAAGAACAGTGCTGTATGTAATGAGGCATTAAAAAGATTAGGGAAAATGACTGTTGTTAGTTTTAATTATTGTAGTATTTATTACAGTAAAATAATATTTTATAATATTGAAGAGATCTCATTCTCAATAGCAGCACATCATTTTTTTCCGGATTTTCCTTTTCTTAGTATAGTTTGTAAATATATATATATATATATATATATATATATATATATATATATATATATATATAGGAAAATGATTATATGAAACAAATCAAAATGTCAACAGTTTTTCATTCCACAGGGTGCAAATTGGGTCCATTTGCTCTTGATGATTTTGCATGTGAAATTTTCTTTGCTATTTGGTATAAGCATGTTTACCTAATTTCTTATTGAAAATGTTGTGTCATATTTTACTTACTAAGAAAAACTGGTCTCCAGGAGAAAATATAGATTTTGATTAATGTAAAATGCAGATGGCAATTTAAAAAATGATTTAAATAAAAAAATTAAAGATGTCAATAAAAGGCAGAAAACATGAAAAATAGATAATTTTGATAAGGTTAACCATTTTTCACAACATTTTTCATTTTTCACTAAAATTTATCTTTTAATTAAGCAACTTGTGTCCATAAAATATTGACCATCTTTATTTCTCATGTGGCCTATTTTTTATACTGACCCAGATCTAGATGGGGAAATGCTGCTCCCTTGAATTGCTGCCAAAGTGTAGGTTAGGATGTTAGTCACATGAGCTAGGTGTGTTTGTGAGGGGATTCTGGTCAAACTCTTCCTCAGTCTTTCCACGGCTGCGGCAGGCATTCCAAATTCAGTATGGGCTTGAGAATACTCTATTCAGTTATTATTTTGCCACATGATAAAAGTTCATTTTGCAGCACAATGGTTTATGACAGAATTCATGGTAAACCCAAGCACAGTAATTCCTCATTTAACACTATAGATGTGTTTCTGAAAATCTTCGTGCTAAGCAAAAACGTGTTATGCAGGGTCAATTTTCCCATTAAAAATAATGGAAAAGGTGGGGGTTGCATTTCAGGAGGTGGTGGCAAAGTCAATTTTTTGTTGGTGCTCAGTTATCAATGTCAACATTAGATATCTAGCAACACAAGTTGACGCGGTTTGTTAAAACACAAAGATAAACACGTGAGTGGAGGAGTGTTGTGGCGATGTGTATTCATCGGCTCATGTGTACTACTGCTGTTTTCACCAACTTATACTGCCACACAAAGTAGTCTGCCACTTGATTATTTTCGTGTTATTTTGGGGATGGTAGTGTTATTCGAAAAATGTTCCCTTAAAAAAAATCTTGTTATTGCAAAAATGTGTTAAGCGGACACATGTTAAATGAGTAATTACTGTAGCCTTGGAAGTCTAGGCCACATGGAGGGACTTACCTCTGCTGATAGGTCCCTCACCTGTTCTGGTAGATCTCTCTTGTAGTGAAGAAGATTCTAGGAGAGGGCTACTCAACACGCAGCCCATGAGCCAGATGCGGCTGGCAGCCCATTTGTTTGCAGCCCACAGAGCGGTTTGGGTTTATGTGGGGCTCAACATCAGCCTGTGGGTGAGATCCTTTGAACAAGGCCTCCACTGGGAAAACACTGCACAACGGCAAGGCATCTCCCAGGAAGGGTGAGCGCTGAAAGACACAAGTGGACGAGCTGGCTGGAACAGACGGGTACAGAGTATTGGAGTTTCTAACCCCCAGGGAGGACGTGCCAGGAACACTGGGGCATTGTTGAAAGTGTTTGCATTCATGCCCGTCAGTGTGAAAGAAGCTATTTGCATATATATTTGCATGTATATGCAACCACACTTAAGTTGCGGCCCTCGGCATATGCTGAGAGTATCATTGTGGCCCCTGGGGCCTCCACAGTTGAATAGCTGGGGATCAACAAAAGGTCTAGGGGATCAACAAAGGGTCTGGATTATACTCTGGTATGTCACAATGGCTCAACAAACTAGGGTTTATGCCCTGATTATTATTTTAAATATGTTATTTTAAAAGCTTCAGCGCAGTAACCGAGTTAGTCTGTAGCTGGAAAAACTTAAAAAACAACAAACAGTCTTGCAGCATCTTAAGGTATGTCCACACAGCAAAATTATTTTGAAATAACAACCATTATAACTTTCCTAGCATCTACACAGCCAAACCGCTATGTGGATGCACCCTAAATAACCAGAATGCATAGGCTGGAGAGACACCAGAGGACAGATCTCAGCAAAGTGGGTAGGGCTGTCTTCTGACTAGTGGGAGTCTTCTCTTCAGATGCTTGACATTGTTCTAACCACTGGGCAAGGTATAAGGTGAGCTCCGCATCCTCTGGACATATTTAATTGGGAGATGATTAGGTAAATGTGCTCAGAGGACACCTACTAAATCAGCTCCTATGGAAGATAGGTGGAAGAGCATTGGCTTTTTCATTGACTTGTGGATCACTTTGGAGCTTAGGCATGAGACAGGTGTTTGGACTGCAAGAAGGAAAAAGCAGTGTGCTTACCTAGAGGCAGAAAAATAGGTATTTAGGGAGCTTTCACCCTGAAAATGTAGATGTCAAGTAACTTAAACACAGTGGTAGCCAAGCAAGGTTTTGTGTACTACAGGGGGGCGGGGCTAAAACTGGGGTTTAGACACCTAAGTACCTTTCTGGATCTGGACCCTAGTCTCCAGTATTCCCACAACACATACGTGGCTGCTTCTTTGTAAAAACATTCACAGAGTGAGCATGTATGCCAAAAAAAAAAAAAAAAAATTAGCCGGTGACATCTCTGTTAATGATGAGGTATAGCTCCCCATCTGAGAGAGATCTTTAAAAAACAAATTAAACAAAATCACAGAATTAAAAAGATGATTTCTAATTATGATGTTTTCACTTTTTTCCTGTTGCTTCCCATCCCTTATCATTCATCTCTACTGTTTGGAAATATAATAAGTGGGCTACTGAAACTTGCATCATAGGTCAATTAGAGGCAGGAACTGAAATCCTATTAATTATTAATGATGGTCTAATTTGCCAGTTGTGTGTGTGGGGGGGGGGGGGTACCTTCTATTTCTCTGAGATTCCAGATAACAACAGTCACTACAAACACTTCTGGCTATTGCCTGCTTATGTGGATCTTGCCACATGCAGCTTGGATTCCTGCACTATATACTGTATGGTATTACTTCTAGTCGGGGTACGTCTAAACTACATGGCTCCGTCGACGGAGCCATGTAGATTTGTTGTTTTGGCAAAGGTAAATGAAGCCGCAATTTAAATGATTGCGGCTTCATTTAAATTTACATGGCTGCCGCGCTGAGCCGACAAACAGCTGATCAGCTGTTTGTCCACTCAGCGCGCTAGTCTGGACGCTTCCCTGCCGACATCAAAGCCCTTTGCCGGCAGCCCCAGTAAACCTCATCCCATGAGCAATAACGGGGCTGCTGACAAAGGGCTTTGATGTCGGCAGGGGAGCATCCAGACTAGCACGCTGAGCGGACAAACAGCTGATCACCTGTTTGTCGGCTCAGCGCGGCAGCCATGTAAATTTAAATGAAGTCGCGATCATTTAAATCACGGCTTCATTTACCTTTGCCTATGTGTCTAATCTACATGCCTCTGACGACAGAGGCATGTGTCTAGACACAGCCTCAATTCCAAATCAACAACTGGTGTAGATTGTAGCTGACCACAGTTACATACATAGACTATATTACATCAGTTCTTCAAAGACAACATTGGGCTTCATATTCATTTATAGATGAAATTCAATGTTTTGATATTGATCTGTAAAGCCCCTGAGGTTTAGATCACAGTAACCTAAAAAATGCTTCTTCCTCATAGAATTTGAAGGCAGTTGAAGTCAGCGTCTGAGCTGTTTTACTATGTCCCTAGATTTGAATGGGAAATAGATATAATTGAGGGCCTTCAGCTCTGGAATTTGTTTCCTGTATTGGTGGGATAGTTGAACTTTATAATTGTAAAAGCTTTATATCTCATCTTTACTCAGGCTTTTGACTAAGGGAGTGATCATAAAAAAAAATCACTTGTTTTAGACTCTATTGCTTATTTGTCAACAAGTTTTGCAGGTATTTTCATATTTCATACATATGCACTCAGATTGTTTAAGAGAACATTTTGTAAATGTCAAAATGAATGAAGAGAGATCCACAGTATATGTCTGAAATCTAAATTTTTATCCTTAATATCAACTAAACCACACTTTTCTACACAGCACATCAACCTATCTGGCAGATCTTAGAAGCAGTACTGATGGGACTGGGATGTTATTTGCCCTGATGAGGTGTTTTAAGATAATTTTACAAAGCAATTGGAAGCATGCACTGCCTTCAGGGCATCAGATTTTATATGGCAATGCTCACATAATTACCCTAAGATGGATTGCATAGGACTCCCTGGGCCTCTGTCTGGAATAAATCCCACATCTAAATAGAGAAAGAAAAATGTGATTGGCAGGATTGGCATGATGTTGGTATGTGTTAACTTTCAGATTTTTAAATTGTGACCCAAAAGCCTTTTTACACTTGTGACTATATGTGTAAAATGGCAAACAGGAACTTAACCAATTTTTAAAACATTATTAGCTGAGGTATTAACTTGAGATAGAGATGTCCCCTTGTGACCAGCCATATCAATGTCCTCTGAGATATATCATAAAATGACTAGCTATCCAGAAATGAGTGGCATCACAGATCTATAATTGCTTCATATATTGTCTATTTGGCCTACTGCTGTCTTTTCAGGAAGCCAAGGTTACCGCATCACAAATACCAGAGGAGAAATGGACATTCAGAACAATTTACTAGATATAAAATTAATTTAGGAAGTAATTTTTTGTTTTTAATGTCTTTATACGTAGTATCCGACACCAGCAGCTGTTGTGGAATGCTAATAAGAATGCATCTAAGTTTTATTCCCTCTATTTTTTTTTAGAAATATTAGGGGTTTTGTGGAGAATATAGTATGTGATCATGTAACAGAAGACTGTATCATAATGAATACATGCCAGGGGGCTGAAGTAAGGTTCCAACAGAAACCTCAATTCTGGTCTTTCCCAATATTTGAGTACTTGACTTAGCAAACAATATTTAACATAGGGTTTTTAAATTTAATTCTTTAATTTTTTAAAAAAAAATCCTAATATAGAACTATACTGAACCCATGTGAGTTATCAGTAGAGCTGGAATTTTTAGATCCACATTACAGTCCTTCACCACTTGCGCTAACAGAACAATGGGCACAGATCCATGGTCATTTGGATTCGGAGCTGGGACACATTTGCAAGGGAATTTCACAGCTGTTTGCTACACAGGAAGTAATGCTACAGTTCAGTAATCCTGAGTTCTATTCCAGTTTTTGAGGGGTGTGCCTTATAGTAATGACTGCCTTTCTACCACAGAATCTCCATGTACACCTTCAGCTCCTGTTCCTATTTCCTTCTTAAATTCCTGCCTTCACTCCTATCTCTGTCTCCTCTCCCCCATTCCTAGAGTGATCAAGTACCCATTTTTTTTAACTGAAACACCCAGTTGCAAAGGGATCCTAGTATATCTGGTCAGCACGGCTGACCAGGCTGTTAACTATCTGCTGAGTGGTGCCAGCAATGGGACAGAAATGTAATGAGAGAATCAGCCTGAAGCAACTACCCAACATAAAAAAAAAATCAGTCCAAATGATTTTAAGTGTGATAAAGTTATAAGCAAATGATAACATGGTATAATAATGGGAAGTGTCATACATAGTTAACAATAAGGCTTCATTACCAGCCTTACTTAAAATCATCTGTTTCTTGCCTCTGGAGGAGGAACTTAAAATTTAATGGTGTGGGAAAAGTTACTGCGGTACCTGATGTGTGCCTATTGGTCTTTAATGCTGATTGGATTGAGCATGCACAGTCTAAACAGTGACCGAGCATGCGTCAGCCTAGGGGTTGAGGAGGATGTGATGTGATAGAAATGTAGCCGTGTTAGTCTGGTGTAGCTGAAACAAAATACAGGACTATGTAGCATTTTAAAGACTAACAAGATGGTTTATTAGATGATGAGCTTTCGTGGGCCAGTCCCACTTTCTCAGATCAAATAGTGAAGGAAATAGTCACAACCATATATACCAAAGGATACAAGTAAAGAAAATTGAACACATATGAAAAGGACAAATCACATTTCAGAACAGAAGGGGGATGCGGGAGGGGGGGGGGGCGAGGTAAATGTTTGTGAGCTAATGGTATTAGAGGTGGGGAAAGGTAAATGTCTGTGAGCTAATGGTATTAGAGGTGATAATTGGGGAAGCTATCTTTGTAATGGGTAAGATAGTTAGCGTCTTTGTTGAGACCGATGCGTAGAGTATCGAATTTTAGCATGAATGACAGTTCAGAGGATTTCCTTTCAAGTGCAGATTTAAAAGGCACTTTTAAAACCCCCTTCTGTTCTGAAATGTGATTTGTCCTTTTCATATGTGTTCATTTTTTTTTAATTGTATCCTTTGGTATATATGGTTGTGACTATTTTCTTCCACTATTTGATCTGAGGAAGTGGGTCTGGCCCACGAAAGCTCATCATCTAATAAACCATCTTGTTAGTCTTTAAAGTGCTACATAGTCCTGTATTTTGTTTCTCTGATGTGGAACTAGGCACCAGAAATGAGAGGAAAAAGACCTACTTCTCCTGTCCTCTGAGTGATGGTCCCTATCCATCTGCTGGCATGAAGAAGAAGAAGCAAGTTAAGTGACTCAAATTCAGAGAAGTGAGATTAAGATCAGGGTGGGAGTGAGGATAGGAGTCAAGTCAGCAGAAGAGACAGGAGCAGTGCTGGATTAAGGCATAAATTAACTATATTTAATTTAATTTAACTATAATTAACTTTAAAAAAAAGAAAAAAAGAGTACATTCCAAATATTATTAAAACCGGTTGATAAATAAAGAAGATATAGAAGAAAGAAGGTTCTCTCTAAATAGAGACATTTTCATTCAAATATGACATATACATATCTGACTACACAAGTACCCTTTACCCTTTAGCTGAGGGCTGAGCAAAAAAAAAAAAGGATAATTGCACTTGTAAAATGAGTATTTCTATGAGTAAATCTGCTATCAGTCTCTTAAGACAGCTTTTTGTTGGCCAGCTGCTACTTTGATAAAATATTGACTGTGCCATCATAACTTATTTACATAAATAAATAATCTCAATGCTGATAAAATTGGGAATAAAGTGAGGTCAAAGATGGCAGTGTTGTGAAGCAATCCTGCCTAGCTCATACTCATATGTTACTGTGCTCTTTCTTCTTTTAATCCTTATATATGTACAAATGTGTATTTTAGCACACATGCTGCTTTCTGCTTCATGCACTATCCATGCCTCATATGATTGAGCTTTCAGGTGATCATCTTATGGGCTTGGTCGAGTGGATTTTGAGGAAAATAAATTTGTGTTGGCTTCCCTCTGTCAGTTTTGGGAAATTTCAGAATAAATATCAGAGAGTGCTGTAGAAAGGCTTAGTAGAGAGTTTTGAGAGACGTGAAGGAAGATATACATATATATCAAAATATTCTGAGTATTTGGTGAGCAATTTATTTCAAACTATGTGCATAAATGATTTATAGGCTATTATAGCCTGTAATATTCATTATATTTGCTTGAAGATAGGCTAGTTTTTCCCCCCAATTTCTCATTGCCTGTCTAGAGATTACCAGTCTCTTTCGGGTAAATTCTTTCTCTCTTTTGTGCATATAGCTTATTGTTACTCTGTGTGTCCTATGTGTTTACAGGAGATAAATTAGTGATCTAAGAGAGATGTCTGACTAGAAAAAAGATTGGGATTTTCTGTTCAGTGGATTTGGAGTCCACAAGATAATATTTTACTAGAGGTAATCTGCTATATAAAATTTCTTTGACTTATAAATTACACGTCATATGCATAATACATTGTTTTTATAAGATGTAAAAGAAAAAGCCAAACAATTCATTATTCCTAATTAAAAATAAATTGGAATAAACATTTGTAAATACATTTTGTACTCTCATAAAATTAATCAAACATTTTGTCATTTACTCATAGGAAAAGGATAATTTTCCTTATTCATGATGTAAATAAATTATATATCCTTTCCTGTTTTCCTGTGAGAACTTAGACAAAATATTACTAACTTTCACAGTAACATGGTAAAACAACACTGGTTTTCCACATTTTTTAATAAAATATTATTTGTTCTTATATAGACCTATAAATCTCAGTATTTGTAATATAATTTTTACAGGCTTCAATAGAAAACTTTCTGCCACTAATTTTAGTACCAATATTAGATAATCTGGCATAACCTTTTATTAATACAAAACAATTTAATTTTTTGGAAAAATACAACCTGCATACAATTTTCTGATGATTTGCTTATTTCTCGAGTGTAGTTCATATCGATATAACTAATAGTTGAGTTTTAAGTCTGTGTGTTATCCACATCCTATATCCTCTATTGTTTTCTTGTATCCTTTATTAGCGTTGTATGTTCTCGAAGAGTCTCATTGCAAATTCAGACAAGGAATTCCACAATGTAGATGCCCCAATAAAGAAGAAACATTTCATGAGAACTCTATTCAATTGTATTATTTGCTATACTTTGTTTTATTTTGCTTACTTCTATTTTACTTACATTTCTCTAAAATGTATTTCTGTCGTGATGTCATCATTATACCAAGGGCTGCTGACGATGAAGATTATTATTTTATTTTTACAACTTTGCTTTGTCTATACTTAAGTATAACCCTTTTTTGCTTACATATTCAATGTCCTTTCTGTGAAAATAATGAATTCTTTTTCTAATGGTATCTCTTACCACGAGTAGGTGCTAGTATTTGCTGGTGACTCACAGATCAATCTCTCTGCTCCAGACTTACCTCCTTGGGTTCAAACTAGAATCTTGACTAATCTCTGACACTGGTTTGTGGATGTCTAGCTGCCAAGTTAGCTTAACATGGCTAAAGCAGAGTTCATTATATTTCCCCCCAATCCCTCCTCCCTCTCATACTTCCTTTCACAGTCACTGTGGACAACACTGCCATTGCACCTGTCACTCAAGCCCATAACCTGAGTGTCACCTTTGATTCAGACCTCTGTCTAGGTCTTCTCAGCCAGTCTATGTCTATCTCTTGAGTTTTTCTGTACAACATGTATAATATATATGGCCTTTCCTATCCATTTGCACAGCTGAACTCTAAAAATCTCAGGGCTCAATTATTGCAACATCCTTCTCTGTGACCTTGCCAAATACAGTCTTGTCCCATTTGTATCCATTCAGAAAGCTGCTACAAAGATCACTTTCCTGGCCTGTTGTTTTGTCCATGCCACTCATCTCCTTGTATCCTTCCATGTTTCCCCTCACCCCTCTTCCGTTATATCAAACAGAAGCTGCTTATCTTCACTCTCAAGACCCTTCACAGCCTTACCTCCTTCTGGTTATCTCTAATTTACTATCAAAATGTTGCCTTCTACCACTGATTTACCCATGCCAGCTTCACCCATTGGTTAAATTTTCAAACAATCATGTTCATGCTTCCGCTTATGTTGCCCCTCACTTGGGAAAAATTCCCTGTAAAGATGGCAAAGCTACCTCTTTATTTTCTCCTTCAAATTCTTTTTAAAATGCTTACAAGAAATCTGACAATTGTTCCTGGTTCCTGGCACACTGATGGCACTGCTTATTATGAAAAGAAACTGTCTGTTTTTTGTACTGACCATCAGTTGTCTCTAGTCTTATACATAGATTTCAAGTTCATTGGGGGCAAGGACTGTTGTTTTTTTCCTGTGTTTGTACAGCACCTCACATAGTGACATATTGGTCCATGACTAGGGCACTTGGGTACTACGATAACAATTTTTAAAATTTCAAATAAAACTCCTGCCTTACACTGTGGAGAAAGAACTCTGGTAAGCATTTGTAAATGTAGATTTTAAAAATATCTTGAGTTCATGAACTCAATTACTTTAGAATCAGATTTTCATTGAATGTCAAGATAGCACATCCCAACTCCAACATTTTGAGTTTTAATCAACCAAGCAATAACTTAATCAACTAAGTAATTCAAAACTTGTGGGGCAGAAATATTTTGTTTTTATTGGCTGATTCATCTGTTAAAGCAACTACAGACCACTCTTTTACGTAGTTTGGAGAAAACTGAGCAAGGAAACCCATCACAAAGAAGGTACTTGGCAGAATTAAGAAACATTTATCTTCTGTTTTTCCTTCTTTCATTTTAAATCATTTTGTTTTTACCCTATTAATTTATTATTATTATTATATTTGCAAAATTCCAACTGACTTCATTTTCAGGCTTACTTATGAAACATTGGCAAAATTTGAACTCACTACCTCCCATAGATTTTTCCCTGGTTATGTTACTCAGAATATTTTATTTTGATGACTGTTTCTTAAATTTTGATGAGCTTTTACTGGTCTCATTTAAAAAAAAGAGATCTAAGCAATAATTTAATTAATAAAATATTTGCTCAAAATCTGTGTAAACCTATTTACTTTAGTTTAACATCATAACACACACACACACACGCACACACACACCCCTTGTTTTTTTTAAAGAGGAAACCTTATGACAGATTACAGTTCTTGTCCTCATGTTATTTCAATAGCCTCAACAAAAGCCAACAAGCTACCTTATTACAGCCAGCAGACTGCACCCATAAAATACACTCAGATGACTCCTGTGTCCTAACTGCTGGTGAAGTGGAATATAAAAGAAAATGTGTAAATTGTAACACATGCTAATATCAAACTATGATTTTTCCCTTGTTTGCTTGTTCCCTTCACATTTTTCTCATGTCTCTGTGTCATGGAGGACTCTGAAGTAGAATTGGTGTCGTTTTACTGCCTGGGGTGTGGAAGATTTGGGAAGGCCATTGAATGTGTCCTCTATGAAGCTTATCTCAATAAGGGCACCCTCCATATACTTGCACATCAGGGCTTGAGGAATTTATCTAAGCACAGAAACACCCATACCCAGTACAACCTAGGACTGCTACCACAACCTCAAATCAGTTGAGTTCCTTCCCCATACTCATAGGCTGTGTCTAGACTGGCAAGTTTTTTCGCAAAATCAGATGATTTTGCGGAAAAACTTGCCAGCTGTCTACACTGGCCGCTTGAATTTCCGGAAAAGCACTGACGATCTCATGTAAGATCATCAGTGCTTTTCCGGAAATACTATGCTGCTCCCGTTTGGGCAAAAGTCTTTTTCCAAAAGACTTTTGCGCAAAAGGGCCAGTGTAAACAGCACAGTAGTGTTTTCCGCAAAAAAGCCCCGATTGCGAAAATGGCGATCGGGGCTTTTTTGCGGAAAACAGCGTCTAGATTGGCCACGGACGCTTTTCTGCAAAAAGTGCTTTTGCAGAAAAGCATCCTGCCAATCTAGATGTGCTTTTCCGAAAATGCTTTTAACGGAAAACTTTTCTGTTAAAAGCATTTTCAGAAAATCATGCCAGTGTAGACGTAGCCATAGGATATATTGAAAACTGTGTTAAAATCACAAGGCACCACTTTAAATTTCAGGTGTGGTTTCTTGCCCTGTTTGAAGACTAGAGGTCTCTGAAAGGAAGAACAATCTGGCCTCTATTCCCCTGGTTAGATTAGGAGTCAGGAAGTGTTACAGACCACTGACACTCAATCTGCAAGATATTCAAGTCCTCTGGCATTTTTTCTTCCCTATACTTCCCACAGCAATGTGAACTATAGACAGTACAAGACTGCTGTGGTGGTCTTCTCCACTAGAGGCTGGGCTGCAGATGCCCCAGAAAACCTTTTATACAGTTCATAGAATGGATTCACACCACTTCATTTTTTCCAAATATTTTACCTGTTTAAATATAAACAAAACTTAAAAGTCCCTCAATCATAATAATTGGCTATAATATGTCAAATACATTTTTTCTTTTGAATAACCCTTTTGAATACATCTTTTGAATTTTTATAAAAATTAATAATCAGTGATAAAGAAAGTAGTAATTACAGCAGCATTTTTTCTTCTGAATCATTTTAATGGAAAATGCAGTTTCCACTAAATTCATTTTCCATAGGAAAATTTCAATTTTGAGGAAAATAAATATGTTGTTTCTGGTTGGTTTTGCCTGACCCAAAATATTTTAGTTTGTAGAACAGACCCAAAACATTTTACATTGATTCAATTGAACATTTAATTACATCTGCCCAAGGTGCTGTGGTGCCGCTTGGGAGATATAAGTCACATGCATCAGATCCAGCTGTCCCTGTGAGTCAGGATCTTTGGCCACATTATATTTTTCATGATGAAAATCACATGATTGCAGGTGCATGATAGGACATATAGTCTGGCCAGGGAGCCCTGAGACTAAGGAGGAATGAGAGCACGAGACACCTGAATTAACATAAACAGAACTATGTAGCACTTTAAAGACTAACAAATTCTGTCTTTAAAGTGCTACATAGTTCTGTCTTTTGTTTCAGCTAGACCAGACTAATACAGCTGCATCTATATCACTGAATTAACATAAGGCACCCATTTCATAGTCTGATGCAGTGTAATGATGAACTGTCCCAAAACAATCATTTGAATTTGGTTCAAGAAATCAAAATGAAAATATTTTGATCCAGTGATGCTGAAATATTTCATTTTGACCAGAAATACTTGCACATTTGAGAAACTGGAACTTTTCAAGAAATTTCATTCCACTGATTTCAACTCTTCCACCCAATTCAAAGCTAAAATGTTTAGAAACCAAATTTCCCAAGAAATGGAAATTCTCTCAGCCAACAATAATAGTGAAAAACAAATATAGTACCAAAATGTTAATTTTTAGTAGCTAAAATTGATTGTTCAAGTAACTTTATCAAAATGCTTCATTAATCCAGATATTCAGCTAAAGTCCTCCCATAGACATGTACATAAAACTCCAATACTGACCAAAATCAGGCATCTCTATCAGCAAGCAATAGCCTCATGAGAGCTACCAGGCACTCTGTATTGCTCAGAGAGTAGCTGTCATGAGGTTGTATTCTGGTCAATGGGAGTTGCACACACATACACTTCTCAGGCAGAATTTAGCCCATTACATACATGTCTTGAGAGAAAAGTTCATTATAAGTAGAGTTGCAAACTAGGTGCAAACTTTGGTAGATACAGCAAACAACAATCAAAGTTAATCTCAGAAGTTATAAAAAGAGGCAGTCTAAGAAATTACCTTCCGTCTCTAATATTACAAACATTCCTATTTTACATTTACATCTTAACTGTTCTTGATAATTATTCTCAATACTGTCCTTTCATGGTTTTGTAAAGCAGCGCCAAGAGGTCATAAAATAGTGAGACACTTCCTCCTTAGCCCCACCCTATCATTAATGTTGTCATCTTCCTAGGTCTGGGGAGAGTATTGCCACAAAACAACATTGTTAGATGGTTAGCAGCAATTAATAATTACATCTTTGTCTGTTTGCAAAGGAACCTGTTATAGTCTTAGTTCACATTAAAGACGTCTCTTTATCAATGGTGTGACCTTTTCCAGGAGAAAAAAGTGCTGAGTCCTATACAACAAGTAACTGATGAGAAAGTAGAATCTTCCGTTCTGCCAATTACAGATAGTAATTGCCATGTAATGAAGTTAATGTTTTGTAGAATTTACAACCTGATATTAACGGTGTCTCTTTTCCTCTCTCTCTTATCCTACTGCACTTTCACCCAGCTTTTTCACAACAAAAGAAACAGGACAATATGTGAAGGCTCATTAATTCTATTTAGTTTTGATTTTTCTCCCTTCTTTTCTCTCCTCCTCCTGGAGGTTAAACAAGAGCCATGTCATCAGACCTTTCCATAAACTCTGGTTCATGTAAGGGTGAAAGTTACAGCCTCCACACAGAAGCTAGCACTGTATAAATGCTCTCCTTTCAATTTCAACTGAGCCCATTTAATGGCCATGCCGTTTTATTGCCTTCTTGATCACCAATTACACAACCCAGAACAATAGGCCTAACACTTAAATGACTAGGCCTCAAATTTGCCTTCATTTGCCAATGTGTTTCATAGCAACACTTTCTTTAAGAGTAAGGATAGCCTAATTATAAGGATGAAGATGGATCAGGGTTTAAAAAAGGCTCTCCACCCCAGAACAATATGCTAACCTAACTGCACCCTCTGTACTCCTACTGTATTATTTTGACCCCAGGCTGCCCTTTTAACACTCTGCCTGACCTTCTGTTCCGAAAAGGAAACTGCATATGCCCTCACTATCTTTAATGTCACTGTAGAATTTGGGAGAGTGTTGCTGAATTCTGTGACAATGGAATCTAGGAAAAATAAATCATAAGACAGCAACTAGACAAATTGAGGAACTGCAGGATTCCAAAAAGCATTTCCATGTTATTCTGTTTCTCCACTAATGGCTGAAACATATAAATCAGAATGTGTTAATTCTATTACACTTTGCAGGGCAAATGTTAAATACCTTATCTCCTTTGGAAGTAATAACCAGGCTGAACTATTTTACAAATCTGCTATTTTACCAGTCTGTTAATGAGCTGCCAATGTTTGAGAGGAAAGTGATTCTCATTACAGTATGCTAAATGTTAAAACCACCCCACATTCTAATAAGATTACTAAAAAAGTTTATACAGTAGTTTTATACAAATTAAATTGTGTTTCAGTTTAAATGGGGATTTTTTCCATAGTATTTTATGACCTTGTATATCTGATTTGTTCAGTAGCAGCCATTAATAGGGATATTGTACCTTATTTATTACACAATTTGCCAGCTAAATTACCATGAAGAGCAATGTAGCTGGTAGTGACTACCAGTGTCACTCAGCACGTCTGACACTCTGGACAATAGATGCTTTGAGTCTACACTGAATTCTGGTTTCCTCTTATGCAATGGAATTTGTAGCCAGTACTGACCTAGTGAGGAAACTGTGTAACTGAGAACAGTTAGATCAGAGGTATTCACTAACGTGAAATCTAAACAATTCACACAGCATGACTATTAAATGTATAAACTCAGGGCACGTCTAGACTACGCTCAGCTTCTAAAAGATATGCAAATCCAGCACAAATTTGCATATCTTCTTCTGATCCCTTTTTCAGAAGAAGTTTTTTTGAAAAAAAAGAAAAAAAAGCAGTCTAGACGGGGGTTTTCATGCAAACCCCCTCTTTTTCAAAAGAACCCTGTATACCTCATTTTTTGAGGAATAAGGGTTCTTCCAAAAGGGGGGGGGGGGGGGAGTGCTGCACAAAAGCCCCATGTAGACTGCTTTAAAAAAAAACCTCTTCCAAAAAAGGTATCTGAAGAAGATATGCAAATTCGGCACAAAATTCCATATCTTCTTTTGGAAGCTGAGAGTAGTCTAGACGCGCCCTCAGATTGATGTGGACACAGTGGTGAAACAAGGACAGACACATGCATAGAATTAAACTGCAGGTCACAATTTATATTATACGCTAACTCAAGAGAGTGATACTATCCACCATCACCCCTGCTCTCCTATACCAGCCATTCAATCGGTTCCAGTGTTGGGTCACAGGGCTCCTTACATATAACTCATAACATGAAGTAGGCTTTCCTCAGCCTAACCCCTAAGGATATGTCTACACTACAGAGTTTTATCAGAAAAACAGCTGTTTTTCTGACAAAACTTGAGGAACAACCACACTGCAAGTGTGTTCTTCTACAAGAAAATCGAAAGTACAGAGGGGTTTTTTCTGGCACTGGTAATCCTCATTCTTTGAGGAAGAAGCCTTTTTGTGAAAGAGCACTTTCGCAAAAAGGCATGTGTGGATGGGGAAGAGAGAGTTCTTTCGAAAGAAGAGGAAAGAGGAAAAAGCACAGGTGCACTAGTGGCCATTCCATCTATAGCAATCACAGCTTACATGTGAGAGAGCATCTATTCAGTCTGGACGCTCTCTTTCAAAAAATGCAGATCGCTTTTTTGATGCACTTTTGTAGTGTGGACGTTCTCTTTCGGAAGAAGTTTTTTCGGTAGATCTCTTCTGAAAGAAGCCTGTTGTCTAAATGTAGCGTAAGAGTCAGCTTTCCCTGAGTCCTATTATCCTACCTATCTTTGAAGGGAACATACGGTGCAGCAAGGTGGGTACACTGGCCTGACAGGGCCAAACGATCTAACCCAATCATATGAGTCCTAAACGTATCACCAAAATCCCGGGTCTTCTATCTCTGAGAACTGTTCATTTTATTCTCTTATCTGTACAAGAAACTAGCCACAATTTGTGATGAATAAACACTCCAGTACTTCAATTAGGTACTAAGCTTGTTCCTTCTTAACCCACTATGGCTATGTCTAGACTGCAAGCCTCTTTCGAAAGAGGCTCTTTCGAAAGATACTTTCGAAAGAGCCTCTTTCGAAAGAGAGCGTCTAGACTGCATGCGGAACTTTCGAAAGAGCAAGCCGCTTTTTCGAAAGAAAGCACCCAGTGAGTCTGGATGCTCTCTTTCGAAGAAGCCCTATTTACATTCAAGAATGCCTTCTTTCGAAAGAAGCACTTTCGAAAGAAGGCGTTCTTCCTCGTGAAATGAGGTTTACCGCCGTCGAAAGAAAAGCCGCGTTCTTTCGATTTAATTTCGAAAGAACGCGGCTGCAGTCTAGACGCAGGTGAAGTTTTTTCGGAAAAAGGCTACTTTTCCCGAAAAAACCCCAGAGTCTGGACACACCTATCGTTGAAGATACTGTGAGAAAGGGAAAAAACCCTTCCTGGTCCTCTGCCAATTTCACATGTGGAATGAAAACAAAATCTTCCTGATCCACTAAATTGGTAGATGGGGCCAACATCTATGGGACCAGGTTCCCACTCCTAGTTTGGATGGGTAGGGTGGGTGGCTGAAACAAAGCCAAACAGGTTCCACATGGGACCTGCAGTCAGGAGAGGGGTTTGGAGGAAGAGATGAGGAGAAAGCAGAGCAAGGGTGGGAAGAGGTGAGGCCTTGGGTAGAGAGTGGTTGAACTGGCCCCTTCCCATGTCCCTCCTCACTAGTCATCCCTGACTAGGAGGGTGGTGAAGCACTGGAATGGGTTACTCCCTAGGTAATCTCCATCCCTAGAGGTTTTTAAGGCCTGTTTTGAAAATGCTCTGGTTCAGATGATTTAGTTGGGGTTGGAGGGGGATAAGCAGGGGGCTGGATTAGATAGCCTCCTGAGGTCTCTTCTAATCCTAATATTCTATGAGTCTACGACACAGGAGTTCACACATATGACACCATTTGCTGTGTCAGTATTGGCCTTCCATTGTGAAACTGTTCCTGCCCCAAATTCCATAAACTCCAAAAGAATGGCTTTATGGACCCTCACAGTCTTCAGGGGAACAGAACCCTCTACACTATGCAATTTGCATAGCTTATTTCAAGTCTATTTCAAAATAGCTTATTTTCATCATTTAGCACCAAATGGTGTCTACACAGTGCCAAATTTTGACATAATGCGCTATTTCAAGGCATCCCTTACTCCTTGTAGAATGAGATTTACAGGGAAATAGCACATCCACTATATTTCAAAATAGCAGACGCATTCAAAAGACACGGGGTAGCTATTTTCGGATACCTCTGGTACCCTAACTCTGATATTAAGGTGTCAGATCTCCCCATACAAGCAGATGCTAAATTAGGTTTAAAAAATGATTATATTTTCTGTCTTTGTTCTTTTTTTGGATCTGAGGAAAGGCCTCATCCTGAGCACAGATCAATCACAAACAATTTAAATTATAAATATTCATCCAGTTTTAATTAGACTATATAAAAATAACATTTTATAATGGGAAAAATTTGTATTGGTTTAAGTCCATAGGTGACATTTTAAGAAATAAATAAGCATATAGAAAGAAGTTATATAACAAAAGTGCAGAGGAAATCTTAGCTAAAATAGGCAGTAATAGAAGCCCACTATAATAGATTAATGTCTGGCTATCAAAGGGATTCCCAGAACACTTTTATCAGAGAAATAACTGGATCCTTAGAATCTATTATTTTACTTTAAAAAAATCACCTCCATCCCAACGTACTACTTAGTAAATTCAATGAATTTAGAAATAATAGAAGGGGATCCCTGCCTCCTGAACAGTCCTATCATATGCATTGCAGAAAAAAAAAACCCTCCTGTAATGCCACACAGTTGTTCTGCTATGGAAATAAACAGATTCTACACAGCTGAGATAGAGAAGCAAAGATGAGAAAAATGAATTTTAATGTTGAATAGCTTCTTCCTAATGTGCCATAAATATGTTCTGAGTTTATAGTCAAATCTCATTTTTTATTTTCTGCAGAACTCCAAGAGCAGCAGCAATTAGAGTGGACAGCAGTGCTTAGCATTGTGTTATTGTTATTCAGACAGACTTCATGCTGTCACTGTAATTTCAAGGCACAGAGGTACCAGGAAAACCTGGCAGACTCTCTTTTATAGTGGGTTAATTACCTCATTCATTGACACTCTTTTAAAATTAACCTGATTGTTTTTTTTTGTTTAAATATCAATTAAAATGTATTTTAAATAAATATACACAAAAATGCTCAAGATCCTAAAATCATTAAAGGCTAGATTGTACCTTATAGGCACATCCCTGAGAAAGGCCTCAGGGGGGAGTACTGGTAGGAATTGTGCCTCAGGGACACTTTTCAGCAAGATGGCTGACACCAGCTAAATGAAGCTCAGAAATGCCAAATGGAATTAAAAGCATCATTGTCGAAAACGTTTTACAGTTTGTTTATAATGATAAGTGCTCCTTCACCTTTTGAACTGTCAGATTGCTGAAGAAAATGGTTGGACCAGTCTCTTTAAGCAAAAAGCCTATGTTCTTCTCATGATGTGTGTTGCTTCAAAAAATACTGTTTGTTGAAATACTTTGCCTGCCTGCCGGATGTTTTAATTTGATTCTGGTTTTAGTTTGTGGGAGAGGGTGGAGTTCATGCAAGGTTTCCTACGCAGAACTTTTTCTCCAAGCTGCATCTGGTTGGTTGGCTTATGTATTTGGGAGTGTGTGCGCTTTGGGGTATGTGGTTGATTTAGAGAGGGAGGGAGAAAAATAAAAAACATGTTAAAAAGACAAATGCTTTAAAGTTACTTCATATCTCTGGTATGTATTCTGGTTTTGTCCTTGTTTTGACTTCTGGATGTGTTGGCTTTTTATAACTCTGGGCACAACATCAGAAGCAATTCTTTTAGTAGAGGTTTTAATTACAGGCAGTCCCCGGGTTACGTACAAGATAAGGACTGTAGGTTTGTTCTTAAGTTGAATCTGTATGTAAGTCGGAACTGGCGTCAGCCGCTGCTGAAACTGATCAGTTTCAACCACGGCTGAATCTGGATGCCAGTTCTGACTTACATACAGTTCAACTTAAGAAACCCAGGAATCCCCAAGTCAGCTGCTGCTGAAACTGATCAGCGGCTGATTCCAGGAAGCCTGGGGCAGAGCAACTCTTCCTCGGGCTTCTTGTAGTCAGCCGCTGGTCAGTTTCAACAGCGGCTGACTTGGGGATGCCTGGGGCAGAGCAGCTGGGGTGCTGCTGGGTTGCTCCAGTAGCGTGGCTCCTCGGAGCTACTGGAGCAACCCAGCAGCACCCCAGCTGCTCTGCCCAGCTGCTCTGCTCTGAAACTGACCAGCAGCGGCTGAATCAGGACGCCTGGGGCAGAGCAGCTGGGGTGCTGCCAGGTTGGTCCAGAGCGGCGCTGCAGGACCAACCCGGCAGCCCCCAGCTGCTCTACCCCAGGGGTAGGCAAGAAAAGCCTGGTCTGCTGGGGGGGGGCACTAGCTGCACCCCCCCCCCCCCAGCAGACCAGGGGGACAGGAGCAAAGCCGCGGAGCACGCCAGCAGCGGGACAGCCCAAGCGTGCCTGGGCTGTCCCGCTGCGGGCGTGCTCCAAGGCTTTGCTCCCCGTCTCCCTGCAGACCAGGGAGACGGAGAGCAAAGCCGCTGAGCATGCCTGCAGCGGGACAGGCCGGGCACGCTTGGGCTGTCCCGCTGCGGGCATGCTCCGCAGCTTTGCTCCTGTCCCCCTGGTCTGCTGGGGGGGGGGTCCAGCAAAGCCACTGGACCCCCCCAGCAGACCAGGGACACCAGAGCAAAGCCGCCACCTGGGTGGCTTTGCTCGTTTGCCCGGGAGCAAAGCCACCTAGGCGGCGGCTTTGCTCGGGTGTCCCTGGTCTGCTGGGGGGTCCAGTGGCTTTGCTATACCCCCCCAGCAGACCAGGGGGACAGGAGCAAAGCCTCCCAGGCAGCGGGAGTCCTGCTGCCTGGGCGGCTTTGCTCCGGGGCAAACGAGCAAAGTCACCCAGGCGGCGGGACTCCCGCCACCTGGGCGGCTTTGCTCGGGTGTCCCTGGTCTGCTGGGGGGGTCCAGCAGCTTTGCTGGACCCCCCCAGCAGACCAGGGAGACTGGGAGAAGCTTTTCTCGCTCCGGAGGACACGGGTGGCGACCCGCCTCCCATGAGGTCCAGGGCGAGAAAAGCCCCGTTCGTAAGTGCAGATCCGACTTATGTCGAGGACTGCCTGTATTCATCTTACTAGTCATTTCCAAGCTGAAGTGATACTCAATGGTACATCAAATAGTTAAGGTGCCACAGGACCATGCATACGTTCAGCAGCTTCCTATTACTTTTCTGTTGAGGTAATATACTTTCATTTGCATGGTATGATTTTGTTTATGGAGAAATGTTTTATGATCAACAGAGTAAATGTTTCTGGCTGTCTCATTAACTTTCTTTGTCAGACGTTCTTTTTATTATTTTCTGGCTCAGAAAGGGTGCTTGAATCTCAGAGAGGTCTCTTAGATAAGTTTTTCTTTTGCACATTTCTGCATACAACAAAAATTGTCATGTCAAGTCAGAAAATTCATGTGGGTGGCCATATTTTCAAGGCTCAGTCTTATGCTACAAGCCTTAAACAAAAGTGAGTTTTAATTTTGAGTTTGACCCTCAGAACTCCTCATTGCTATCTGGCAATGAGTTCACTGTTCTGTAACAGTAACTTCCCAAAAGACCTGATACGTGACGTGCTAAACTCAGTACCTCTGTTTTTGTGGCATTTATCTGTAGATGATACCATGTAAGTTCTTTAAAGAAACCTAGAGTCATGCTGATCATTACTGTTTCTGTGAAATATTTGTACAGATACTATGTACAATGTTACATATGTATAAAGGAAATATATTCATGACATCTGAATCAAGAGAAGATTCCCAAAATGGTTTCTGCCAGACCACATATTCACCTCTCTGCCTCAGTTCACATGTAAATTAAGCATTGTAATCCTATACAATGAAAGTTCTATTTCTATCAAAAGTCAGCAGGAGAATGTAACATCAACATCAGCTCAGTGCGCCAGGGAATAAACCCTAAAAAGAGAGTTGTCCTGTCTATGGGTGACTAACAATGGCTTTTGGAGAAAGCAAAAGGACACCTCTTTATCCTGTACGTGAAAAACGAATCAGGCAGAGAGCTTACAGTAATGAAATTGAGATCCTAACCTGCCCAGGTGTGAAATACTTCAAGAAAGCTTTGGGTAAGACTAAACTGCTTTAAATAGGTTAATCTTTGCATTTAATCTCTAGAAAGCATGTTATGATTTTTATATGTTACTGTTCTGTTTCCATTATCCTTTCTCATTATCTCTTAAATCTTAGTCTTCGATAATCAACTTATGATTGTTTTTACTGTAATTATATCTCAGTCCTGTGATACTATACACGCACCGATCCTCAGTTGAAACAAACAAACTAGAATCAAACCCTCAGTGACAGGGGCTGGATATCCCAGGGAAATGCTTCAAAGCAGCTCAGAAACTGAGGTTCATCCCACTGTTACCCTGGAAACAAAGTAAGGGCTGATGTAGCCCAGAGGAGATTCTTTGGATGTCTAAGAGACTGGAGATGACAGGGAGCTGAAACCAAGGAAGTGTCTTTCTCACTGGAGGTGGAGGAGTGACAAGGTGACTCAGTCCTTTTTTGCGGAAAGTCACAAAAAAGTTTAGAGCTTTTTTATTGATGGTTGTTTATTTTGGATAAGGGAAATAAACCCAATCCAAACCACCAAGATGAACAAGGACAAAAGGAGTGTAGGTATAGAAATCCAGCCTAATGCAACCTTCAGTGAAAGAGCCATGAAATCTGAGATGGCTAGGATAGCAGAAGATGACAAAACACTACAGATAAAGAGGGCCGAAAAAGAAGAAAAGCACCAGAGTTGGGGAGCTGCAGAAAAGCGAGCACAAAAAGAAACACACAGGATCGCTGTGGAAGCTGAGAAGTTAAAGCTGCCAGGTGAGGAAGCTGCACATCAGTGAATTATGGAGCCTGATGGACTGGTATGGTCAAAGGGTTCACAAACTCAAGATGCTGAAGACGCAGATACAAAACCCTCAAGCAGCAAACAATCCACCACAAGTGCATTTGCAAAGTTTTCAAATTGCCCTAAAATGTATTGCTTAAGATTTAGGAATCTCAAAAAGCATGATCAGACAAGCCATAGGGAATAAGTATGTAACGTGATTTAATGAGAAAGTGGGCAAAAGAAAAAAGGATACAGTTGTTTGACTTCTGTGCATGGGGATATTTCCTGAGTATATGTACTAAAAAAACATAGTGACAGTCTGTGATGAACCCATTACTAGTGTACAAGATACAGCAGATATTGCTTATTACTACATAAAAGTTAGATTGTCCAGTGAGCACAAAACCAAGAGCAAAGGGCAATGTAAAGGAAGGAGGGCATTTTTATTCAGGGAAAGCAAGGGCAGTGGAGAATCCAGAGATCCACAACACCAGATCAGCTCCCTTCCTAGTAATCATAATTAGGAGCCTCAATCAGTGGAGGGCCATCCAAGAAAACATCACAACAACAAAGTGATATCATAACAAGCAAAAGTTGTCTACAGTCATTACCATCATTATAGGTCCTCTATGTGCCCATTAAAGTGATAACATGAACATGAATGGAATGCTGCTATTATACCATTTATATGGGGTCATTGGTAAAAGACCGTCTATAAAAACCATTTCTTCACAACCAGAATGTTGTCATTTCTGGGAAAATCACAAGTATTACTGAATGAAATAAAGAGCTACCATCTCTTTTCCCTTTACTAACTTGGGTCTCAGTAGTACTTTTTAGGCAATGAACCACCTTATCATAGAATCATAGAATACTAGGACTGGAAGGGACCTCGAGAGGTCATTGAGTCCCATCCCCTGCCCTCAAGGCAGGACCAAATATTGTCTAGGCCATCCCTGGTAGACATTTATCTAACCTACTCTTAAATACCTCCAGAAATGGAGATTTTACAACCTCCTTGGGCAATTTATTCCAGTGTTTGACTACCCTGACAGTTAGGAACTTTTTCCTAATGTCCAACCTAAACCTCCCTTGCTGCAGTTTAAGCCCATTGCTTCTTGTTCTATCCTCAGAGGCCAAGATGAACAAGTTTTCTCCCTCCTCCTTATGACACCCTTTGAGATATCTGAAAACTGCTATCATGTCCTCCTTCAATTTTCTCTTTTCTAAACTAAACAAACCCAATTCTTTCAGCCTTCCTTCATAGATCATGTTCTCTAGACCTTTAATCATTCTTGTTGCTCTTCTCTGGACCCTCTCCAATTTCTCTACATCCTTCTTGAAATACAGTACCCAGAACTGGACACAATACTCCCACTGAGGCCTAACTAGCGCAGAGTAGAGCAGAAGAATTACTTCTCATGTCTTGCTCACAACACACCTGTTAATGCATCCCAGAATCATGTTTGCTTTGTTTGCAACAGCATCACACTGTTGACTCATATTCAGCTTGTGGTCCACTATAAGCCCTAGATCCCTTTCTGCCATACTCCTTCCTAGACAGTTGCTTCCCATTCTGTATGTATGAAACTGATTGTTACTTCCTAAGTGGAGCACTTTGCATTTCTCTTTATTAAACTTCATCCTGTTTACCTCAGACCATTTCTCCAATTTGTCCAGATCATTTTGAATTATGACCCTATCCTCCGAATTAGTCGCAACCAACCTCCCAGCTTGGTATCATCTGAAAACTTAATAAGCGTGCTTTCTATGCTAATATCTAAATCGTTGATGAGTGGTACTGAAGAATCACTCTGCTTTCAGCAAGAACTCTGAAAAGGCATTATTCTTCAGGAAGACACAATGCACCCTGGACCTCACCAGTAGGCATGAGAAGCATCTCCACTTCAACCTGTTTTAACAGGCCCTGTTCTCTATTCTACAGCCCTGACCCTGACCTTTTTCTGTTTCTATTCAGGTGACTTGATTCTGCAGGGCACCAAGGCAGGCCCAAACAGATGTGGATGTCTTCATTGAGAGCGACATGAAGGAGGTTCCTGTCCCTTTGCATATCCTCACTGAGGCTAGACACAGCCTGGCACTATACCTATAAAGGCCTACATTCAAAGTAACAGAAATGAAAGGGTTTCAAGGCTCCAGAAAAAGCCACATCATCTTAGTTTATTTGCCAAAATTTGAACAGTGAACATGTAGGGATATATATTCAGAAAGCCTTCAGAGTACAAATATGAACTTTAGCAACCTTAAAATATACCTGATTTGGACATTAGCTTAGAGTTGCTTTTATATATATATTTTCATACTATATTTATCATTATTCTCACTAATCCTTAGCCACTAGGCATAACCCTCTTACCACGTACGCCTCTGCAAGGGCCCTTTGTAGGGCTTGGAGGCCACTGAATGTCCTCTTACTCTATCTGCTGGATAAAAACAGCAGAGGTATTTCCCTGAATGTTGGAAGGCCCAGAAAGTCCAATGATTTGCTATGGGGAGTACACTTTGGTGACACTGAGTAAAGGTGCCACCAGCACCTGCCCATTACCTAAACTTTTACTCAAGTATTTCCTTTTCCCCCACTTCTAATTTCCAACAGTCAATATCTCTGCCTCAGAAAGAGGTGAAGGTATCTGGGATTACTGGTAATATTTGATGTTCCTGAGCGTCGCATGTTTCTAGGAATATTCACACCTCCCTCTGAGATGAAGTTCTGGCCACAGGTATCGGTGTGTTCATTGCCATTACTGTAGTTTAGTGTAATTGACCTGAAGGTGGAAGCAGTTCAGATGCTCAATCTCTGTAGGACTGGTCAGGACCTGGCTTCTTCCATGACTGCACCTACACCAATGACCTCCCAACACAGCTGAACTCTTTTGGAAAAATAAAGCACCCAAAAGTTTTGGTAAAGCATGTGAGGCGCAGAAATGAAGCATTCCAGGCTCAGCTGTGACATGAACTTAACACATGCTGCAAGATCTTCATCTTTGAGAACATTTTCCCACACTAGGCACAAATTCATTAAACAAAATAGATGTACACTAGGAAAGAATGAACAACATATGACATGATGAAGTTCATTAGAGATTTTCCTAGCTAACTTATCTGGAAACTGTTTAGACACTATATGCTATTTTGTCAAGATAGCTGTCTGTGTTGTCTGCTTGTCAGCTATTATTGCTGAGTCTACAGAATTCCAACTCAGTTTAATTGGGAAAAGAATGAAATGTCACAAGTTCTTAATCACTCTCATTTTGCAGGGAATGCTAGAAGCCTAGTACCTAAAGTTTAGTTTTACCATAACTATGCCATGAAGAGACATTTTTCCAAATCCTGGGTTTGTATAGAAAAATTTTCAACTGTTAGATGGAAAATATCAGTGGCTGAGACAGAAGAGAAAGCTAATACAGCTCTGTATTTCCACAAAGCAGTTAAGTAATGGCCTCTCCTGAGGAACAAACAGGAACTCCTATTCCTCAGATGTGTTTTCAAATTCCTGTTATTCAGTGACTGTGTTTTTTTTATTAATTAAACAAGCTCTCTTACCTCAACTGTTGATGAAACTTCCCCATTGCTAATAAGGAGCTAGCCAGTATTAAAAGACTGATGATGCTTTATCATGTGCACAGAGAGAATCAAATTCTCAAAAGGGATAATTTGCCAGAGCTCTATTGACTTCTGTCTCTAGGGCTGTGTCCAGACTCCATGCCTCCGTCGACGGAGGCATGTAGATTAGCCACATCGGAAGAGGGAAATGAAGCCGCGATTAAAATAATCGCGGCTTCATTTAAATTTAAATGGCTGCCCCGATCTGCCGATCAGCTGTTTGTCGGCAGATCGGGAGAGTCTGGACGCGATGCCCCGACAAAGAAGCCTTTCTTCATCGACACAGGTAAACCTGGTTTCACGAGGCTTACCTGTGTCGATGAAGAAAGGCTTCTTTGTCGGGGCATCGCGTCCAGACTCTCCCGATCTGCCGACAAACAGCTGATCGGCAGATCGGGGCAGCCATTTAAATTTAAATGAAGCCGCGATTATTTTAATCGCGGCTTCATTTCCCTCTTCCGATGTGGCTAATCTACATGCCTCCGTCGAAGGAGGCATGGAGTCTGGACACAGCCTAGATTTGCAGCCATTTTCCCATGAAAGTTGTTCCCTATGGGTATGTCTACACTACCCCGCTAGTTCGAACTAGCGGGGTAATGTATGCATACCGCACTTGCTAATGAAGCCCGGGATTTGAATTTCCCGGGCTTCATTAGCATAAGCGGGGAGCCGCCATTTTTAAATCCCCGCTGCTTCGAACCCCGTGTAGCGCGGCTACACGGGGCTCGAACTAGGTAGTTCGGACTAGGGTGCCTATTCCGAACTACCGGTACACCTCGTTTCACGAGGAGTACCGGTAGTTCGGAATAGGACCCTAGTCCGAACTACCTAGTTCGAGCCCCGTGTAGCCGCGCTACACGGGGTTCGAAGCAGCGGGGATTTAAAAATGGCGGCTCCCCGCTTATGCTAATGAAGCCCGGGAAATTCAAATCCCGGGCTTCATTAGCAAGTGCGGTATGCATACATTACCCCGCTAGTTCGAACTAGCGGGGTAGTGTAGACATACCCTATGATACATTTAAAATAGTTTAACCCTCACTACCAGAAAAAAAAACTGAATTTATTACAAGAAATACCTTTCCTTTTAGGTTTTGCATTTATCTTTTTTTTTTTTGAAAGTGAGAGTCACAATTAGTTTCAAGATATTTAACAAAGTTACAATGAGCCAGTAATAACTTTTGCAGTGAATTGACTAGTTCTGTGAAGGAAACAATATTTGTGCCTTGATCGTTATTCAGATAATTGTGCTCCATTGCTAATTAGGATGTTTTGCAAAAACTGCATAGTGAATATAAAGAACACCATGAATCCTGCTTTCAGACAGACATTTGATCAAAATAGAATATGTCCAGTTGTTTCACACCATTGAAAGACCACAGACTCTTTCAAAGGACAATGACCATTTTTAAAAGTTAGGAATAATATGAGAGCATCCAGCGACAATTCCTGCAAGGATTCAGAAAGTAATAAATGCTATCATAAGAATAAAGCTTGTGGCACAACTCAATAGTTTGCAGAGGATTCTTTGTCTTGTGGCGTGTTTTTTCCATTGCTATTTACTTAGTGGTGCAGGAAGTTCCTTTAATCCTGTTACTGTTGGGACTGAATCGAAGCATGGAGTTATACTGCTTCCTACCTGGATGATAATTGAACTACATCATTGCCATCATTGTTTTATTTTGTCTTCTTAGCGCAATGGCAGAAATCATTAAGAATTGTCATCCATTTTGTTATGTTATAAAAAGCCAGCTACACTGGAAGCCCGTATAAACTAGCCCTTTTTTCTAAAATGTTTAGATAGTTACCTTAGTAAATGGGACTAATTCATTATACCTTCCTATGATCATCTCAAAAGCACCAACAATAGCACAAATATTGAGTTTATCTAACAACACACACTTATTCAGAACCAGATTCTGCCATACTTACCTATGCAGAGTAGCATCTGCATCAGTGAATACTCTCATTAACACTCAATAGGACTAAGGCTCTGGTCAACAAGAGCTAAGATAGTGGAAACAGAATACTTGTCATATAAGATAACTTCAGGTGGGTTTTTTTTTTGCCACTATTGTAGTCTACTACTATTGATTTATACCTAGGAAGAGTTATTTCTAATTTTCAAGACTCTCCTCCAATTCCTCCAGAATGAAGAGACTATTGGCTGTGTCTAGACTGGCAAGTTTTTCCGCAAATACTTTTAACGGAAAAGTTTTCCGTTAAAAGCATTTGTGGAAAAGAGCATCTAGATTGGCACGGATGCTTTTCCGCAAAAGCACTTTTTGCGGAAAAGCGTCCATGCCAATCTAGACGTGCTTTTGTGCAAAACAAATCTGAGCTGTCAACACTGGCCCTTTTGTGCAAAAGCTTTTGCGCAAAAGGACTTTTGCCCGAATGGGAGCAGCATAGTATTTCCGCAAGAAGCACTGATTTCTTACATGAGATCGTCAATGTTCTTGCGGAAATTCAAGCAGACAGTATAGACAGCTGGCAAGTTTTTCCGCAAAACTTGCCAGTCTAGACACAGCCATTGAGACTGCTGTTTTAAATAGTCTTTCTTCGGGATGTCATTTTAGCACTATACAAGGGACATACATTGGAACAGTTATGTCAGAACATATAATGGAGTTTCTGCTAGTCATATTGGAGTCTGTGCCCAAAGAGCCCCTTTATGCCAACTGGCAAAGGGTAGACTCACCTCATTATTGTTAGAATATTCAGGCAAACAGTGTTTTGTCAGATATCATACAATAACAGGTGACACTGGTCATGAATATCATTGTGTGATGTGTGTTCAGGTTGTGAATAGAGTTATGTATGTGTGCTGGAAATATATACTTAAAATATGGTTTGGAGACATACATAAACAAGCCTGCCCTAGACAAGGGAATGTTGATGTATCGCTCTTCTGGGCTTCATTACAATCTGAGGGCAATGAAAGTGCATTTATATATAAGGTACACAATGTAATCAAGCTAACAGGTGGCAGAGGAAGTAGACTGGTGAGTACATTGGGAGACACACAGGAATCTGAACTCCCTTAAGGTCTTTCTGTCTCTAAAGAGAAAATGTAAGGGGAGCAAAAATACATGTGAGTTATCTATTAGGGGACAGGAGGACTAGCATCTTTGGTTCTGTGAATATTGGATCCTCCCACTGGAAAGGCTGGAGATGTTGGTAGCTTGATATAAATACAGAAACTGTTTAGACAAATATTGCAATATGTGAAAGTTAAGTCTTATACATTAGGACACTAGGTTAATTTTGTTTTATTTGTAGCTATTTTCTGTGACTGTTATCTCTGCTTAGTATTACTTAAATGTCTGCTCTTTATTAACAAACATTCATAGTTTTACTATAAATCATCTTAGTGTTGTGTTGAAGGTAAAGATTGATGGACAGGTGTTGTGGGGAGCTGACACACATTTGAAGCTCCAGCAAAGCTCTCCCTTTGAAAAACAAAGGGTTATTGGAAATTTCCATGAGCCAAATTTTAGTGGTCATCCATGGCCACACTTCTGAAAAGAAAACATGGAACTTGCAAAAAAGTATATTTGAAAGGAAGCCGGATCTGGTCAGTCTACGTCCTTGGTGAATATTCTGCTTTTGTGTCTGGTGGATCTTGTTTATACAGATAACTTAAATGTGGGATTTAATAGTGTTATCTGACACAGCTTACTGTGCCAAGACTATTTATAAAACATGATTTAGGGAGGATCAAGCAGAAACAAAGTGCCAAAATAATAACTGTACATAAAAACTACAGCCATAATTATAGAACATAACGTCCATGCAAGTGTACACATTTAACCTCATTCACAGGCTTTGAAAAATCTACAGTAAAAATTTAATCAAACTCCTAAATTCTTCTTCAGGCATTTGTATGCATGGATCCCAACTCATGTATGTAAGCCTTTAACTTTTAGCTAGTTGTGTCTATTGGGACTGTGCACACCCCTGTATAATTCCTTCTCACCATAAAGGACAGTGATTCAAAGCCCACAGTGTTCTTCCTCTGTGCCTGTAGCTCTTAGCCAGTCCTAGGGGAAGAAGATTTGTTCCGAGGCAGGCTTAAGGGAAGAAAATTTACTCCTCAGCTAGCTTGCAGTTTCATTTAGGCAACATCTACACTGTGGAGCTATTTGGGGATACTGAAAGTATCCTGAAATAGCTATTCTGCATCTTTAAAGCAGCCCATTATTTTGAAATGAAATAACAGCCGTGCTATTTCGGCATCCGTCAAGTGAGATCTAACTTATCCTACCAGATGACTCACTTATGGAGAAGCTTTCACAAGACAACCTGGAACAACCTGACTCACAACTTTCAGTTTAGTGAGAAAGGCCTTTTCATGGGTTGAGAGAGACACCCTCCTCCCCCCCATTTCAAGTCCCTCTTTGGGAAAGAAAGGATTTGAACAGGATCTTACCATCTCTAAAGTGCATGCCTGAGCCACTGGGTTATTCCAATGTGGGACTGAAACCAGGGTCCTCCACACATCCCAGATGAGTACCCTAATCACAGGGCTAAAAGTTATGAGGGAGCCCTCCGCATCTTCCTGCAAAAACAGAATAGATACTTAACTCCAAGAGAGGATTTTGTAGCTGAGAATCCAAAGAAGAAGAAGAAGGAGTCCTTTCCCTCTATACTAGACTCAGAGATCTATTTCCACAAGAGAGAGGTGGGGCATGGCATCTCCCATGGACCATCTTAGGCAAGGAGACACTCAGCATGCTAGCTTTTGTAATTATACTGAGGCATCGCTCTCTTCAAAAGCATTATATAGGCATTTTTGGATCCCGCTGATGTTGTAGGCCCCTAAGAGTTAGGTGTGGTTTCCTTTCAAATCTAGCTCAGAGTCCTCAACTTAAAATTCATGAAGACATCATAGAGTTAACATTTGGAACTTTTGTTTATAATCTTCATCTCTCCTAATTAATTTTCAACTGCCATATATTATTTCTGGTAATATGAAAATACCATTATAAATAAATTGGTCAGCCAGGTATCCTAATTTCCTATTTATATGTTGCAAATTACAACTAGGCTAAGTGAAATTAGAAGCAGAAGGAAACGCTAATAAAGTTGTGGTTACAATCATAATATTTGACTCAACTTTATGTGTACTTCAATTTAGAACTTTAACTCTCCCTAAGATGTGCTACAATTCATTACTCATGCTCACACTGTTTCACCCATTGCTTTCTATCCCAATCTCTTCAAAATGTTTCTAGAAAGATGACTGCCAATTCTAAAAGAGCCATGCACATGAAGATTATTGAAACAGTAGTTAGAAATAGTTGACGCTCAGATATGAACAACATTCCTAATCAGAGGCATATGAATTGCTCTTGGAAACTTGAGACATGTTCTTTATAAATCATCTCCAAATTAATGCCTGGCATGTGGTACATGCCTAAGAACGCTTTTAATGCCCATTCTCACCACCAGACAGGAATGTGTGGAACACTTGATACAATAATTGCACCACATAATCTTCAGGAAAAAAATAAAGCAATAGTTATAACTAACAGCCCTCAGAACTATTCTGAGTGATTTAAAAGACCCAGGGCTCATGCCGCAGTAGCAGTTGTGGTAGCTGGGAATCCTGAACCCCTTTGAATCACCAGGTATGGAGGCAACTGCCCTCTCTCTTCCCCTCTCCCCCCCCCCCCCCGACAAAAACACTGTTAGTGGGCCTGCATGAAATGTATTAGTTAATGATTAAAAAGTGATTAAACATATTAAATAGAGTTAACTTAAGCCTCACGTGTAGAAGACAATAGGTATGGTTAACATGTTTGTCTTCAGTGGGCTATTGGAATGTATGGTGTTTTATATAAAAACAACCAGGAATATTTTATATAGCTCACTTTAGGAAAGGTTTAGCAATGTGGTGATTTATGAAGGGAAAGCATTAATAACTGAGCAAGTGAGAATATGTATACCTAACAGCTACTTTCTAGTGTAGTTTATTGCAAAAGTAATGTTGCATTTAGTGTTTCTGGGGAATGATTTGGACAGAACTTTGTACTTTGACAACTTTGTACTTTAGTATTCTAAGTTATCCTGCTGAAATTAACTGATGACCTTACATGCTGATCACCCTTTGTTCCTGTCTGGTGCATTTATGACAGAAAATGTAGTGATTACTAATGATGTAATGGTGAAGTAATATCTCATTCAACCATGAAATATGAAACAAGAATGTAATATGTATATTACAGAGTTCACACAATGTAAATGTGTACACTTAGAAAGTCTTACCTACTATTGCTTTGTACAAAATGAGTCTTTCTGTAACATTGTATTAAATGTGTAGGGAAGTCAGTAGTCCACTCCATAATTGCTAATCCAGACCAGTTCTTATTAAACAGTATATTCTCAGATGGTGTGACACAGGCTCTCTTCATCATTCTGCAAGCTATAGAGCTATAGGATTTGCATGAATCTAACTCTTTCTCTTACAAATCTTTTCTTTTCTATATCTTATGAATATTTCTGTAAGTTCCTTCCTAGAGGATTTGTATGCAACAGGTTAGGCAAAAGTTGGGGGTAACTCTAAACACAGGGGAAATCAGTTAAGATAGCTGACTTATTACATCGTATGTCCAAACACATGCTCAAGCAGCTATCATTCTCAGAATTTCTGCTATTGAAAACATTTTTTCTGAGAATGATAAATATAGAACATAAAATCCGCCATATTGTGTCAGACCAAAAGTCCATCTAATCCAATAACTTGTCTTTGGACAGTGGTCAATGCCAGGTGCCCCAGAGGGAATTAACAAAATAGGTAATCATCAAATGATCTTTCTCTGTCACCCATTCCCTGCTTCTAGAAAACAAAGGCTAACTATCCTAACTAGTTACTATTGATGGACCTATCTTCCATGAACTTATCTAGTTATTTTTTGAATCGTGTGATGGTTTTGGTCTTCACAACATGACTGCATGTTGTGTGAAAGAAGTATTTCCTTTTGTTTGTTTAAAATCTACTGCCTGTTGATTTAATTTGCTAAACTCTAGTTCTTGTGTTGTGAAAAGGAATACATAACATTTCTCTATTTACGTTCTCCACACCAGCTGTGATTTTATAGACCTGTGTCATATTTCCCCTTAGTCATCTCTTTTCCAAGCTGAAAAGTCTCAGTCTTTTTAGTTTCTTACAGATACCTAATCATTTTTATTGCTCTTTTCTGCTTTTTCCAACTTCATATATCTTTTCAGAGGGTATATCTAGACTGCATCCCTCTGTCTGCAGTGGGATGCAGATTAGGCAGGTCGACATTGCAAATGAGGCAGAGATTTAAATATCCTGTGCTTAATTTGCATAAAAATGGCCACCGCATTTTGCCGACTCAGCACTTTGTCTGCAAAAAGCAGCAGTCTAGAGGGGGATCTGTCGAGAAAGAAAGCCTTTTTCGACAAATCCTGTAAACCTCTTTGCAGGAGGCATAAGGGATCTGTCAAAAAAGGCTTTCATTCTTGACAGATCCCCCTCTAGACTGCTGCTTTTTGCTGACAAAGTGCAGAGTCGGCAAAACACGGCGGCCATTTTTATTCCAATTAGGCGCAGGATATTTAAATCCCTGCCTCATTTGAATGTTGACGTGCCTAATCTGCATCCCTCTGCTGACAGAGAGATGCAGTCTAGACATACCCTGAGATGCAAAGGGGAGCAGAGGCAGTATTCAAGATGTGGGCAATACCATGAATGTATTTACAGGAAATATGATATTTTCTGTTTTATTATCTCTCTCTTTCTTAATGATTTCCAACATTCTGTTTGCTTTTTTGACTGCTGATGCATATTGAGTGGATGTTTTCAGTTGTCTATCTACAATGACTCCAAGAACTCTTTCTTGAGTTATAACACCTACCTTATACCCCACCATTTTATAAGTGTAGTTGGTATTATGTTTTCCAATCTGTATTACAATGCATTTATTGGCATTAAATTTCATATGCCATTATTTTGCCCGGGCACACAGTTTTGTAAGAGTCTTTTGTAGCTCTTCACAGTCTGCTTGGGACTTAACTATCTTGAGTAGTTTTGTTTCATCTGCAAATTTTGTCACCTCCCTGTGTACCCCCCTTTTTTAGATTATTTATGAATATGTTGAAAAGGTTTGTTCCCGGTACAGACCCTTGGAGGACACTACAATTTACCTCTTTCCATTCTGAAAACTGACCATTTATTCCTATACTTAATTTCCTATCTTTTAATCAACTACTAATCCATGAGAGGACCTTCCTTTTAACCCCACGATGACTTAACTTTGCTTAAGAGCTTTTGGTGACTGACCTTGTCAAAGGCTTTTTTGAAAATCTGAGTACACTATATTCACTGGATCCCCCTTGTCCACTTCCTTGTTGACCTCACAAGGAATTCTAGTAGATTGGTGAAGCATGATTTCCCTTTGTAAAAACCATGTCTGCTGTTCCCCCAACAAATTATGTTCTTCTGTGTATTTGACAATTTTGTTCTTTACTATAATTTTAACTATTTTGCTAGTACTGAAGTCATGCTCACTGGCCAGTAATTGTTGGTATCTTCTCTGGAGCCCTTTTAAAAAATTGGTACTATATTAGTTATCTCCCAGTCATTTGTTACAGAAGCTGATTTAAATTAGAGGTTACAGACTACAATTAGTTCTGCAATGAAGACGGATGCAAAGAATTTTGTCTGGAAATGGATGACAAGAGAGGAATCACGTGATGATTACCTGTTGTGTTCCCTCCCTCTGGGGCATCTGGTATTGGCCTCTATCAGCAGACAGGATACTGGGTTATATGGACCTTTGGTCTGACTCAGAATGGTCATTCTTATATTCTTATGATGTAATTCATTTAGTTTCTCAGTAATGGCTTTATCATCTCTGAGTCCTCCTTTAGCATCTCAATCGTCCAGTAGGCCCACTGATTGTTTAGCAGACTTCCTGACCATTGAATGGCAGATGGTTTTATATAACTTCTGGAAATATTGTAAGAAATTATACTTATTCATAGATATGAGGGGGGGACAGGACACACTTATGTATGTATGTGCACACACACGACTCGGTTTTGCCTGAGTGTGGAATACAGGAGTCAGCTCAAGCCACATTTTGTGCTTGTGGTCACCAGGAATACAATTCAGTAAATCACTATTCTCCATTTTTCAAAGAACACTTTCAGATACCCTTTTAATTCAGTGTGCAATGAAAACTTTTATATAACACTCAACAATAATATTGCATCTTACAGGAGAAAACATTCACTGGAATCTTAGTTAATGATTTCTTTCTTTTCACTCGAGAGGATAAGCTAACAGAGCAATATTAAATTACATAACAGTTGCATTTTAAATATTCAAGAAGTGTGAATTGAAATGACAAATCTGATGTCTTTGCAGAGCAATGTTATAGCTTAATTATTTCCACAACAGACAGTATCACTTGGTCATCAGCTCTTTCATAGATAATCAAAACTCCCATTTCAGTTGGGCTGCCTTTGGTAATTTTGAACCTATCAATCGCTTTATCCATTACCTTTATATTTAAATCTTCATCTTTTCTTCTGCATTTACCATGAAAATAGTTGAAAATGTTTCCTATTTCCATCTCTGAGCACCACATAAAGTGATAATGCAGATTGCATAGTTGCAAGTTACAATGAGAAAATGGTATTTTCTACATGGAAAATTGCAAATACAATAAAAACTTCTTGAAAACGTATATAGTAAGCAATGTAAAGCTAATGAAAGATGATAGATTGCTATCCTGAAAAGTGAAGTAAACTGAATCAAAGTATCAAAAAAAGTATTAAAAAAAGGTATTCAGTGGCCAGTAGAAACATCCCCACACCTATATGCTTTATTCCTGACTTTGAGGAACCAGTTTTACGGGTCAGATAATAATTTATTTTCCATTCCCATTCTAGACTTTCCCTACCTATTCAAGACTTGACCTCTCTCTTAAGATTTCCAGTAAGATTGCTGAATAATGCCAGTTATGACAAGTGGCAGATTTTTGTTAGGAATTAAGCACTGACACTGTTATTCCTCTTGAGTGGAATAATAGCTATAGGTATGTCTACCCTTCACCGCTATTTCAGGATACTGGAAGTATCCCAAAATAGCTATCCCGCATCTACACAAGCTGCCCATTATTGTGAAATATTTTTCAAAACAATAGGCACACTATTTTGCCACCCTGGTAAACCTCGTTACACAAGAGTTAAGGGATGGCTCAAAATAGCGCATTATTTCAAAATTTGTGTAGATGTGCCAAATTTCAAAATAAGCTATTTCAAAATAGATTTGAGATAAGATACACCTGTATCTTACAAAATGCAGAACCAAAGAAAAATCTTAGGGAGAGGAGATGTTGTGTATAAGGGTAGTCTACACAGTAACATTATTTCGAAATAACATAGTCCGTGTCTTCACTGCCGGCAGTTATTTCAAAATAAATTTGAAATACTGTCAAGCTGGAGGACTTTTTACTCTGACTCCTGTAACCCTCATTGTACGAGGAGTAAGGGAAGTTGGAGGAAGAGTGCTCTATTTCAAAATAAGTGCTGTGTAGACACTCCCAATTTTGAAATAAGCTATTTCAAAATAAGCTACGGAATTGAGCTACATAGCTCAATTTGCGTAGCTTATTTTGAGTTAAGCTCTGTTGAGTAGCTACACCCTAAGGGTGTGTCTAGACTCCAGGGTTTTGTCAACAAAAGTGGACTTTTGTCGACAAAACTATACCTGCATCTACACTACCACTGCGTTCTGTTGACAGTAAGTCGACAGAACGCGACAGTTTTGTCAATGGTGGTAAACCTCATTCTATAATGAGGAATAATGCTTTTTGTTGACAGAGTTCTGTCGACAAAAGGCGCTATTGCATCCACACTGTGCTTTTTCAAAAGAGAGTGTCTAAAGCAGCTTGCTTTGTCAACAGAACTGGCTGTAGTCCAGACGCTCTTTTTCGACAGAAGCTTTGTCGACAGTATCTGTCAATAAAGCCTCTGTCGACAAAAGCCTGTAGTCTAGATGTACCCTTAATGTTTACCTTTTATCACAATGCACATCAGTAGCAGAGAAGTCAAATTTAATTCAATTAAATAAAGGTGTCTATAATCTAAGATAAATCAAAGGAATTAATTATCATAGAAGAGTGTAAGTGAGGACACATCTGAAATATTGTTCACTGTTTCTTTTGTAGGAAAATAATGTATTAGAAACAAAAACAAAAATGAAGTGAAGGTGCCACAGTGACTCTCAGTCTCCCAGCATGTAGTCTGAGCTAAGTATGTCACTCAAGCACAGTGGAATTGCACTAAGTTGAAAATACTGTTTTACTTTGAAATTCACGGGAAGACTAAACAGGGCGATATAAATCAGTGTCAAGTGAAAGGATTAAAGGTCTAGATGAAGCACCAGACCGTGAAAGAAAATATCCAGAATTTCTTTATATGGTGAACAATTAAACTAAGAGCAGAAATTGTAGTAATTGCTATAAATCATTGTTAAAATGAATTGGACTGGTACTTGATTGCTAGGATATTGTAGTATACAACTAATAATCCAAAGGAGGGGACAAATCTTAATAGTTATTCTGATCCCCTTCTTTCCTAACATTGCCTCAGTCTTTATTGAAAAGATAAAGTTAATACTAACACAGTGGATTCAAAAGTGTACACGCAGTGTATACAATACACAGTAGCAGTCAGAAATGACAAAAACCCACAGTACACAAACATAAATTAGCAAGAGCTGACCTAAATGATAATGATCTTATTACACATTAGAGTCAGCTGACATTTCCCCTAATTTAAGGATACTGCAATTACAGTTAACCTACAGGTTAGTTGCTTTCAACTCTATCATCTTTGTGATAGTGTCACTGATATTGTGGCATCATGGAAATTAAATGCACCATAAAAACACAGCTAATTATTGTTGACTCTGTCAGTTCTCTATTGAATAGGTTTAATACTTTCAAGCCCATATTTTGACCTGTGTGTCTGACAACACCATCCTCTGTTGACCTCTGGTATGAACTGTATATCTCTTCTTTTTTAAGGATTAAGTGCATGTCTGATGTTACATTTTCTCTTTCTGGATTTGAGAATAGTTTTTTTTTAAATGCAACAGATAATACATGCAAAATGGAAATCTTAATTAAGTACTGGATTTCACATTTTCTTTAATGAACCCCAAAATAGCTACATTAATAAGTGCAGAGCTGACATGTCAATAAACCGAAATTCAAGATTCATGTCAGTGGGAACACAAAGACTCAATAAATTGACCAGTTGCCGAAAAGAAATCCAATAGGATAGGAGGCCCAATAAATATAATTATAAACAAAATGGGAGGAATTATTATAACATTCCATGAGGGCCTCATGAGCAACTAAACTCTGGCAGCAATTTTGGAGAACATATAGAAAAAAGCAATTAAACTGATCAAAAACCTGATTAAACTTATCTAAAATTATAGGTTAAGATGTAATCCAATTTAGAATGGGGTGAAAAGTTTTAAGCATAAAACAAAATCAAATAATTTTGCCCTCTCTCTTTCCTGGAATATCTCTGCACATTTTTTTGAGAAATATTTTTTTAGAGCAGGTTGAATATAGTTCACTGAATACATCATGCGCTGCATTTTGTCTTTTTCCATTTAAATAAGGATTTTTGTCAAGTATTTTAACGTGTTTCTAACAGGGCTAATGGCATTTAATGAGTAAATTATTCTACAAATACTGGTAATATTAACTGACTAAAATAGTCAATGAACAGTTTTGCTGGAATTTAACCTTGGTCTTATATTTTTATTCTTCTTTTTATATTACTGCAATAACATTTCTCATTTCCACATCTAGGTAGATCTGGGTGAACCTTTCATAAGAAAGCCAGAAAACTTATGAAGGCTCCTTATTTGGGATTTTTTATTACTCTGAAAATTGCATGATGGGTTGCAAACTTTGAGGTAAATGTGAGCTGCATTTTCACCCATTGTTGACATTTATGTGTTCCAGCCAAACTATGAAAATATTAGCAGTTATAGAGGAACACCTGAATAAAAGTGAAAGGGCTAGAACACATAACAAAAATAACAACAAAAAGATAAACTGACGTCCGTCTGAACTGAACAAGTGGAGTTTCACATAGATGCCTATCAGAAGGCAATCACATTCAGCTGATACCAATCACATGTTAACAGACTTAACACCAAATCTGTAATTTTCCCTTATAATTGTTACATGGAATTCCCATCTGATATTTCAGGTAAAAAATCATGACTGAGAGTCTTTTCTCCAGTAAATGTTTCATTAATATGCAGTGTTTAAGATCTTTATTTCGCTAAAATGTTAGGAACCACTAGTTTTACCTCAGGGACTCAACTTCTCCAGCTGGTCATTAACTGCCCCGTAAATTATCTAAAGGTTGCACATTATTGCTAGACAGATAAAAGCCATATTAAAAATGACATTGATAATGTTCTCTGAATGTTTTTTTCTTCATAAAGTAACTTGCAACCAATTCTACTGGCTCTTAATTTGAGGAACTAAAGACCAAAATGAACCAGGAATCCCCAACTGGTGTGGCAGTAAATAATGTTTTCCTGGAATTTTAATGTTACAATTTAACACTTTTGGTGCTCACATATAATAGTAACGAAATGAAGGACAGTATCAAATCTACAAGGAATGGTGACACTGGCACATTTGGATATAATTGTGGCCGGATCTACACTGGGGCTGTGTCTAGACTGGCCGGTTTTTCTGGAAAATCAGCCACTTTTCTGGAAAAAATTGCCAGCTGTCTACACTGGCCGCTTGAATTTCCGCAAAAGCACTGACGATCTCATGTAAGAGTGTTAGTGTTCTTGCAGAAATACTATGCTGCTCCTGTTCGGGCAGAAGTCCATTTGCGCAAAACTTTTGCACAAAAGGGCCAGTGTAGACAGCCCAGATTTGTTTTCCTCAAAAAAGCCCTGATCGCGAAAATGGCGATCGGGTGTTTTTTGCGGAAAAGCGCGTCTAGATTGGCACGGACGCTTTTCCGCAAAAAGTGCTTTTGCGGAAAAGTGTCCATGCCAATCTAGACGCTCTTTTCCGAAAATGCTTTTAACGGAAAACTTTTCCGTTAAAAGCATTTCCGGAAAATCATGCCAGTCTAGACATAGCCTGGAAGAAAAATCAATGCAAAATACACAACTCCAGCTTCGTGAATTGTGGAGCTGAAGTTGACATACCTGCATCAATTTTCTGGGGTGGCCCCACAGTGGGAGGTTGATGGGAGAAACACTCCCATCAACTTCCCTTATTCCTTGTGACAGCAAGGAGTACAACGGTGAACAGGAGTGCCCTCGCTGTTCGACTTAGTGGGAACCCTGGAAAACTGATCCCCAAACTCCAGAAGCTCAAATCCTGATTTCTGGAGAGTTGATCCTCTGGTAAGTGGAGATGTGGATTGTGGGAACTAGCTATGCTGAGCACAACAGCCTCATGAGAATTCCAGTTTCTCAGAATCAACCGTGAATCATAATTTCTCATTTTCGCCATGTTTTCATCCCAGCTGGCCCTGGGTGAAAGAACATCTTTTACAATAAGACAAAACAAACTAAAAAAGAAAGAAAACCCTAAATATACATAGGGCCCTTGAGCCATATCCTGAAGGTTACTAAAGTCAGGCTCTGCACCTTTGAATTTTATAAGCAAAGGACCTCCATTGAAAATGTTTTTTACCATTAACTGCAGCCATTTTGATCTAGGCTCTATTAACAAGACTACATCAACTGTTCAGAAGTGCTTTCATGTTCCATCAGAAAAGAAGTGATCTAACATTATGGCCCATATTAATAAAGATTTTAGGTACCTAACTCCTATTTTAGGAGCCTAAGTCCAAAATTTAGGTATCTAAATCCAATGAGATCATCAAAACACCTGCCTGGCAGCTGCTTGACTCTCAAGGACTCTAGGTTTCCACTGTTGGACACACACACACAACTCTAGTGCATAGGGACTTGTCTCACCCCAGTGGGAACCTCAAACCAGGGGAAGAAAGGTGTTTATCCACCTATCTTTCCTACAGAGCCTGATCAGATAGGAATTCTCAAAACTTACCTAACTTCACACGGAATGGTAGAGAAAAAGGAAGAGGAGACAGCCTTTTCTATAATCTTTTGCTCAGTGGTTAGGAAACTTACCTACAATGTTGGAGACCCTGATTTAATTCCCTCTGTGCCTGATGTAGAAAAGAGGTTTAAACAGGGCTTCCCACCTCTCCGGTGAGTACCCAAGTCACTCAGGTCAGGAACATTGTCATGTGGGTTTGCCTCAGTCTCTCCTTTTTTTCTCCTGGTCTATTAATTATATAAACAATTAAATATGCATTGGCCCAGGAAAAAGAGAACACCTTTATAGGCTACGTCTAGACTATAAAGGTAAGTTGGAAAAAGATACACAAATTGTGAACCACAATTTGCGTATCTATTTTTTTCCATTTTCCTGTCAAAAGAGACTTTTCCAAAATTTGGCATGTCTACACAGCACCAAATTTTAGAAAAACCTGCTCTTTTGACACATCCTTCTTCCTCGTAGCATGAGGTTTACAGGGATGGTGAGTGAGTACCTTTGTTTTTATGAAAATTGGATGCGCCGAAGTCTAGCTGTAGCCATCGTCCACTGTTGGTGTGTAGGAAAGAGATGGACAGAAAATAACATTTTGTTCCATGGAAAAATTCAATCTTATGGCAAAATATTTCAGACCAAAACCAAAATAATCTTATTCAAAATGGTGCTGTGTTATTTCATGAAAGCTGCCATTTGGATGCCTTGTGTTCCCATTCTCCCCTATGTGCTGGCCTATCTGGCCAGACTACATCTTCCATGATGCCCTTTTCTCCCCTTTTGCTGAAAGGCAGGGGAGTATCATAGGAACCACTAGCTGTGGTTTATCATGGCAAGTGTAGTCCAGTTACAGAACCTGGCCCATGGAGGAAAGTGAATGTATATGTTTCCTGATCTGCAAAATCCCATGGGGCACCACAGCGCCATTTTGAATTGAAATAGCTTTGTTTTGGTCCAAAAACTAAAAAACTTTTTGAATTAATTTTTTTCCATAAAATATCATAGTTTCCCACAGAAAGCAAACACTTGTGATGAAAGATTTGATTCATATTGAAACCCAAATTTAAATAAAAAACAGTTCTAAAATATTGTTTTTTCAATGAGACTCACTACTAAGTTTGTGTAACTAGCTCTCTGAGGAGCCAGAAGAAACTATAATATGCAAGTAGCTCCACCTGCCCACTTCAGCTTATACATTGTTATGGCTTTTCTATAATAAAATTGGAAGCACTCCAAACCCATACATATCTTTAGACTGAATTGAACCTCCCCCATATTTTCCCTCTCAACATACCTGATTCCGGTAGACAACAGTTGCTACTGCCTCCACTGACACTGTCTAGCATCTCCCTATTAATGATGCTCCAGAATACAAAGTGCTCCTGGGACAACACAATTGCCACATGATGTGGGACTTTCAGAAATTTCACATGGCTTTCAAAAGCAATTGGCCAAATAATACTGCCTCCTGGTGCTGCAAGCAGGGCTGCGGCACACACCCTAACAAAATCGCATGGATGCCTGTGATCAGTTTTGGAAAGGCCATCCAACATATTGGAAGAGTATTGTTTGCTTTAAAGGAAGTTTAACAGTCTTGTCCATTGCCAACAGTTTTCTTAAAGACTGCTGCTGCCATTAGGAAGAAGATGGAGCCCTCTTTAAAGTAAGGGCAGGGAAGGATGGTCACAAGTCCACAGAATATTGATTAATTTTTATAAGTTTTGGAACAGTCTTGCATATCTTGACCCATCCTCCCATTTTAGGACTCACCAAATGTCAAAGAGCTTTGAAATCCCTAACTTAAACTAATTTGAACTATATTTTGAATCACTGCTCACAAGAGAAAAAGTAGTTGACCTTTACTACCACTTTCTTAACAAGGAATAGAAACTTAGGTTCATTCCATGTTAGGTCCTTATACCTTTGAGCAATGCAACAAATCCCCTGTACAAAAGCTTGCAATGTACAAAATATCTATACAAGAAGATTCCAGGACTGACACTCTCTATGTCATGCTGAAACTTAAAATGCCTGTACAGTAGGGAAGCAAGTGGAGGTAGTATCTTTCATTGGACTGACTTCTTTTGGTGAAAGAGACAAGGTTGCAACCTATGCAGAGCTCTTCTAGATGTAATGGAGTGAGTTACAAGCATGGCTGAAAGCTCTTTTTTTGTTTAGAATACCACTGGGTTCCACTGCCACAGTCTCTTACAGTTTAATTTTTGAGTTCTAAGCCATTTTCCACTTTTTTCCACTTCAGGAATTATATCCATGAGATAGCATGGCCTTTCACCCAGTTTTATTAGAATGTAGTTGAATCACTAGAGTAAGTTCCTTACTGCATAGCTGTATGGTATGGTTTCTTCTTTTATATCATTCACTGCCTGAGCTACACATCACAGGCCAAAGTGAGCTAGATAGGCACTGGCCTAAACAGGAGGTAATGCAGAGCTGCGCCACCTCAGAAGAGGCATCTTCCTGGGAGAGACACAGTCCCTGCCCAAGTTCCCTAATACGTGACCCAACCTCCTCTCTTTTACCTCTCCTCATCAGTCCTGTCTTCATAGATGGATGCATGGAGGCAGAATTTCCTGCACACTTTTGAATGAAGGGATTTCAGTTGCTGCTCTCTGTTTTATTTATTGTGCATGTGGAGAAAGTCTATTTTTACCTTAGCCCTAGCCCTGTGCACAGATGGGGAGGCCAGCCATGATCAGACCCCATGTTTGCAAACAATGTCCTGGGCTGAGCTTCCTTCATATGAACACATGAGTTTAGAAATCAAAATTATATCAAATTATTTTTAAACAAACAGATTTTAAATAAATAGCAGGGAAAGAAATTTCATCATCACATATCCAAATACAAAAGTCTGAATCTTATTTCCCAAAATGAGACATGGATAACAGAATAGCAATAACTGAGCTATTATATCTGTACTCAAGAACTACCATATCCAGTTGGTTTAAAAATTAACGGATGCTATTAGAGTTTTGGTCTGACATTTTCAAAACATTTAATGTATGGAAAGTTATAGAAATGTTATGTCTTTCATGGAAAGAGAGCCTTTTTTGGAAGTCATTGTGATATGCAGATAAATATTACAGCACTTTACCTAATAACATCATGAGCTAGGAAAAAATACATATAAAAGAAATTTTGATATTTCCACAAAATCACAAAGAGCAAGCCATCTCCCTTTCATATTTAATAATGATCTTCCCAGTCAGCTGCAGCAGATGATAAGTGTAATATCTTTAAATGGTTAATCCAGGGATCACAGCTCAAGTACTTTATATGGTATGGAGCAAGGAAAGCTGTTAGTAGCCTCAGTGTGCATTTCATAAACCAAAGGATTTTTTTTTATTTTATGTTATTTTATTTTTTTTGTTTGGCTTTCTACTATATCTTAAATGCTTTATTTTTTCAGGGGAGAGATAAGGCCTGGTTCTTCACATAAAACTACAGCTTAGCCATTACTTAGTCGTTCTCTGTTACGGAAAAGGTCCTGTCTGTGCACAGATGTCTCAGATTAAATTGTATCTCACAGTCCTTACAGTGCTCAGTACTAGATGAACTGCCAAAAGGGCCGTAGGCAAGAACTAAATTGCTTTGGTTTCAGTACACAGTGAATTTGGCTCAGACAAGCTGAATCAGTACATTAAATGCGAATCCCTCACAGATTTGAAAGCAGCCTTTAGCACAATTATTGACTGTGAGTGATGATTATGTCTAATTGAAGGAGACTTTTGCTACCTGTAGCTCAGTTGGAGTCCATGAGAGCCACAGCAAGGCACTGCATCTTAATTCAATGTTCCAGCTTGAGAGAAGCAATTGAACCTAAATCCTGAAGTGTATACACATGGTCGATAAACTTTAATAAACTTTACAGGTTCAGTAACTAGGCTGAGTGTATATAATTCAATTTTTTAATTCAGGAAAGGAAAATAGCTAACAAGTATGTTAGGCTATAATAATGTATTAGTTCATCTCAGGCAGAAGCCCTCTCAGCAAAAGGAAAATGTATAGTTTCATGCTTGTCTTTGGTACAAGTCATAAATCTGCTGCTCTGTACACTATATTAATGCTCTACAGGTGGGAGATTACCAGGGTTTTTGGGTATGAACCAACTTTCAGGAAATTTGTGAGGGAAATAAAATAGTTTGACAATTTTGCATCTTTTCTTAAGGAAGATATGCCAATAATAAAGAGAAATGAATGTATTTCCTAATAGATTCTGTCTCTTCTACCAGGTTCCCGATACTACTGACATGCTTTCATAGCAAAACAACCAGTCATACTGAAACTCATGATATGCTATGATATTCTTATGTCTTACTTAATCCCTTCCAAAAAAAGTTATTGATTTTTCTCCATGAACAAAACAGATTTTTCTCAGGGGTCCATTGTTCAGAATTGTGTTTTCCTTCTGTTCTTTAAAAAATAAGAATCTGTCAATATGTTTGTTGGGATCGTTTCGCTCCCACACACATTTGTTGTAACCTATTGGCTCTTTTCTAGTCAAATTCATTTTATTTTAGACTAGAATCTCTTGGCACCATTATGATGATAATGTTAAAGAAAACACAGTGTTAAGGTATTTTCTATACTTTTCATAAACACCCAATAATTTGAATCTTATCAACTTTCAATATAAATTGATTCCATACCAAATGATGTGTTAAATGACACTAGTGTTTACCAGTTTGTTATTGAAGGGCTAATCTTAAACTATTTGTTCTGGCTTGCATTTTTGTTCTGGGTTTTGTATTTTTTAGAAAAGAAAAATGCACTGCAGCATTTTCCTTGGAATTGGGCTGTGCAAACAACAGGGAATAGAGATTGATAAGGCTGCTAAACACACAGGCCTGCTGACAGGGGACAGAAGGGCAATTACCCCAAGACCCAGCTATACAAAAGGGCCTGTAGCTCCTGGCTGTCACTATTGCGGTGGCAGTGGCTGTGGCCAGAGCCGTTGGCCCTTTAAATTGCTGGTGGAGCACCACATCCTGCACTTCAGGAAGAACTGAGGGCTACCTGAGGGAGGTACAGTGCTCTCCGGATAGGGCTGAGGGTTGGCTACCTCCAGCCCCACCCCTTCCAACTGAGACCCCGCCCCTTTCACGGGTGCAGAGCAGCTACCCTTCCCCAAGGTCCAGTGAGGCTGTTGGTCCCACTGTAAACACACAGCATACCTGAGCATAGCTGATATCCCTCCACCCACAGGAACACACCTCACTATTACCGAGAATACCATAGACCACACACTGCAACCTGAACTCTGCTCCCCTCTCACCTTTGTGCACACATACATTAATTGTTTCCCCAAACTTTAGTGTTTGTGGGTTTTTTCTATAATAGGTGGTTTTGTGCACAAGAACAGTTAAAGAGGATGATGAAAGACTGGCAATCCCAGGAATGTTCCGGTTCCACCTGTTGTAAAGTAACTCCTTCCACAGCCCTACAGCTGCACTGTCTCTAAAAGGGATTGTGTGGCATAATAAAGTAGAAAACTATATTAAAAGAACATTACTAAGATAGCATAGTCAAGCACTGCAAAGTTAGGGAATGCCAAAATTAGAGTCACCAATGTGCATCTTCAATGTGATTATGTAATTAAAGATTATATCATGAAGCATAAGCCTAAAGGAACTTTAAGATGCACGGGCAAACTTCATTGTAGAATTTCCTAACTTTTGCGACCTCACTTTTGCGATCATAGTTATGTTCTTCTAATGTAGTTTCCTAATTTATTACACTCTTTTTAAGTGGCAGGGAGTTCTTTTAATGTGATGTTCATTTAATGTAGCTTGTGTGTGTGTGATTTTCTATATTTTAAAAAAGAAAATGGGAATAGCGAGAAATTCCATTATGTGACCTCCGGAGGGTATTCACATGGCTAAAGGAAAGCAGGAGTAAATATATATGTGGACCATTGCTAGAGGGAGATGAGACACACACTTTGTTAGTGGGTTACACAGGAATTTCCTCACCAGAGAGGAATGGTGATACTCAGGAATCTTTCATTCCATTCTATGCTCTAGAAAGGAGTGTGTCGTAATGGGCACAAGTACTTCACTGTGTTTCCCATGCTTGGCCCTTTCCCTGTCCCAGTCCTGTCACTTCCCTACTGTTATATTAATTTAGATGGAATAAATACAAAACATAAAAAGACAGAAAGAACAGTCCAAGTACTTGAAAAGTAGAGCATTCAGAAAAGCTTTTATGTGACCAGCATTTCTTGATCCTTTTCCATTTAGCTGGAGAGAGATTTTATAAGGAAAACCTCCTAGTTTGACAGTCTTCTAGATGGTAAAAAAGATGTGAGATGTGCCTATTTGGTGAGAGAAGTTTGTTGCTATAGGCTGGGGCTGTTAACTGTTGTCAAAGCCTGATATTGTTTTATTTTTGGTGGGTTTGGGAATCAGCTGGAACTAGCAGAGATGGTGGAGTCATCTCAATCCCTCTCTCTGGCTTGGTCTGGTCAGGACATCCTTCAGGATTAGCATGACAAACACCTGAGGTTCCAGGCCAGTGTGAGTGCCAGCTATAATGGCAAAGCTTGCTCTAGTAGCCAGTTTTTCTCCCCCAAACCTCCTTTTTAAGGACCCAAAGGACACGAAGGCTGCCCCTTGCCAAAGAAAGGTCTCAATGATTTTTCCACAGGGGCAAAACAATGTATTTTAAGCTAGACTACTACAGATGCTTATTACAATTGTTCCCTTGTCTTACTCTGGCAAAATTCCTGTTTGAGTCAATAGTATGTTGACAGAATGAAGATGGAAGAAGTGGGCCCCATTAATTAATGACCTGATCCTTAGCTCTGTTTAAGCTCTGATCAGCTCAGAACTGAAGAAGCTTAGGAAAGGTGGCATTATGCCATCTTTATTTCCCCTTGATCCTTGGAGCAGATGGTCTGGTGAACGCTAGTTAAGGGTTAATGATTTTCTCACAGAGTAGTCCAATTTCTTGGACTCCTTACCAGAAGGATAAAATAAAATGACTTCCATGACTTATATCTCTCCAAGGCCATTTATATCAGCAGAGAACCAGAGGTGGGATACTGGAAAACACTAAAACTCTTTTCCTGGAATTTGAATTCCATTTCCTGGAGACTGAAGGATGAGACACTAGATGGATTTGTAGTTCCTATGCAGACTTTAGCATTACTCATTACTGTTTTGGTACTGGGATTATGTTTGGGTTGACCCTATCTAGTAGCAAAACTTAGCATGACTCCCAAGTAGTTAAAAGATTCTTCATTGTTGTTCTATGTCAACTGATATGTATTTAACAAGAAAGTGGAATAACAGCCTCTTCCCAACAGTACAGCACATGGAGTGAACTACTTGGCCCAGGGTCTGGAAAAGTTTATCACAATTGGGTCTTTTGCAGGGATTTTGTATTATGATTTGTAATAAAATCCGAACTCCATTACCTGTTTAACTTTAAAAGATTGATATGGAAGTTTTAAAAAGATTAAGGTTTCCAAAGTTTAATTCCCTCTTTTCCCTTTCATGCTCCCACCCCTTCTTTCCCATGTAACCTTCTTCTCACCACCACCACACATATCCACCTCTCTTTAGTTTTCATTATATACATCTGTTCCTTTTGTAGCTTAGGGAATGAATACTTACGTAAGAAATAAAGATCATAGCTTGTTTCTTTCCACTATTGCTGTGGTGTATACTAGTGAATTTGATCAGGCTGTAAGAAACCAGAAACCAAGAGACAGAACAATAAAATGGAGACATAAAGCAGGAAAGATAATAATAAAGCTACAATAAGTGTCATATCACTGTGGTTTATTTACTCTTTTGTTAAAAATTCAAAGTTATTATACCAATACATACAATAAGAGGAGCTAGTTGTGACTATACAGGTTACCTAACCTCTTTCTTTATAAGCTCTTATTTTCAGTTGATTATAACTGTGCCAAACTTTAACTGCTCAGGCTAAAATTTCCCATGTTTCCTCTTTATTTATTATTATTGTTATTATTTTATCACTATCATGACAGTGCCCCATGAATCTAGACCACATTGAGGGTATGTCTAGACTACATCCCTCTGTCACCAGAAGGATGTAAATTAGACATACTGACATTGCAAATGAAGCGGGGATTTAAATCTCCCGCACTTTATTTAAATAAAAATGTCCGCCGTGTTTTGCTGAGTCATCAGTTTGTTGGCAAAAAGCAGCAGTCAAGACATGGATTGGGTGACAAAGAAACCCTTTGTCGGCTGATCCCGTAAACCTCCTTTTACGAGGCATAAGGGATAGGGCGAAAAAGGTTTTCTTTGTCGCCCGATCCCCTTCTTGACAGCTGCTTTTTGCTGACAAACTGCTGACTCAGCAAAATGCAGTGGCCATTATTATTCAAATGAAGTGCAGGAGATCTAAATTCCCAGTTAATTTGCAATGTTGGTATGTCTAGTTTACATCCCTCTGCTACCAGAGGGATGTAGTCTAGACATACCCCGTGTGTTAGATTCATAGATTCCAAAGCCAGAAAGGATCATTGTGATCAGTTGGACTAACCTCGACTATATCACAGGCCATAGAACTTACCCAAAAGAAATCCAAAAGCATAGTTTTTAGAAAAACATCCAATCTTCATTTAAATATTGTGAATGATGGCATCATTATGACCCTTGGTAAATTGTTTCAATGTTAATTACCCTCACTATCAAAAATATATATCTTATTTCAATTCTGAAATTGTTGTAGCTTCAGCTTCCAGCAACTAGATCATGTTATACCTTTCCTTGCTAGACTGAAGAGCCCATTATTAAATATTTGTTCTCTATGTGGATAGTAACAGACCATAATCAAGTTACTCCTTAACCTTCTCTTTGTTAAGCTAAATAAATAGAGCTCTTTGAGTCAATCCCTGTAAAGCATGTTTTTCAATCCTTTAATCATTCTCATGGCTTTTCTCTGAACTTTCTCCAGTTTATCAACATCCTTCTTGAATTGTGGGCACCACAGCTGGACATAGTATTCCAGCAGCTGTGCCAAATACAGAGGTAAAATAACCTCTCTGATCCTACTCAAGATTCTCCTGTTTATGCATCCGAAACAACACTAGCTCTTTGACCATGTAACCGAGTCTCTCTTCGGGGGCCACCGGGCACACCCCCCCGAGTCCGAGGGTCCTCGCCTTAGTGTGCCTGGCACCTCCCGATCCCGGTCTCTATCCTGTCGTCCCCCTGGACGCGGGCCCCCCTGTCAGTCCTCCCGGGGCCGGCAGCCTCACTGCCTCTGCCTCGGCTCGGGTGCTGGGTCCTCCCCGGTCCACTCCCCGGCCGTTCCTTCCCTGGTGGGGCTTGGCTCCGTCCGGCTCCTCCCCGCTCCGGGCGTCCCCGCTGCGTAGTCGGCTCCTGCTGCTGGGCTCCACGCCGCTCCCGGTGGGGTCCTGCTCGGGTCCTGCGGAGGAGGCTGAGAGCAGAATCCTCCCTGCTCTCCCCAAGCCTCCCTTGCTGCTCCTTCCTCCCCCCTTTTGAACTCCCCGCTCGGCGTCTGGCCGGCCCCCGCCCTTCCGAGCGCCGGCCCTGCGCTCCTGGGTCCTAGTGCTGGCCGGGTTCCAGCTGTGCCGTCTTGCGCCTGCGCGCCGGTCACGTCGGGTTCCCCTTGCTCCACCGGCTCCGGCGCGCAGGGCTGGGTTCCTGTCCCCCGCTGACCTTCCCCGCGGGGCACGGGGCCGCGGTCCCCGTGGCTGGGAGTGCGGGGGTAAGTTCCCCCGTCACAGACCACAGCATCTTATTGGGAACTCATAGATTCATAGAATACTAGGACTGGAAGGGACCTCAAGAGGTCATCGAGTACAGTCCCCTGCCCTCATGGCAGGACCAAATACTGTCTAGACCATCCCTGATAGACATTTATCTAACCTACTCAAATATCTCTCATGTTCAGCTACTATTCACCAATACCCCCAAATCTTGATTCCTAATAACTACTTCCCAGGGTAGATTCCACATGCTGCAAGTATGGCCTACATGCTTTGTTCCTTGATGTATACATATACATGTAGCCATATTAAAACATATTGTTTGTTTGCACACTGTACGCCATGAAATCCAGAGTGCTTTGAATGAGTGACCTACTTTCTTCATTATTTACCACTCTCCTATTTTTTGTGTCATCTGCAAACTTTATCAGAGATTATTCATGTTTCTGTTTAGGTTACTGATAAAAATGTTATCTAGCATAGACCAAGAACCAATCAATGTGGGAACCTACAGAGAACACTGATGATTGATAGTGATACCCTGTTTACTATTACATGTTGAGACCTATCAGTTAGCCAATGTTATAACTATTTAATATGTTATCTGGTCATTTTAGGTTGATTTCCTTTTTTAGCCAAAAAGTTGTGCAAGGTCAAATGCCTTACAAAAGTATAAATAAACAGAAAGTTTTGCCAGTGTTAGTTATTTCCCCCCATCCATTTCTTAGACAGCACCAGAACATATGTTCTTTGGAGTACTGACTTGGAAATTTTGCATGGGAATATTTCTACATCCAGAAAGGTGTCTTATGCTACCCTTAAAAAAATCCTGAGTTATAGACCTCTGCACGTCACCATGTTTACTTCCTTATTGGTCTTGTTGGAGGCTTGCAGCTAAAACCTATAACTTTTTCTTCTAGAGTTCCCCATGTACCAATTGCACCAGGCTTGCTCCCAGACCAAATCAAGACTCTAGATGGCTGTACACAGAACTAGAACTCTGGATGTAAGACCACAGAAGCAACAGCCATCTGTGATGCTGACAGATCTGTACCTGCTCATCCCAAGGTCTCAGGTCATTCCACTTGTTAATTGGTACAAATCAAAGTAATTCTTAAATGCATATGAGTGTATTTGGTGTTTAAACTTCATCAAAACTAGGAAGTTGCTTCTTGCATTGTTTTCACTTATCATAGTGGGCCACAAGTTGAATATGAGTCAACAGTGTGATGCTGTTGCAAAAAAAGCAAATATGATTCTAGGTTGTATCAACAGGTGTGTTGTAAGCAAAACTCGTGAAGTCATTCTGCCGCTCTACTCTGCACTAGTTAGGCCTCAGCTGGAGTACTGTGTCCAGTTCTGGGCACCACATTTGAAGAAAGATGTGGAGAAATTGGAAAGGGTACAGAAAAGAGCGACAAGAATGATTAAAGGTTTAGAGAACATGACCTATGAAGCCAGGCTTCATGAACTGGGCTTGTTTAGTTTGGAAAAAAGAAGATTAAGGGGGGACATGATAGCGGTTTTCAAATATCTAAAAGGGTGTCACAAGGAGGAAGGAGAAAATTTGTTCCTCTTGGTTTCTGAGGACAGGACAAGGAGTAATGGGCTTAAAGTGCAGCAGGGGAGGTTTAGATTGGACATTAGGAAAAAATTCTTAACTGTCAGGGTGGTCAAATATTGGAATAAATTGCCAAGGGAGGTGGTGGAATCTCCCTCTCTGGAGATATTTAAGAACAGGTTAGATAGACATCTGTCAGGGATGGTGTAGACGGAGCTTGGTACTGCCTTGAGGGCGAGGGGCTGGACTCGATGACCTCCCGAGGTCCCTTCCAGTCCTATTATTCTATGATTCTATGATTCTATTATCTGTATCCTGTTGTAATTTAATAGCAAACCTTTACATTGTAAATGCCCCTGTAACTGTGTAACCCATTGGACAAGAAAGAATCTTGTGTAATACAAGTAAAGAAATTTAACAGAAAAGAGCTAATTTAAAAGGAAATAGTCATTGAGGTCAAAGACTCTAAATACACACATCACATTACATCATCAGAGGAAATGCCTGAGTGGGTAGTAATACTATCAGCTTTTTCTATAAGAAGAATCTATAAGTACAGATTCAAGGAAGGATCCTCTGGAATGTTTGGACTCTTATAGGGAAGTGTATCAGATACAAAGTAAAGCTCCCCAGAGACACTCTGGGTAACCTGAAAAAACTTTCGGAAATTGGCAGCTTATCGCATCACTGCCACTTTGGAATTATAAACTGTGATGCACCTGTGCATATTTTTACCTGCTCTAACCTCTGAAAACCTCTCACTTCTTTTTTTTTAAGCTAATAAACTTTTAATTAGTTTAGTATAGAATTGGTTCCCAGTGTTATCTTTGGTCTGAGATCTAGAAAACCAATTGATCTGGGGTAAGTGACTGGTCTCTTGGGACTGGGAACAGCCTGCTGTGGTGTGATTTTGGTGAAGTGACCGTTTATCCCAAAGTCCATTTGTCTGGTTAGTAAGATCAAATGGAGAATCCAGGGAATTGTCTGTGACTCTGTGGTAAGACTGGTATAGAGATCTAGGGGTTCACATATGTTACTAGTTTGAGGATATCTAATTATAGAATACACTACAGCTTGAGGTGTCTGCCCTGTTTTCTGACAGTCTGCCCTGAGGCAGGCATTCATACTTGTGAGTCACTTCAGACAGCATGACACCACATCTGTTTCATTCACCATAGGGAAAAGTACACTGAACTGGCAATCAAGAAGTGACCATGAGCACTTATCTCAGTTCTTTTACTGACTAGTGTTAATTCTGTGTACTTCACAGTCTGTATTATAAATACATCATATTCCTATGGCAGAAGGCAAGTAATTTACTTGTTTTACACAAGCTGCAGAAGATCACTTGTGGTGCAGCGCTGAATAGACCCCAGGTGTCTAATACAGTAAGTTTAATTCAAGTCTTCTCAGAAAGTACCAAATGGGCTTTGCTGTGCTCTATCATCTCTAGACCACTTTCCTCTCAGAAACAGAGACCAGAGCCAAGAATAGAAACCAGGATTCCTGATTCCCATTCCTTTGCTGTCTTGTAAATAGTCCTGGAGGTTACTGGCAAAGTGTGTACTCACATCCTCCCCTAGTGGCTGCTCTTCATAGAGGATAACAGCTCACTCTGACTTTCAGCTACTCCTTCTACACATCTGACATAGGTCTTTGTTATGGATCAGAGGGGCTATAATGGATGTGGCTAGCCTGCCCCCACCGTTTCTCTCAGTTTTCCTCAGTTTCTCCACCCCTCCCCTTTTGTTCGCTGTGTCAATCTCGGTTTCCTCACAAATGGGGAATTGGGGGGTCCGGGCCCACCCTCTCTCCCGGACCCCAGCCCAGGGCCCTAAGGACAGGATCACCAGATCCTGTCCTGCCAGTGGGGCGCTGGCCCGAAACTCACCAGCACACTGGCATCCTTGCCCTGCCCTGGGCTGCTTCCTATTCCCCTCTCTCCGTGCTGACCCTCCATCTCCGGTTCCCCCATGACTCCTCTCCCGGTCCCGGTCCCAGACGCGTGGGTCCGTCAGCTCTCCTCCCTCGCCTGTTCCCGCTACCGCCTCCACTCTCTCGTCCTCCGTACCCTCCCTCCCTACTCCTAGCCCCACTAGGTTTTAAATGTCCATGCCGGTGTTCCGACGTGATGACGTCGGCCGCCGCGCAGGTTAGCTCCGTCTCTTCCTCCATCCCCCAGCTCCCTGCCGGCAGCAGGCCTATCGCGCCACTCTGCAGTTGGGCGGCTGCGGCTGAGCACGTGCCACACGTTGCCCTTACCCCTCGGGCCGTCCCGAGGAGCGTTAGGGTGACCGCGGGTTCAGTGCGGGGTGGGTCCGCGTCCGCGGGGTGGAGGCAGCCCGCCCCGTCACACGGGCCTAAATACCAAAAGACTGGTCAGAATTTTTTTCCCTTTTGGAACATTTCAAATTTAATTGAAAAAAAAAGAGACCCTGTTAAGCATAAAAATGTTTGATTTTCCATTTTGAAGTGACTTTACTTTTCATTTTAAAAGTATACAATATAAAGTAAATGTTTCACTAAATCCCAATAAAAAACATTTTATCTAAATGAGACATCTCAATCAACCTCAAATTTTATTTTATGGAAAATGTATTGCTGGCTTTATTTAGATTTAATTTTCCGATAAAATGGAAGGAAAATATTTTAAAATCATGGATTTTCCCACAAAAGAAATAAATCTGGTTTCTATCCAGATCAATTGTTCTAGGTATCCTGCCTCTCTTAATGCACAAGGTGTACACTGAGTGAGGAAGAGGACTGCAGGAAAAGAAATTTTTCTTGTGTCTTTCTTAAATCACTGTATTTGGATGCAGGAGAACTAGAAAGCATTTAGAATTACAATGAAACAATATTGATTGCTTTTGGCTACTTCTATTTCCTTAGAAAATTCCAATTGAATGTCTAGCTTAAATGTGGCAATTATCACACTGAAATGTGGAACCGTTAAAAGCTGTGTATTCTAGCCCTGAACCAACTCAAAGCCCCTGTAAACTGGCATTTCTAATCTTCATAGAAAGTCCAATTTATAGTCTGGTTGGGGCAAGGCTACCAGGCTACTTACCTGGTTCCACATGGCTCCATGGGAATGGTAACATGTCCCTGCAGCTCCTATGTCTCAAAACACCCACAGGGGGTTCAGAATGTGGGAAGGAGTGTGGGGCTGGGTGTTGGGGTGCGGGAGGAGATGCAAGGCATAGACTATGAGAGAGAATTTGGATGTGGGAGGGGACTCAGGGCAGGGGATGGGGCACAGGAGGGGTTTTGGGGATCCAGATCAGGGGCGGGCGCTCAGATCAGATGTCTCCTTGCAAGAAGCTACCTCCTAGGTGCACCTCTGCATGCTGCCTTCACCCTCAGGCTCCCAACCAGTGGGAGCTGGGGATCCAGTGAATGAAGCAGGGTTATGTGGGGTCAATTCCCAGAACCGTCTAGCCATGCCTCTCTCTAGGAGTACCGGGGGAAGGTTGATGCTTATAGGGACCCACTCAAGGTGAGTGTCCCTTACATCTGGCACCCCGGAACCCATCCCATGCCCCAACCTCCTGCCCTGAGCCCCATCCAGTATTCAAGCCCCCTCCCAGAGCCCTCAACCTGCATCTCCTCCTGTGTCCCAACCCCCAGGCCTGCACCCCCTCCCACACTCACACTCCCTCCCTCTTATTTAACTGGAATTTTTCACTTACCGGTGACCCCATTCCATCAACATGCTGAATTAAAAAGCTTTAGCTGTGTTTAAAAGAGTAAATAGAGAGTTTTAGTCTTGGTAATGAAGAAAACCTCAGAACATCTATAACTATGGAATTGCTACTGGCACCTTCATAATACACAGACAAACTAATTATAACACATTCCGATCAAGTCAGTTTAGTAGAATACTTGTACATGGCTTATTTTTATACCTGAGGCCCCAGGAAGCAAGTATGGTGTTATATGGCTTCATATTACCTAACTACATAGTTTAGACTTTGTTTTGAATCAAACCTTTTAGAAATAATTAAACAGAGAAAAGTACTTAATTATGCTACAAACGAGTCAGATGTTAGGATCTTGTAATGCCCAAAACCTTATACTAGCCCCTAGCTTCATTGTGAGCTGTTAAGATTCTGCTGACAGGACTCTTTGAAATTAAATTCAGATCAAGTTAAATCCTGTTTTGAAAAATATAATTATACACTGTGTTTTGGGAATTTTTTTTTAAGTTAGAACATTTTCTGACTTAGTCCATTAAAAATGCTTTTCCTTCTCTATTTTTGATAACATAACAGCTTGGTGAGAAATGTGAGTGTCATTAGGCCCTGTGTTGGCAATGACATATACATAGGGGCCAAAACTATCTAAAACAACCATTTTGGATGCCCACATTTGGAAGCTTTAAAGGGGCCTATTTTTCAGAAAGTGAGTGTTCAGCATCTTCTGAAAATCAGTTCCCTTGAAAGTGTTTTAAATGGGACCCCAAGAGGTGGGGCACCAAAAATCATTGGTCATTTAAAAAATTATTGGCCAAGGCTTCTAAGTCTTATAATATAAACCAATCAGTTTTATTTCAACATCGCTATTTTACCCCATCTACCTTCCTGCTTACTTATCCACATGCCTACCTAGTAAATATAAGCATATTAAAAAACCAAAATAAGTATCAATACAAGGAAAAGGTGGAAGAATCAACCACATAAAAGTCATGACATTCCAAAAATACTTTTCTCATATTAACTGAGTCACATTGCATGTCCCATACTTTAATGGTATGCATGTTCATTAAAGTTTACATTAAAAAAGGAGAAAGAATTAGAGATAATTACATATTAAGTGTCAAAACCCACTTGCATGGAATTTTTATGTGGCTCATTTAAGAACTAAAAAGTCAGAAAATGTCAGTGGTAAGACTGCACCTGCAATCTTAACACTGCCCCGCCCCTCCGTATGCATAAATAGCCTGAGTAGCCAGGCTTGTCACTGGGGAATTCTGTGGGCAGTGGGGCACAGAAAGGAATTCTTTCATCTCCCCATGCTGTGGAATGGCACCAGTCTTTCCACAAACACAAATACAGGCTAGTGCCTGTGCTGTGCTGGTTTATAGATTTATGTAAGTAGAACTATTTTTCCTCTCACCATTTCTCCCCTCCCGCCATATTTTCACATGCCTACTTGGCCAGCAGAATTTAGAGGACAGATTGTATGTGGGGAGATCTTTCATTTTATTGTTGCTCCTTCTACTAAATCCTACTGCCCATTGAAGTCAAACTCCCACGGATGTCATCTGGGCCAGGATTTCACTTTATGAGTGTAAATTATGCACATGCTACACACTTTTTAGCACTCTAGCTGCTGCAAGTTGCATACGCTAGTTCGTCACTTGAATATGTTTTCTGGCTTGTGTATAAGCCAAGTATAATTTACATCACTGCTCAAATAATCCTAATCAATAGGGGATGTCTACACTGCATGGCTTAACTCAAAATAAGCAAAGCAAATTGAGCTATGTCAATTGTGTATCTTATTTTGAAACAGCTTATTTCAAAATTGGGAGCATCTACACAGCACTTATTTCGAAATAGAGCACTCTTCCTCTGACTTCCTTATTCCTCGTATGAGGATTACAGGAATCAGAGTAAAAAGTCCTTCAGCTTGACAGTATTTTGATATTATTTTGAAATAACTGCCTGCTGGGTAGACATGGATTAAGTTATTTTGAAATAGTGCTAGTTGCAGTGTAGACGTACCCTAACTTAGGTCACAAGACTTCCAAGGGAATTGTATTTGTTCACATCTAATCTAAGTTTAGTATAACTTCTTCAACTTGTCCCAGTATGTATATTTGTAATAATTAACAAAAAATAAAACTGGGGAATAATCCATAAATGTGAACTTAAAAATTGTCACAGTTTCATTCTAGATATTTTGTGTCCCTGCGATTTTATTTTTTCCCAGGTAAATTCCAAACCCCTGTTTTTCAACTGAAATGTTGCACTTGAAAAATTTCAAGTAGAAAAGGTACAGAAGCCATCTTCAAGATGTTAATATGTGAGTTACAAGTGAGGAGAGAGTGTGGAAGATACAAAAAACTGAATAATTATTCTTTGGGGTGGTGATGCTGTGTCTGTCTCTGTATCCCCATTTCTTCCTATCGAGCTGACAGAGTGGACATTCACCTTCATCTGAGGTCTGACTAGTGGTCATTTGATGTTGTGTGAGGTGAATTATCTTTACTACAAAAATCCCCAGGTAAATAACTGAGAATGGCACTAAATTGAATGTCAACATTTTTGTCCAGCTGACATGAACAATCTCTGTGGAATGACTAGTGTGCTTCTTTGCTACATGACTGGCCTATATCTCCTTACCACAGGTGTCTAAAGGGGTGGCCCCTCAGAACAAGAATTTCTGAAAGTGAGAACTCAATCCCTAGCCTACTGTAGAGCTTCATAGAGCTAATCCCTTTGGGTATGTCCACACTTGCACCCTAGTTCGAACTAGGGAGGCAAATGCAGGCATTCGAAATAGTCAATGAAGCGGGGATTAAATATCCCACACTTCATTAGCATGATCTCACCAGCGCATTACTCCAAATGCCAGCTGTTTCTAAAATGAAAATGTGCTCAAAAGACTAACGTTAGTTCGAACCAAGGGGTTTGGTTTGAACTGAGAAACCCCCGCCGTGTCCCAGCGCGCACTTTCACTTTTGAAACAGCTGGCATTCGGAGTAACGCGCTGGCGAAATCATGCTAATGAAGCACGGGATATTTAAATCCCTGCTTCATTGACTATTTCAAATGCCTACATTTGCATCCCTAGTTCGAACTAGGGTGCAAGTGTAGACATACCCTTCTACTGTAGCCAGCTTGCAGTGAACTGAAGCAGACACACTCTCCACATGTACTAACAAGTGATTGATAGGGAAACCCCAGGTGCCTGAACAAATAGAAAAGAAACTCTTAGTTTCTTCTGACTGGCTCAGAGAAAACATCCGCAATGCACCCTTCCCTACTAAGAAAGATTCCAAAATGGCTTCTGTTGACTCATCTGAGTTTGTAGCACAAGCACATGTCAGTCACTTGTAAGAAACAACCATGCCATGTTAGCCAGTCAGTTTTTACTGTATCACCAATCCTGCTTGAAAAGTTAAATTGACTAGCTGGCTTGGAATTGCCCCAGATTTAAACCCAAGACGTGATGAGCATCTACAGCTCCTGCTGCATTTATTGGCACTGGCCTTTGGCAGCATTAAGAAGACAGCGAGCTCCTTGCAGGATAAGATAGAATCTCTGTGCCCAATTTCACTGTAAAATTGCTAAGGGTCTAAGGCTAGGTGAGAGTTCCACAAATGCAGACATATGCTATTTGAGGTGCTTTTAATTTTGCATGACATGTTTTACACTGCTCTAATTATCAGTGGTGTGAAAAGTTAGCTTGGCACAGTAGGATAAAAATAGAATATATCATGATTTCTCATTTTTTATTTTGTCTGGACAATGCAAAGTTATATCATTATATTGTTCATGAAAAGCAGAATGATTATTATTGCTGATTAGCATATTTGACATGGGCTTATAACTTTTTTCAGCCTCTCTTCAAGTTCATTAATTTGCCTAATTTGTTAGCAATAATATTTGGTAAGGGAGGAGCTCATGATACTGTGAGGCTTGCTTCTTGTTGAGATTGCCTGTTTAGAAAGGCACAGACAAGTGTCAGTATGTTGTAAGAAACCTCATTCAATTTTAGCTAGTTATCTTTTACCATATTACCAATCCAGCTTGAAAAATTAAATTGCAAATATACTGCAGAAAGATGGCTTCAAATTGCCCCAGATTGAAACTTGGGTCCCAGGATGATTCCTTTTTAATAATTAAACTTGAACTAGAATGTATGAGGTTTAAATAGCAATAATCAGCATCACCTATGATGCTGTCTCTAGTTGATTTTCTTCCTGTGCAGAGACTGGAAGCATACACTAAGATGTGTCATTATTATTGGGTTTCAGTAAGTAAAATCTGATTGAAATCTACTATATGTTTGAGAGTTCGTGTGTCTGACTATGTGTCTGTCTGTTCAAGAACTCCTTCTAAACGGTAAGAGCTAGGACCACCACATTTGATATACAGCTTCTTCTTATCATGACTTAAAACATGGCCAGGGTGTGGTTGTGCCAGAAAAATGGGATGTGCCTGGAATGAGATTCCTTCTCATAAAACCATATAGAAAAGAGACAGAATCATGAGGCACTTGAAAGGAGCTGGCTGAGTGTGCCACCCCACAAGGAACCCTTTAGGGAGAGTTGGAGGGGTTCAAAGTCCCCCTGCCTGCAATTCATATGAGAACATTGCTTGGCCGTCCCCCTTCATCCAGGAGGACAGTTTCCTGCATTCCTCACTCTGGCTGGGGAGTGCAGGGGACTGAGGAACCTGGATCTGCCCCAGCCAGAGGACATGCACCCCTCCCCCCATCTCTGCCTGCTGGAGCTGCAGCAGCCATGGAGAGATGCTTCTTACCTGGTCCCCAGCTCCTGCAGTGAAAGAGGGCTGGGGTAGTCCTTTCTCCCCAGGACAGTCTACAGACTGAACCCCTCATTTCCAGCCCCCCCTCAGAGCAATGTACCTTAGAGCAACGTACATTTTCATTTTACTTTCCAAAAAACAAAAATTAATTGAGTTAAGGACCCGAGCAATACCGAGTAAATCTGTTAGTATATTTAGCACATACCAGTCTTAGTAGGATAAATTGTTACCTCTTTCCAGTGACATTTTGGTTATTTATTTCTAAGATTATCCTTCTTTTCAAAAGAAACAAAGCGAGACCACGTCTCAATTATTTTAGCCTACTTCAGTTACAGCTGAAGAAGTTGAGTACCTACGGACACCATTGCATATTCTTCCTCCCCTGCCTCCTCCTCCCCATGTGTGTGTCACCTCAGTAAACACATTCAAGTTGATAAAGGTTTTATAGGAGTTATTATGAGCTTTTTATTTTAAAGAAGGAAAATGAATAACTGTTTTCCCTCTTATTTGTGGCATCCAACTCCTTTCCTCTTACACATTATGCAAACTTCAAGGAAGAAGCAGTTAGCATGTCAGAGAACAAGTGATGATAACTCCTGAGTGGTGCCGTCTGCAGCAGCTTCTTTCACGACAGGCACATTAGTCTGGATTTTAGCTGCTTCTCCTTAATTGGATTGCTTGCATAAATTGCAATACAAGGTGGACATGTGATAGCTTTCTTTTTTCCCAATCAGTCATGTCAAGAGAACCTTATGTATTTTATATAGAAATGGGAAAAATGATAATTTGAAGAGATGAGAAGATGGTGCTGGGTAAAAAGCTGATATTCTTCCTTTATAACAGATAGCCCCAAGTTGTAGAGGCCATTATTTCTTGCATTTTCAGAGCAAATGAACTTGACAGATGGCTGTGTCACCTAAACCCCTACCTACCAACTTGATTATGCAGAAAACAATACAATAGAAAAGAAATCATTACTGAAGGAACCTGGTTAGTCCACAGAGGGCTGAGCGATGCAGAAGAACAAAATTACAGTTGTGGAATTGAACAGCAAGAATGCATTTAACATAAAGTGGGTTACAGCAAGGCAATCAGTCATGGCTAAAGCTATTGTCTGGGCTTGCTTGCATGGTATATGAAGTAATCTGTCATCTACCACTGAATTTATGCTTAGTTTATAGTAGGAAACTACAAAGGTTTTGCCAGGGCATGTTTCAGTAGTCTTAAGTAGCTCAACTCTTGGATCTATAAAATTAAAACTATAGGAACTCAGGACATTTTTCTGTTCTCAGTGTGTGTTGGAGGCCATTGCTTTAATACAGAAATGATCCCACCAACCTCCTCTGTTTCTCTGACATTAACCAAATCACACCACTTATTGGAAGTCAAAGGGCAAAGCTTTATTCACAGGGGTAAGGTAAACAATTCACAGTTGTTTTATGCCATATTGCACCATCATTACAGCACACTGGACCTTCCTGCAAGTCAGCCTGCAGGTTCCAGAAAGTAATATGCAACATCTATAACAAAATACAGGACTATGTAGCACTTTAAAGACTAACAAGATGGTTTATTAGATGATGAGCTTTCGTGGGCCAGACCCACTTCCTCAGATCAAATAGTGGAAGAAAATAGTCACAACCATATATACCAAAGGATCATCATCTAATAAACCATCTTGTTAGTCTTTAAAGTGCTACATAGTCCTGTATTTTGTTTCAGCTACACCAGACTAACACGGCTACATTTCTATCACTATGCAACATCTATGGCTTACAGCAGGAAGACACTCACTTTCTGCAGTTTCATAAGCTCGCCCTTTAGCATATTATTTGCAAAGATGTAGGTTGCTAGTCATTTTTATAATTTATTTTCTTTAAAGCTTTATAATATAAACCTCATAAATTGTGAGTATCTACATTGGCTTTCTGTCTATTCCTCTTCCCCTCAATAGCTTTACAAGACATTCTCTATTTCCATACTCCATGGAATTTTTTGCTGGTATAGATCTATGTTTACAATAACATTTTAACTTATTTAATTATTGAAAACAAGTCTGATGATGTTAATATTATTGATTAATTCTGCTGCTTCTAAATTATTTTTCTCCAGCACTACCAAATAATTCATATTTAAGAAGCACTTGCATGCTGAAATCTCCTAAGAAATAGCTCAGCCAATACCATGCTCTTCTTGCAGCCTCACGTCCAGATTCCTAGTGCCTATTTTCCAGTCATAGCACACAATCATGAAACTGTCTTCTTTTATTCCTAAAACATGTGGAAGTATCTACCAACCCATGTGTACACGTGGTATCAAAATGTTTTGCAAGAAAAAAATTATCAGTAGGTGACCTTGTCCTTACTATATTGGGCTGTCTGAAGCATCCCGTGATCTATTAACTTTCTGATATCCTTCATAATCGTCACTTGCCAAATATCTGAACCAGCACTAAAGCCAGCTCAACTTCATAGCAGATCTATAATAAGGTCTGAAATTCTGAAGTTGAGTGTTTCAGAAGAGAAGGAATTTGATCACATATCTTCCATTAAACTAATGGAAACCTGCATTACTTAGAAAATTTCAGCCTAAATAAATGTCTCATAGTCTTCAGGTTCAGTTGGTGATGGGTTATTTCCCAATTCCTTTTCAAAATGGTGTTGACTGAAACTCCAGTACATGTACACTAATTTAAAAAAATATTTGGGGTTCACCTGATTTGAAATAGAGTCCCCTTGGTCACCTTGATAGATCCACTTACTATGGAGGGGAACCTAGCTGTTTCATTGACTTGTTCTGTGGTGGTGTGAAGAATATGTATTCCTATAGTACCCCAGACACATTAATATATTTTTCTGATACCAGTCTTCCATAAGAATTTCTTGCCTACTTTTCAATGATTTTGTAGCTGTCAGATCATCACTTTTATTCAGTAATTACAAGAACCAAACTTTGTGACCATAATCCCTCTGCTTGCAGCCTTGAGGCCTCCAATACAAAGACTTACCTCAGCCTCTTATTTTCTTTTCATGAAGCAGACACCCTACCCACCTCACAACTTTTAAAAGGAAAAAAAAAACGTAGTTGGTGGGGAGTAGAAAAAATGCTCCCCTGTCATCAGCCAGATGAGAGCATCTGAGCTTGTAAGGATTTCCTACATAAGAACAGGAAAACTGGGTCACACCAATGGTCCATGTACACTAGTATCCTGTCTTCCAACACTGTCCAGCGACAGGTGCCCCAGATAGAATGAACAGAACAGGTAACCATCAAGTGACACAGCTCCTTTCGCCCATTCCCAGCTTCTGACAAACAGGGTATGTCTAGAACACATGGCTCCGTCGACGGAGCCATGTAGATTAGTGTACTTGATAAAGGGAAATGAAGCGGCAATTTAAATAATCACCACTTCATTTACATAAAAATGGCTGCCGTGCTGTGCTGATCAGCTGTTTGGTGGCACAGCGTGGTTGTCTGGATGTGGAATGAGGTTTACCGGGGCAGTCGACAAGGAAAGCCCTTGTCGATCTCAGAGGGTCCAGACTACTGCGCTGTTCTGCCAAACAGCTGATCAGCACAGCACAGAAGCCATTTTGATGTAAATGAAGTGGCAATTATTTAAATCACCACTTCATTTCCCTTTGTCTAGAAACCTCATCTACATGGCTCTGTCGAAGGGGCCATGTAGTCTAGACATACCCCCAATTAGGGACGGTCAGGCATTTGTTATGATAGGAAAAACTTGATAAGACCTGTGGTGGTCAGAGATGGATTAGGGAGAGCACGAAAAAGATTCTTTGCTCCTCAGGAGCCCTGCATGAGTCCTGAGGGGCAGAAGAAAGCTCTGGTAGGTAGGGAACCAAAGAGTGAAGAATTTCAATCCTCACTCCCCAAGTTGGCTCCAGCTTTCCTCAGATCTCATGCCAAGATGTCCTGGATGAGTGAAAACTTCTTCCATACCCATACACCCCTACAAATTTAGTAGATTTTTCATCTTTATTGTAGCCTGCAAGACTGACAGTTAGGACTATCCCCACCATTGCAAAACTTAGGAGGAACATCAGCCTCTATGTGGGCTTTATGAAACTTGTGTCTTCCTTGTATCCATGTTATTAGGCTCTTGCGGGGCCCTCCTGCTCCATTTCTTAAGCCCTGCACTATCAGTCATAGGACAATAACTGGGGATACTTCCCAGGTGCCAAAATGGGCTCATTGGCCAAAACCATTCTAAGAGGGGACTGGGAAGAACAGAGAATTTGTGGTTAAGAGAACAATGGGCATTCTTTCTCCCCTTTGGTTTTACAGGAAATGCCTAGAAACATTTAGGAGACTGCCCTGCCAAGCCTTAGTTGCTTATGACCATGTTTGCAAGCATTTCACCTAAACACATATGTAGTTTGGCTTGAATTCACATGCAAGGTGGGTACAAATCTTGTTAACCCATGTACAATAATTGCACGAGACTGGAGGTGTGATTTAAGAGGCAACTAAGTAAGTAATTCTAAATAAGAATGTGTAATTTATTTAAATTGACAGCAATTGGGCAAGATTTAGAAATGCAACACTTTAAATTATAGCTTTTTGGAACAGCTAGCTCTAGAGTATAAATGAAAAGGCTATTCTTGATGTTGTGATTCCCTGTAGTTATTCTTGAACCATCTCCTGCGTGTTTCTTAGGACTAAGTAAAAGTAGTGACAACAGAATTAATTCAGCCTCCTCAGGGGAGGAATTGTGCCAAACACTAGCTTGGTGACACTAAGCTTTAAAAAGAAAGATTGTTTAAAAAAAAGAGGAAGCTAGTCAGAAACCCTAAAGTGAAAAGCGAGATAATTAAAATCTTTAGACTGCACTGGAGCCATGTAAGCAAACCACAACAAAGTGAGAGAGACATACATCTCCTTCAGCAGAAACAGAAATGGGGAAAAAGAAGAAAACCTAAAGGCATAAAAACATATAACAAAAATATGTGTATCAAAAGCAAGAAGCTTTATTGTGAGAAAATATCTGGGTCCAAGGGACTATACTTGGGAGAAAGAGGAGCAATTCACAAGAAGGGAATTGAAGAGATCAGTGATTTGTGTGGTTCAATGTATGTCAGAGAGGATGTTGGGAAAAGTCCTACCCTGGACAAATATTAGGCATATTCAGATGATGAGATGTCAGAAGAAGTACTGGAAGAAAATGATAAATTAAAACACAAGAAACCAGCAGGAGTGGATGATATACATCAAAAGTTCAGAGGGAACTTAAGTGGCTGAGCTAATATGTCAGGAAAAGGGAGATTCCTATAAATACTTATCTACATACTGTAAAAGGTTCGAGGGTTGCCCTGGGTATAACAGGCCATTGAGCCTTTCTTCACTACCAGATATATTGACTGAATCAATCTTTATAAAAAATTATAACACTCCTAGATGAGTGAAATAAGACAGGGACAAATGCATAAGCAAAATAGTAGCTTTCTGAATTTATTTTCAATTTACATGGTTACATTATGAACTCTCCTACCCATTTTCTGCAGATTTATTGATCCATGTCCAGTTCTTCTCTCTACGTTGCTGAACTTCTAAGCACCTCCAAAGAAGGATCTGGTAGTGAGGGTCTTGCAAAATATCTCCATAAGCAGTAGCTTTTGCATTTAAAATGTTAAAGTTGTTGTGAGGAATCCACCTCATTTTATAGACACAATTTCCTAAAGGCAAACTGCTTCATTCTATCTCATGAATAGGTTTACATATATCAATGCCACCTCAAATGCAGCATCAGAAGATGGGGTCTGAAGATGAGGCCTGCTTGCAAAAGAAAATACTTTCTTTCTCTCTCTGAGTATTAGGTCTTGAAAGAACAGAAGGATTCACTTCAACTTCTAGAGTGAATTACATTAGTGCTGGAGTGAAATATTCCATCGCTCAGGAATTCCAGCTAAGCATCATTTCAAACCTCACTATCTAACTGCTAGGTAATTGTCCTGGTAATTTCCAATGCATCCCCCCCCCCCCCCCAAAATTGACAGGCTCTGTTCCAAACTTTTGCTAATATGGCCAATTATTATTATTGTTTTATTCTTAGCATTCCCAAATACCATCCCAATTAACAGAGAGGGGTTGGCAATCTTCTACTTCCCCCATCTCTCTCTATAAAATGCCTTGATTTCAAAGCCAACGGCTTTCATCTAAACTGAAACAAAATTACATTTTCTGTCCTCTTAACTCTTTCTCTTTCCATCCAGATTTTCATCTCTGATTAGCTACTTTTGACAGTGTAGGCTTGCATTAAAGACTTAGGTTTCTTGTAAGCTAGAAATCTGTACTACTACTGAATTACACAGCAATTGCTCGCTCTTCTAAATGCTGATCTAGTCTTCTATACATTTAGAAAAAGCTACTGTATGATACAAATTTATCTCTGATGAATCATTCTATTTGATTTGATTAACTTACTAGGAATATTTTTCTTGGTTTTAGCATTTTGAGTGTCCATGGAATCATAGGATCTAGAGATCAAAAAGACCTGTTAAGTCATCTAATCCATCTCCCTGCTAGTGCAGGACTGTTCTCTTATGTACATTTACTTGTGGTTTGTCCATTTGAGTTTTAAATGTACTCAGAGATAAAGATGTTTTGTACTTTGTGCTTATCTTACTGTTAATGGTGTTATTTTTTGGATGCTTTACATGCAAAAAATCCTGCTGTTATGCCTATACTAAGTTTTAAAACAAAACTGATCACATTAAATCACAAGTGCTAGATAATGTCCTTTTTCACTTCCATTGAATACTACTTTACTACATAAATAGTTACACTGGAATGAATGGGACTACACACTGTGTAAGATAATACTCATTGTGATTAAAGAGGACAGATTCCAACTCACAATGATTATTTACGTGCTGGCATCCAATTCTAAAAACATGAAAGTAATTGATCAAATTGTTATTGTACATATTTGTACATGTACTTTACATAATGATGTCATTTTTAAGGGGTGATTATGTGAATTTTACTAGCAATGGGTAAACTTCAAAAGACACAGTAGAGAGCTTGAGCCATGCACAAGTTCTAATAATGTAAAAATTAATTTTGAACTATGACCTAGAGTTCTTAATGGCAAGACTAGATCCATCTTCCCACTCTTCTCAGAAAAGGACTAGTGTTTGCTATATCATATATAACAGTGTGCTACAAGGCAGTGTGGGTTTCTTAGCAGTTTACAGCATTCGTTTCTTTTATTGATGACATCATTGGTGTTTTGTCACTATAGAATTTAGCCGTCCTGTGTAAAGCTGAGCATGGAAGTTTTAAACATTGATTTTTTTTTCTTTGCAGCATAAGAGAATGATTTATTATCTTCTTTTGGGATATCCACTACCAGCAAGAAATAGCTTTAATAACATACTCTAAAGCCACTTATACTGATTATATACTTAAGATATGGATAAAGATATGTGCTGTACCTGGACACAGGAATGTCAGCAGAGAGTACAGATGGAAAACTGAAAATAAAATATGATTTTTTTCTGCATAATCTTACCATCATTTAAAAAGACCTCAAAATCTTTGGTTTGTAGAAGTCACAAAAATCTTTCAGATTAACTTTTTATTTGATATTTTAATTTTTCTAATTTCTGAACTAAAATAAATTGAAACTATACACTCTAACCAAGAAAAATGAGAGTGAATGATATAAACACACAAAGACATACACACAAGAATATACTGTAGGGAGCTCCCTGCTTGGCTGGGGTTTGGACAAAATGACCTATTTAAAATAAGCTTTTCCATCTCTAATATCTATGATTCTATAAATCTATTGTATGATTTATACAATTGGTTTATTTTGAGATCCAAATATAAATACATTTGAAAATTGTTTTCTTGCTCAGATATTAGACCAGATTAATATTTGATTGTGATAACAAACTAAGTATTTTTTATAAATCAGCAGAAGACAGTAAGATTACAACTCTTTTAATACTTACCATGCAAATACACTAGCAATCTTGTGCTATTTTCCAGTAGGAAAGGCCAAATTAATGCCGTGTGGTTTCTTAGAGAAAACAAGCAAGAAAAGGCAGTCTCTTTTGGAAAGAAATATTTTATTCAGAAGACATCAAATTAATTGGAGTGAGAAGGAGACAGAAATACTTGGTGTACCTAAATCAAAAATCAATTTTAAGTTGAGGGATAAGGTGGGTGAGGTAATATGTGAGCAAAATTTTGTTCAGCTCTGTTTTTATTTATAGAGAATTTCTGAGCCCCATACTGAGATTTAAATTTTATATCCAAATTTAATTTGTTTGTGGTCTAATTCACATTTATGTTGAACCAAAAAGGAAATAGATTGCAACGGCCAGGTGTAAGATTGACTCACAAATCACTGTACAAGTTGAACCACCCTAATCCTGCACATTCTGGTCTGGTAACATCCGTGGTCCAGCATGATTTTGGTTAGCCAGATGTCCACTTATCATGGATGTGGCCAAGTTTCCTGTGGTCCCATAAAGTTTATTTATAGCCACTGGCTCTCAGTGTTCTATGCTTTTATTTAGTTCTAATTTACTTCTAAATATTTTCTAAGAGCCCAGTAGGGGAAGTGGAAGTAATGGAAGTGTTTGTAATGCTGCTAGACAATATTGACCTCCTGTAGTTCAGCAAAATCTCTTATTCAGTACTGGTCATGTCCCAAGGGTGCCAGACAAAAGAAGGTTAAGTGCACTAGAATCTGAGTTTCTGTCTCCTGACAGCAGATTTTGAGAACTCATGTAATAAACTAGTCTATTCTACCACCTTATATTTTAAAACAACTAAGGCTACATCTACAATGCACACTTATTTTGAAATAAGATATTCCAGAATAGTTATTCTGAAATAGCTTATTTCAAATTAGTACGTCTACACTGCAGGGTAGCTTCAAAATCAGTCTGAGACAAGCTTCACTAATATAGATGTGCTATCTCAATTTAGAGACAGCACAGAGATTTAGGAGGCATTGGGAAGGAATAACTTAGAATGGCCCTGGTGAGGGGCTATTTCGAAATAGCAGCAGGGGAGCATTTAAACACGCTTTATTTCAAAATGGCTATTTCAGATAGGTGTTATTCCTTGTAGAATGAGGTTTACAGACTTTGGAATAAGCTGTCAGTTATTTTGAAATTATTTCAAAATAATGGAATGGCTGTGTAGATGCTCTCATTGTTATTTCAAAATAACGCTAGTTATCTCAAAATAATGGTGCAGTGTAGATTCACCCTAAGAGAAAAGATGTTTCCTTGGGGTAGAGGGATGGGGAAGAAGGCAAGGAAGAAGGTGGGTCATGATATTGGGCAACTAGAGGCTGACTATGTTGAAAACAGTATATTTTTAATGGATATGCAAATCCAAACATTGGTACAAAAATCAAAACAAAATATTATCAATATTGGTGCAGAGACCCATCTGTAGGTCTTGTTAGACTATACTAGCCCCTTCATAAATCTTTACATATATACATCATGTGCCCTGTCTGGACTGAAGGAATTAAAGTATATTTGAATAAAGAAGCACTGTTGTTTTAATCATAATAAAGTATTGTCATTTGTGATTTATTGTTCTTGAAAGTGACATGGTATAAAATTACTTTCAAACCAATCAAAACATTCAAAAGAACTTCAGATTTGTTGCCAGTTCAACAGTAGGTTAGCATAGAACTGGAAACAAAGATTTAGACCAAATGTATTTGAAAACACTTGTGATGATGTACAATGTACAATGGCTTTCTGTGGAAATCCAGATAAAACATATTACACCAGTTTACTGCACAAGGACAATTTTAATTTTAATTTAAGGAATACATAGCATAATTTAAGTGTTATGCACATTAATTTAATATGAATTTATCATTAGCAAGATGGAAAAGTGCAAATGAAACAATTTGCGTATGTACCAAAATGGATACTTAACAGATATAAATACATTGTGCTGTAGATTCAGTAGAAATGCTACCATAATATATAGACAACTGTTTTCTCTAAAAATAAAAAGAGAACAAGTCTTGCTACCCTTATTTCCTACTTTTGACATCTTACTGGGTGCAATTACAAAATATATGTGTCAATGTACATGCACCACTAGAAGAGATGAAACAGTCAATACAGTTAAAGTGGGCGCCCTTTTTAGCAATTGCACAGTAGATATATCTTAACCCCTTTAATGCAACCACATGTGTGAAATTGGAATCTAGTTAAAGATCCAAAATCTAATTAATATCTGTTAAATATAAACATTAATTAAGGGTTTGATTCTGTCACCTTTACATTGTGAAGTATCTTACTTCATGAATAGAATCATTTATATCAATAATAATACTGAAATTATGAATTAGCATATGAATATAGTATGCCCATAATCTCCAGTTATGCAGTCTTTTGCAGACCAACTCCAGGCTGTTTTGATCTGGATTTTGCAATGTCTAAGTTACCATTTGGCACATTAATCAAGTTCTATTACTTTGTTTTTAAAAATGTGAGTGAATGCATTTGATTAAAACATAATTTTGGTAGCAATTTAAAATAAAAAAAATAAATCTAGGAATTTTGCTTGAGGGAAACAGCTCTACAAATCAAGACTGGGAAAACATTATAAATGTGTGAAGCAGTAATGGCTCAACAAACTGAGAAGGGACTTCATAGACTCTGGTGTGCTTGAAAAGCAATGTCTGTGTGCTTAGCACTCACAACTGGGGCTTGAAATGCAACCAGAGTAATTAGCAGTTACTCTATGTATCTTGAAGTGCTACGCAAAGGGATTGGCCCTTTGGGTAAGAGGGTGGGAGAGGGGAGAAGGAGAAATTAGAGTAGGGCACCTTTGTGCTGTTCTTCTGACACACACATTGTTTGGTCAAGGGTGAGAACTAGCTAGATTCCCTGCACACACTTTTGCTTATGTGTTAACCTCTGGACTGATTCTCCCATGCCCTGTATCTCCTGTAGTCATTTTTGCTTGTGAAAAATAGACATCAACATTATGTCTTTTTACACTTACTTGGCACTCACTGTCCACAATTCTGAATGTCTAAGAAATATATGAAGGGCACCACATATTCAGGCCTTACATGTTTCATTCTAGCCCTAAAACAAACAAACAAAATCACAAAAGAAACATGACCAAAATAAACATGTCAAATAAATTCCAGTTTAGCTCCCAGTGAGTAAAATAATAAGCCCAATCATCCAGGCAAAATATTCCAAAAAATACAGGGAGTTTTCCAGAATTTTAGGTTTAAGTTCTGTGATCCAGATTCAGCTCCCTGGCCAAGGTACCAAACTTGCAGCCTTTCCACATTAGCATCAACAATCAGACTGCTGTCTTGTAATAAAAGAATAAACTTAAAAAACAAGAAATAGTCTGGTAGCACTTTAAAGACTAACAAAACATGTAAATGGTATCATGAGCTTTTGAGGGCACAGCCCATTTCTTCAGATGACCAGAGTGTTGATCTTTAAAGCGCTACCAGACTATTTCTTGTTTTTTAAGTTTATCCTGTACAGAATAACTTGGCTACCTCTCTGAAACTTTTGTAATAAAAGAAAATCTCTTGGATTTAAAGTAATGGAGATTGTCTATCTCCTAGAATTGGAAGGAACCTTGAAAGGTCATCAAATCCAGTCCCCTGCCTTTACAGCAGGAGCAAGTGCCATCCCTACAAATTTTTGCCCCAAATGGCCTCAGTGAAGATTGAACTTACAAGCCCTAAGTTTAGCAGGCCAATAATCAAACCACTGAGCTATCCCTCCCCCATCAAAATACTAACATGGGATCAAAAATACTAAAATGGGATCTGGATAAGCAGAAGGGCATCATGTGTTCTGTTTTCTTCCTTTAAGGAAAAATCCTAAAGAATTCAGTAGAAAACAATAGCCAGTTTCTACAAGTATTTTTTAACCATCCCGTCAAATTTAATGGAGATTTACAGAATATCCCTTCTTTAGAGTGGACCAAAAAAACCTATAGAGAGGGTATAATTTTCTATTCAGTTTTATAGAACTGTTAAATTGGGTTCTTCTGTTTTGAAAATCTTGGACTGAAGTGTCTGGATTTAGCTCTGAATGAATTTTTAAAAATCAGTTTTGTAAAGATTTGCAGAACTCCAGAAACGCAAACTTGTTTCATGTTATTGCCTTTTCCTCTCTTTTACAAGGCAATACCAGACCTGACCTGTCTGTCCACTTATGTAAATAATAAGTGAAACTCCCATCTTGAGTTCATGCTAATGTGTTGCCATTAGAGCCATAGTGTCATTTAGGCAGTCAGTGGAGAATCAAAGACTGCGTGTGCTGCAGCAGCCTACTGCTATGTTTCTAAGAAAATGGGCTCTTAAAAAAGGAAATGTCACACCACAGTGTGAGAGATAAACAGAGGTATATCTTTAGTGCAGCATGCAGGGACTATGGAAACACTGTCTGTAAATGACTTTGATCCCCTAGTGTGATGAATCATGGAGTCGCAAATCCTTTTTAGCTAATTGCTATCAGCTTGTGAGATTTTTCTTTCCATGTTCAATATCAATTTTCAGGGCCATAGGAGATAGCACTTCTCCCCCGAGTCTACTGGTGACTCACCGATAAAAACTGAACTAGCACCACTTAACAGTTTATAGAGGGAAGTCATCTAATATGCAGCTACTGCTGGTAACTAAGAGGGAAAAATATTAGGGACAAACACATGGAATCACAAATCTTTCCAATGCCTTAAAGCTATTGACCTTTCTTAGAAACAGTTCTTTCTATGTTAGTACACTGTCTGCATATCTACCTGGTAACAAAGGAAGCTTTCATTGTTCAAAAATACAAAATTGGGATTTGGCAAAGCAGGGAGAGGTAATTTGTTTATTTTCCATCCCTACTGGAAAATATAATTCAGTGGAAAATGAGAGACTTTTCTATGAGTTCTTTGAATTCTCCTATTGAATTAAAGGAGAATTACAAAATATCACTTCTTTATGATGGTTCACACAATCTATTTTTATTCCATTCTTTACATGTTGAGAGTAATTTGACTAGACGTCTGTTAAATATCTCTGGGTACGTCTACACTACAGCGCTAATTCGAACTAACTTAGTTCGAATTACTTAATTCGAACTAAGCTAATTCGAACTAACACATCTAGAACTAAAAACTAGTTCGAATTAGCGTTTTGCTAATTCTAACATGGCAACCCTAGACACATTCTCTCTAGGTACGTGTACACTACAGCGCTAATTCGAACTAACTTAGTTCGAATTATTTAATTTGAACTAAGCTAATTCGAACTAACACGTCTAGAACTAAAAACTAGTTTGAATTAGCGTTTTGCTAATTCTAACTAGCATGTCCACATTAAGGCTTAAGGATGGCCGGAATCAGTGCCGGCAGGGCATCAGAGGAGGACTTAGAGTGTGGAGATGCTGTCTCAGGCTAGCCAAGGGCTGTGCTTAAAGGGTCCCGACCCCCACCCCAGATAGCCAGTTCTCAGGGGTGCCCCACTTGCAAAGCAGTCCTGGCTTGGAGTGCCCAGACTACCCACACTGGGCACATCACACCACTCAGCCATCAGCCCGGCTGCACTTGCCGCAGGCTGCCATCTGGGGAAAGGGGGCAATTGGGGGGCTGCAGGAGAGCTTCCACCCTCAGAAGCCCGCAGAGCCAGCCCAGTCCTCCCCATCGGGGGCTCATACCCCATTCCTCCCTCACGTCCTTCCACTTACCCTTCCCTAGCCCCTCTTCTTGATGTACAAAATAAAGATACCGTGTCTTCCAAAATGGAATCTGTCTTTATTGAACAAAACTGGGGGAGACTGGGAAAAGGAGAGGGAGAGGGGAAGAGAGAGGCTGGGAGATGGGACGGCAACTACAATGATCAGGGTTTGGGAACAGGTCCCATATGAAGAGAGGCTAAAGAAACTGGGACTTTTCAGCTTAGAAAAGAGGAGACGGAGGGGGGACAGGATAGAGGTCTCTAAAAGCAGGAGTTGGGTGGAGAGGGTACATACAGAAAAGTTCTTCATTAGTTTCCATAAAGAAGGACCAGAGGACACCAAAGGAAAGGAATGGGTAGCAGGCTTCAAACTAGTAACAGAAAGTTGTTCTTCACAAAGCAAAGAGTCAACGTGTGGAACTCCTTGCTGCAGGAGGCTGTGAAGGCTAGAACTAGAACAGAGTTTAAAGGGAAGTGAGATCAAGTCATGGAGGCTGGGTCCATGGAGTTCTATTAGCCAGGGGGTAGGAGTGGTGTCCCTGCCCAAGGTTTGTGGAAGGCTGGAGAGGGATGGCACGAGACAAATGGCTTGGTCACTGTCTTCGGTCCATCCCCTCCAAGGTTCCTAGGGTTGGCCGCTGTCGGCAGACAGGCTACTGAGCTAGATGGACCTTTGGTCTGACCCAGGACGGCCATTGTAAGCTCAGGGCTCAGGGTCGGGGGTCTAAGTGGACCCCCTTGATTTTCATGCACACCTGCTCCTGGGTGGCCAGGCTGACAGCTCTCCTGCCCTAGCCAGCCACTTTCCTGTGCCTAGTGCGGAGATAGTGGACGAGGTCCATGATGTCCGCACTAGACCAGGCGGGTGCCCGCCTCTTGCGGTCCCGGGCAAGCTCCTGGGAGCCGCCAGCCTGATCCTGGGAAGAGTGGGAGGGCTGGGGGGCATCGGGTGGGTGGCTCAATCCGTGCCAGGTGCAGGGTCTGCTGGCTGGGTGCTGGCAGGCTTGCACCTGGCACGGGCACCGTAACCAGCCCGTGCCCCTTTAAGGGGTCCGGGGCCGGGAGGGGGGCAGTAGAGTTTTCCCTGTTGTTGGCCAGAGTGGCCACCAGGGAAACCTGGGGAGGACTAGCCTCCCACTAGTTCGAATTAAGGGTCTACACAGCCCTTAATTCGAACTAGTAAATTCGAACTAGGCTTAATCCTCGTGGAATGAGGATTACCTAGTTCGAACTAAGCGCTCCGTTAGTTCGAATTAAGTTCGAACTAACGGAGCGCTAGTGTAGCGCCTATAAAAGTTAGTTCGAACTAACATCCATTAGTTCGAACTAACTTTGTAGTGTAGACATACCCTATGGAAGCCTATAGACTTTTCTCTCTAATCATTTCTACTTGACTTTTACAAAAAGGTTTCTTGCAATTATTTATCAACTGAAGTACTTAAAGGGTAGCTCTGATCATTCTGTTTTTTAAAAAAACTTCTAGGAACATAGACCCTCATTTTCAAATTTATAATAGGTATGTAAATTCATATTTAGTAACCTAAATAAAAGTGCCCAGATTTTCAGATGTTCTGGGCTCTCAAAACTTCCATTAAAATGAATGAATGTTGCATGTGCCCAATCCCTCTGAAAAGCAGGAGGCTTTATTAAGGTGACTAAACAGGGACCGCGGTGTTTAATGTTAAACACCTAGGCTGTGTCTACATTGGCAAGATTTTGCACAAAAGATTTTGCCGCCTGTCTACACTGGTCGTGAGTATTTGTGCAAGAACACTGATGTTCTACTGTATGAAATCAGTGCTTCTTGCACAAATACTCTGACACTCCCGCTCACGGATAAGTCCTCTTGTGCAAATGTTCTTGCACAAGAGGCCAGTGTAGACAGGTAACATCAATTTCTTGCGCAAGCTAAAATGGCCATCGGAGCTTTCTTGCATAAGAAAGCATCTACACTTTCATGGATGCTTTTGCACAAAAGCAAATCTTTTGCACAAAAGCAAATGCCAGTATAGAGGCTCTCTTGCAAAAATACTTTTAATGGAAAAACTTTTCCGTTAAAAGTATTTGTGCAAAATTATGCCGGTGTAGACGCAGCCCTAAATTTTAAAATGTAGGCTTTAGTTTCTTGACTTCCCCATTCAATGTACTGGCTTCATTCTGGGAAAAATTATGCTATCTTTTCAGAAAGTTGAGCAAAGGAAATGCTTCAAAAAATGTTGAGGGATATTTGCTTGAATGGAAAATTGAATTTATATTGACTAAGTTTATGCTCCTTTTGTGTATGCCTTCTGCAAATACTCTGCTCACAGGCAGGGTTTTTTATTGAAACTACTAATTTTAAACAAATATGAGAGAATATATGTGGGAAGCAAATTTTGAACTTATAAATGTGAGCATTAACTCGGTAGCCCTAAAAGTTACACTCATCTATCCAGGGAATAGAAACATGAAACATATACACCCAATCAAAACTAATCTAAAATCAAGCTAATATTTAATATCCACAATTAATTGCTTGAATAGTAGCTACAGACCAAGAATTATTCACAGAAATTATTCAGGGACACATTTTGAATAATAAATATACCTGAGAAAATTATAATCTTCCTGCACACAATTTATTAAAAAAATATTTGCTGCCAAGTATTCATTCAGCTTTCTTCTTTAGCAAAGTTATCACCGAATTAGGGATGTATTTAATCCATTTGGCATGAGGCATGGGTGTGATGCAGTTACATTTAAACATAGAGAGAGGTCAGACAAATCAGGATGTTAATGGATAGACTATGATCAGACTGAGACCCTACCTGGTCTGCAGCACATGAATAAGACTCTAAGCTAATACCCAAATTCACTTCCTTCCTAAGTGTTTGATTATTAGGCATCCATTTATCAACTATGTAGATGAGGATCAAGGTCTTGAACTGGAGCTAACACTAAATGGAAGTCAGTGTATTAAGGAGAGTGTGACACTTCCCAGGGGTACTGAGGTTTTTGAGGCACCTGACTTCCCCACATACTCTTTAGATTGAGGAATATTTGTCTCCTGTGCATCAGCTCCCCAACTTCCCTGGTAATAGGCAAGATAATCACTCTCCTTTAGGCCTTGCAGATTCTGCTGGCACTCCGCAGGTTAGAAATAGGTACACTCCAACCCTAAATCTCTCTAAGAATCTCCTTCAGGAATTTTTAGCATAGGTACATTAACATTTCTAATACAGATACGTAACTCCTCAAATATTATCTGAACATTTTGCAATTATTATAATCACCAGTGGGCTACTGCCACTGGCTCTCAGCAGAAACCTCATATGCCGCGTTTGATGAACTATTATGCATATATTTGGCCCATGGAATCCCTGAAAATCACTGTGTGCCTCCTGTGAGTTGGCACCCAAGGGTCCCTGGGTCACTGAGAGAATGTGGGATATGTTCTCATATCTTTGTTGTTTTTAGGTTGCTCCCTGGAGCATAGACCGGCTGTGTCGACTGACAAGTTTTTCCGCAAAATCATCTGCTTTTGCGGAAAAACTTGCCAGCTGTCTACACTGGCTGCTTGAATTTCCTCAAAAGCACTGACAATCTCATATAAGATTGTCAGTGCTTTTGCGGAAATACTATGCTGCTCCCGTTCGGGCAAAAGTCTTTTTCCAAAAAACTTTTGCGCAAAAGGGCCAGTGTAGACAGCAGAGATTTGTTTTCCGCAAAAAAGCCCCGATCGCAAAAATGGCGATCGGGGCTTTTTTGTGGAAAAGAGCAACTAGATTGGCCACGGACGCTTTTCCGCAAAAAATGCTTTTGCGGAAAAGCGTCCTGACAATCTAGACATGCTTTTCTGAAAATGCTTTTGACGGAAAACTTATCTGTTAAAAGCATTTCCGGAAAATCATGCCAGTGTAGACATAGCCACCATGTATATTCACTTACTGCACTTTACATGAGTTAAGAAGAGAGTAGCGGCATTAACTGGTTTACTTCTCATTGTTATGTTTATGTTACAAACTCCAATGTTGATTTAATTTACACATAAGTGTTTAGTGTGTTGTTAAGATTGGTAGGACCCTGCCTTATGTGTTCAAAGGAGGAGACCAAAGATTTTGCTCAAATCATTCCTATCCTTTTGCACACCACTTTTCTTCATTGAAAGCTGATCCAAGGGCTGTGCCCTACTAACTCTGGCCTCAGGATCTCTGGCATTCTGTCTGTTGTGTAATGAAAATGGGGAATTATTGGTTAAATTGGAAAAGATGGGGATCAATATGAAAACTGAGAGGTGGATAAGCAACTGGTTAAAGGGGAGACTACAGCGGGGCATACTGAAAGGTGAACAGTCAGGTTGGAGGGAGGCTACTTGCAGAGTTCCTCAGGGATCAGTTTTGGGACCAATCTTATTTAATCTTTTTATTACTGACCTCGGCACCAAAAGTGGGAGTGTGCTAATAAAATTTGTGGATGACACAAAGTTGGGAGGCATTGCTAATTCAGAAAAGGATCGGGCTATCATACAGGAAGATCTGGATGATCTTGTAAATTGGAGTGATAGCAATAGAGTGAAATTTAATAGTGAAAAGTGTAAGGTTATGCATTTAGGGATTAATAACAGGAATTTTAGTTATAAGCTGGGGACACATCAGTTGGAAGTGACGGTAAAGGAGAAGGACCTCAAAGTCCTGGTTGATCCCAGGATGACTATGAGCTGCCATTGTGACAAGGCCGTGAAAAAGACTAATACGGTCTTGGGATGCATTAGGTGAGGTATTTCCAGTAGAAATAAGGAGGTGTTAGTGCCATTATATAAGGCATTGGTGAGACCTCATTTGGAATACTGTGCGTAGTTCTGGTCTCCCATGTTTAAGAAAGATGAATTCAAACTGTGACAGGTATAAAAAAGAGCCACTAGGATGATCCGAGGAATGGAAAACCTATCTTATGAAAGAAGACTCAAGGAGCTTGGCTTGTTTACATTAACCAAAAGGAGGCTGAGGGGAGACATGATTGCGCTTTTTAAATATATTAGAGGGATCAATACCAGGGAGGGAGAGAAATTATTTAAGCTCAATACCAATCTGGACACAAGAACAAATGGTTATAAACTGGCTATTGGGAAGTTTAGACTCAAAATTATACGAAGGCTTCTAACCATTAGAGGAGTGAAGTTCTGGAACAGCCTTCCAAGGAAAGTAGTGGGGGCAAAAGACCTATCTGGCTTCAAGATTAAGCTAGATGGGTTTAAGAAAGGGATGGTTTGATGGGATAACACGATCTTGGCAACTAATTGACCGTTCACTATCAGTGGTACATAGGCCAATGGTGGGATGATAGGAGTTACTATAGAGAACTTTTTCCTGGGTGTCTGGCTGGTGAATCTTGCCCACATGCTCAGACTTCAGCTGATCACCATATTTGAGGTTGGGAAGGAATTTTCCTCCAGGGTAGATTGACAGAGGCCTTGGAGGTTTTTCGCCTTCCTCTGTAGCATGGGGCACGGATCACTTGCTGGAGGAGTCTCTGTATCTTGGGGTCCTTAAACCATTTGAGGACTTCAATATCTGAGATATAGGAGAGAGGATTATTCTACGAGAGGGTAGATGAGATTCTGTGGCCTGCGTTGTGCAGGGGGTCAGACTTGATGATCATAATGGTCTCTTCTGACCTTAAACTCTATGATTCTATGAAAACTCCTTGAGTTCAGAAATGATTGTGCCTCTTAACATTCTGCTAACATAGCTCAGTACTTACTTGGGGACTATTTCTACATAAGAACAGCCATTCTGGGTCAGGCCAAAGATCCATATAGACCAGTATCCTGTCTCCTGACAGTGGCCAATGCAAGATGCCCCAGAGGGAATGAACAGAACAGGGAATCAACAAGCAGTCCCTCTCCCATCACCCATTCCCAGCCTCTGACAGAGGCTAGGGACAACATTCCTACCCATCCTGGCTAATAGCCATTGATGAACTTAACCTCCAGAAATTTACCTAGTTCTTTCTGAACCCTGTTAAAATCCTGGTCCTCTCAACATCCTCTCACGAGGAGTTCCACGAGCTCACCATGCACTGTAAGAAGAAAAACTTCCTTTCTTTGTTTTAAACCTGCTGCCTATTAATTTCATTTGGTGACCTCTAGTTCTTATATTATGGGAACCAGTAAATAACTTTTCCTTATTCACTTTTTCCACACCAGTCACCATTTTATAGACCTCTATCATATCCCCCTTAGTCTCCTCTTTTCTAAAATGAAAAGTCCAAGTCTTTTTAATCTCTCTTCATATGAGACCTGTTCAAAGCCCCTAATCATTTTTGTTGCCCTTTTTTGAACCTTTTCCTATGCCAACATATCTTTTTTGAGATGAGGCGACCACATCTGTACACAGTATTCAAGATGTGGGTATACTATGGTTTTATATAAAGGCAATAAGATGTTCTCTCTTATTCTCCATCCCTTTTTTAATTATTCCTAACATTCTATTTGCTTTTTTAACTGCCGCTGCACACTGAGTGGATGATTTCAGAGAACTATCCACAATGGCTCCAAGAGCTCTCTCTTGAGTAGTTGTAGCTAAATTAGTCCCCATCATATTGTACATATAGCTGGGATTATTTTTTCCCAATGTGCATTAATTTACATTTACCAACATTAAATTGTTTATGCCTTTTTGTTGCCCAGTCACTTAGTTTTGTGAGATCCTTTTGAAGCTCTTCAGTCTGCTTTAGTCTTAACCAGTGTTTCTGAAAGTGTTCCGCGAAGTCACTTTCAGAAACACTGGTCTTAACTGTCTTGAGAAGTTTAGTATCATCTGCTAATTTTGCCACCTCATTGTTTACCCCTTTCTCCAGATCGTTTATAAAAAGGTTGAATAAGATTGGTCCCAGTGAGGGCCCTTGGGGTCATCACCTAGTTACCTCTCTCCATTCTGAAAACTTACCATTTATTCCTACTCTTTGTTTCCTGTCTTTTAACCAGTTATCAATCCATGAGAGGATCTTCCCTCTTATCCCATGACAACTTACTTTACTTAAGAAACTTTGGTGAGGGACCTTGTCAAAGGCTTTCTGGAAATCTAAGTACACTATATCCACATGTTTATTGAAATGAAGTATGATGCTATTCAGTGGCAGCATAGCAGTTTATACAACCAGCCTTCAAGTAGAGCAGAGCAACAAACCTGGAGTCATGCAGAGCTGTAGCACCAGCACCATGGGCCTCAGGCGGGGTGACCCAGAGGCACCTGCTGGCCTAAGGAGGAGGGTGGGATAGGGGGTTGGAGTCTGCCCAGCTCATTCCTGGGCCAAACTTACATCTTACATGCCCCTAGCCACAGCATCTTCAGTGATCCCCTGCCTATAGTTGACCTTTATGTTTCACAGTTTTAGAGAGTAAGGCACCAATAGAACACCCATGCCCCTGGGCACATGCCTACTGTGCCTAATTGAAAATCAGTCCCTGACTCCACTGGGTCCCAATCCAGAAGCCTAACACTGGCAGAGTGGTCTGCCTCTGAGTCTGCAGGGAATGCACCTGCAACTTTCTGATAGAGTTTCCAGTAGCACCACTCTCAGAAGGCAGTCTGGTTCCCCAGGGCTGATTTCTAGTCTCCCTCTCAGATGTACTTGCATCCAAAGGTCATCCTCAGTCTCCACAGAATACACCCTCCATGTAACAGTAAAAGCTCCTCAGTGTTGGTGTGGCAGGGTCTCTGCAAACTCATGTAGGTCCTTGGGCAGCAGCAATACTCCCACTCCAGCAACAGTAAAGACAAGTCTGTCTCTGTTGGAGCAATACAGCTCCCTCTCAACTGGGTTGCTCCACCAGCCTTTTATATTTCCTTTTCCTGTCCCACTGCTTTACTTCCGGTATGCAGGGAATGGTCCTCCTGGTTCTACCCACCAGGGGGCTTGCGGCATTCCCTCTGTATCTGCCTCTAAGGGAGGCCATGTCTCCTCGCTACAGGCAGTAAGAGTGGGCAGAACAGGGCCCTCAGAAAAATGTTACCTACTCTACTAGCACCAATTGTTGGGAATAGAAGACAAATATAGAGGTTAATGTTGCCATCATCTGGCTCTGTACCAGAGTACAGGCATTTGGGAAAGAATGTTAGGCCAGGCAATTTTATCTTTGGAATCCTTTGATTTTACCACAGTACTCACTGCTCCAATTTATTAAAGAAAAAGAGGATTTTCTTTGATGAATCAGAAATAATAGATAGAACTGCAAGAATCTCGGAAAGGGCATTTGCTGTATAGAAAGTTGATTGGAGTGGTTTTCCCAAAGTAAGATTCTTAAAATAAAACTTATCCTAACCAAACTTCATACAGTTGGTCATAAAATGCCAATACTAATTCCAGAGAATCATGTATGAGAGTAAAATTATAAAAAAATATAGAACTGAACTGATTCTCTGGAATTAACATTGGCATTTTATTGACTACCTGTATGAAGTTAGTAATAAAATAGTAATAAAAATAATGAGATAATTAAGATATTTTACAGAGGATCCCTATGTGCATACAATTCCAATGCAAACATACAACACTGAAATGCAGCTACCTCTGAGGAGGTAAAGTAGGAGCAGTTCAATGTAGCTTTCTCTATCACAATAGAAAATTTGGAAAGTGAACACTGGGGAAAACCTATGCTTTTGAAATAAAGAGGTGTGCTTAAATGCCACACACTTACAGAACTCAATGAATCTCTTTCTGATTCCATTGTAATTCAGAATTAACTCCACTGAAACTGATCAAGAGCAATACACCAATATAAAATTTGTGTAAGTGAGAGCTGAATCAAGTTCTGTGTAACAAACCCATGAGGAAGAACAACTGAGTTGACTCATCTGGGAACTAAACAAAGGTCCCTGGAATTCTAAGTGTTTTGAGCCTGATACTTGAACCACAAAGTTATTCTTTCAGTTAAAAAAAATCACAATTTATTTCCTACGAAAAATGTTAAAATGTAAGTTTAACTTCTAAAGGCTGGCAGATACACAGCAAATCAGGTCAATAATCACCAGCTTTATATATCCTTAATAGTGATCCCTATCCTGTAAAGAGAAATTTTCATTTATGGAAAAAGAAAAAGTATCATACTTAGTCAACATTCTAGAGTTAAGACCCTTCAAACAGCACTATTAAATAATTCTGCATTTATGTGAATTTGGACATTATTTCAATTATACAAGTAATGTTAAAATTGAAAAAAATAGATCTTAAAAATATTAAAATATTAAATATTAAATCATATTAAAATATTATTATTCCTTAAAACCTGAGTTTTAAGGAATGGAAGCAATATAACAGAACTTTCCAGTCATTCTAAGGACCTTTTATAAAGAAAGGCTGCTAATTTTATTACACTTTTTATAAAACTGTTCCAAAGGATAGTACACTCTGTAATTTAACAGCAAGTCACTTAGCTACCAGAAGTATGGTTTTTCTTATGTTCTTAAGTAAGTGTATCTGTCAAAAGGACATACATTTACAAATAATATTTAAATAGGATAGATTGGTGTCAGTAGCTATCATTATAACTGATTGATTATATAATGCCACATATGTGTGTCACAAGCTTTATCAAAACAGCAGCTCACACAAGTTTGCTTGCGAAGGCCCAGATCCTGCAGCTGAGTTGTTTGAATGTATGCCTGAATTATCCCTGAATCAAAGTCTCTTGGGTCTGAAAAAGTGAGTTCAAATTCTCAGGAAAACAGATTTATTTTTCCCATGGCATTTCTGCTTCCAGTCCTGACACAAATTAAGAAGTGAAGAGATGTGTGCAAATGAAGACTAATGAAGAATTTGTAACTTAACCTTGAAAATAAGCTTGGTCCTGATTTGTGTTTTGTGTCAAGGTTCCTATTTTATCCAAACCAATGTGGCCAGCCTTATGAAATGTTACTCTATGGGTAGCTTTTTAAAGAACTGTTTCTGAAATAGAATAGTGTACTTTTGAGTTTTTAAATAAAAGTCTCAGAGGGTTAGCCGTGTTAGTCTGAAGCTGCAAGAACAATGAGAAGTCCTGTGGCACCTTATAGACTAATAGATTTATTGGAGCATAAGCTTTCATGGGCAAAGACCCACTTCGTCAGATGCATGTAGTGGAAATTCTAGTAATAAAAGTGTGGCATTAGCGCACCCAGGTTAACTTGCAGAGATGCCAAAACATCTGCTAAAATGTTGAGTCAGAATGAGAGTGACACATTGTTGTCAGTGAATGTAACCGTGTCTGTGCAGGGCCACTGCAAAGGAGAAAACCAAGTTTGTCCATGTTCCATATTTTAGAAATCAGGTGAAAGAGTATCTGGAGCAATCAGTGTCAGCATTAAAGTCAAATGCATTACAGCACAGAACAGCGCAGCTTCAATACCTTGCAAATAAAGGGCCCGGTCCTGCATTTCCTGTGAGCTCAAAGCTTTCACTGATGTCAATGGGAAAGCTGGTGTGCATGGGATGCAGAATCAGGTCATAAGATTGTAAATTTAACTGGGGGTTACTAATGAGTTTTTTGTCATATCTATTATTTTTTAATGACATCTTTTTCTTCCTCAGGGAGATCTGCAGGATATGGCTTCTTTGCCTTTGAACATCCTCAAGTCAAGCATCAAGTAAAGGTGATGAGGGTTAGGGAGTCTCCCCTGACATTTGGTGCACTGGCATCAGCCTATGCAATTATGGGCCACCTTTCTAGCAGACGGTAATTGAAAAGTGTGAACCACATGGGCTCTAGTCAATAATGGCGTCAGCATACAAATGATGCTCCGATCTTTCTATGTTCCCCATCCACTATTTTTGCTTTTCACCTTTTATCCTTCTCAGCATCATGACTTAATCCACTCTAATGAGGTGAGCTCTATTGCCAAAACCCAGCAGCAACAGCACTCTCTTTTGGCACTGCTTGAGGTTTGTAAGGAGTCAAAAAAGAAGTTACTTTGTCAGCCTTCCAGAAAAGAGGACAATGCACCCTTTGTAAAGTTTTCAGCTTTTCTGAACTATCTTTTCCAGTGTAGATTTCCTGCATACCTGCCTAGGAATGCATATATACTTGGTAAAACTTGTTCACCATTGAGGCAGTACCAACCCAAAGTAGCCAGAACGTGCAAATTGTTGTAGCTCATGCTTCTCTGAGTTTGAAGGTCATTATTGGTGACCACATGTCACTGTTTATAAACAGCAGGTGACTGCCAACAGTAGTGAGTATGTGAATTTCCTTTGCTTTCTTTTTCTTACCCATATGTCCATGATTCTTGAGTCATAAATACATACTTGTATAGAAAGATATAAAAACAGTGTACATTAAAAACAATTTGTAGAAAGAAGACAATAGTCTACTTCTGGGGAACTGAAAAACAATAAGAAATACTTTAAAAGAAAAATGGCTTATTCTATAGACACGTTTTATTCCCTGTCATATGGTGATTTTAATGAAAGTTAATAGGAAAAATATGTCACTCATAAAGCAATTATAAATGTCCTATTCTATGCATATAAGGTATTGATCTGTAATTAATTAAAATAAAGCAGGAGCTACTATAGTCCAAATCCTGCTTTAAAGTTCTTTTTACTGGCAATAATGGAAGCAGAATTGGGCCCTATTTATGCATGTGTTAAATAACCCTAGATTTACAGATCTCACATAAGTAAATCAGTGTCTATCAAAATTAAACAACTTTAAAAAGAAACAGTTTGTGTTCATATTTAACTACTGTATGGTTTATTTATTAATAATTTTAAACTGCCATGATAGTTTCAGTTTTTTAAAAGCAGGAGAACTGTGGGGAATTTAAAAGAAGAGAAATACAATGGAAAGATTTCGAAAGGATTAGACCACATGGCCTTAGTACATGTATACACAACCAAGAGAAGTAGAAGGATTTTGCCTCTTACACTCATTGCGCCTCTCTTCTCTTTCTTCAGCCCTAATCTGATTTTTGCCAGTTCCTTTTGATCTACCAGGGGCAGGCAAATCAGGTCCACAAGTACAGATGGAGTAAATATGGAGATTAGCCTCTTCTCGTACTGCATTAGCTCCTAATACCTGATTAAGTCCAGAATCATGCAATTGTCTCTGTGTTGGCTATCGGAGTGGCAGAGCACAGAAGGGGGCAGGATGAAGGCTGATTTTGTAATGGATACTTATTTTATCCCAGTGCTCTAAGAAGATTAGGCCTGGGGGTGTCACATTAGCCATGATCTCTAGGCCTTTGGTAGTCTCTTGCAGTTTTCAAACACCTCTGCTTCAGCCTTAGAACAAACAGGCAGCTTGGACTCTGTGGCCCCATGTTGTGGCATGAATAATTGCACACTGCAAACGGTTTGAAGATCACAAAGTGCTGTGTAAATTACCCAGTTTGGGCTTAGTAGAAGTGATTTGTGGTGACTTACTGAAGCTTTTCACAGTTCAGAATTAAACTTTCTACATTTCTTACTATCACTGAGGTAGAAAGTTGAGTTTTATCAGCCAGTATTCTTACCAGATCAATCTTTGTAAAACCCAGTATGCATACACAGTTGTACTGTATGCAGAAGCTGCAGGCAGCACCGTGCTTTTGATAAATGTTCATTTATATTTAGCAGAAACACCAAAAAATGTCTACTCAGCCTAAATCCTAAATCAGTTCATATGAAAAATGAAAGGACATGTTCAAAATCATGCACATAAGATGTGCCAGAATGATACATGCAAAAACCTGTGATTTTAGCATAAAATGTTCTCCTGTAAGCAAATCTGTTCTTTCCTGGATGTAAGCTTTAATTTAAATAATTGTCCTTTTTGATAGTTTGAATGATTATAAGACAGAGTTCAGCTAGGGTGCAGTTGATACAAAGTTTTATTTTTACATCTGTGTCATGCTAGCTCACAGAAATAGTTGCAGTCCTTGTGTCTCTGACTTGAAAGCCAGCCCCATCCTTTGCCATGAGCCAATATAGATAAGTACAACAGTTAGAATTATGTACTTTATACTAAAATGTTAACTAGCAATATTTTAAGGGCACAGAGCTGACCTCATAAATCGATGAAGCCTTATAACAATAAGATTAATTCTATACACATTAATTAATTATTTTGAATATTTGTCTTTCCCAAATGATTTACAAAATGCTTTTATGACTACATTAGAAATATTGGGAGTCAATAAATAGCAACACCTTTGAATGAGCCCATCCATAAATTTCAAAGCATTGCAAAATAAGATGTTACCTTAACATATAGTTATGAAAAGATACTAGATGTAAAACCCCCATTCACATTAAGTGAGTAGTTGCTCACATGAGTAGTCTGAATAGGAATTACTCATGTGAGTAATTTCTTATGAATGTGAATAAGACATTTATATTCTAGCCTTTAATGTTCTCTTTGGTGAAAATGGCAAATTGAAGTCAGTGAGTTTTTGTGCAAGTTCATATTTGTTTGGTGTAGCTGTTTGGGACTTTCTCAAAGTGGGAAATTAATTTCAAAAGCTTTAATTCTACCGAGATATTTTGAAATGCTCTGAAGCACTGTAATATAAAGAAGTCATGAAAATTGTCAGGTACAATATAAAAGGAAAAGTATGATTCTGACAATAAAAAGAAAAACAGATTAATATATAGATTTTCATTTGTATTCTTGCATTGCTGATTATAATCAATGTAGTAATCAATTTTACCACAAGTTAAGTTGTAATAATTAGAGCTGCAGCCATACACAGGGGGGCTTTGAGTACCTTCCTTATGAAAAAAGTGTGAGATACTCAAAAACAATCAAACAGAAAACATGTCAATTCTATTCAGCATAGCTATTTCTTCCTTTATGAATGAATTGATATTTACTCACTTTACCAAGTGAGGAGTAGGCAAGATAAAAACACATCATCCCCCAACAATCCCACATGAAATGGATGTGAAATGAATGTGCTCTGTTTTAAAATAGCAAGAAATTACTTAAATAGGAAGAAAAAAAACCCTCTAAAACAATCCCCCAAACTGCAGTTGAAAGAGAAGATTGAAACTGTTGTTGTTTTCTAATTAAAGGATTTAGTTCAAGTGTTTACTAAAGTATTTAACAAAAAAGAAACATTTCAATCCATAGCTAAGATAAATAAGCCAAGTGTGAGATACTGTACATCTGTAAGTGACCTGGGTTTTTTTTTAATAGCAGATAGGTATGTTTTAAAGGAAACAAATACTGTAAAATAAGCATTACTGAATTATTAATGCTCTTCTCCAGTTGTTTTATGTATCATAGAAACAACATTTTCTCTTTTTTTCTATTTTTCCAAAATAAAAATATATATAAAAGTTCACTAGGAATAGCTACAGTACAGGAGGTTTTGTAGCTGAATTTTGAAAATCAAAATAGCTTGCATTACATAGGAGAATGTGCAAAACTAACATGTATATTGCATGAATGCAAAACAAAAGGCCACATGAACATTTTTTCTGTTTCCAAAGAAGGAAAAGAAAGATTTTTTTTCTTTCTCACAGAGTCTAACACTATTGCTGGTTTTATGCAAAGAAATGAAATATATAATACAAACTTTGTAGCACATAAATAAATTTAAAAGCTCTATTCATTTCTTTAGGCAAAATTCATTCTCTGTGTAAATGTGCTAAGTATGTCAAGAATTCTACAGACATTTAATATGAAGGGAATAAATCTAAGTTTCAATTCTTTTACTATATCGTCTGTCCTTGGACAGACGTGACCACATTTTAATACATTTCACTTCACACTTTCACAGGCAAAATCTTGCTCTTGAAAATGTATGGATTCATAAATGCCTGTTAATTCCACAGTCCTACAATCAAGGATGAAAGCTGCACTGATAAACAAAACAACCTGGTTTAGAGAGGAAGTGAAGGCAATTACAAAAATAGGGAAAAATATATATCAAATGGAAGAAAGGGGATGCTGACTGTAATCAATATAAATCAGAAGTAAGAAATTGCAACAAATTGATAAGTCACAAACTATCAGAAGAAGAAAAATGGCAAGCAGAGATGAGACCAATAAGAAACTTTTAAAAATATAGTAGGAACCAAAAGAATCTTTGTAATGGCATTGGTCCATTAGTAGTTAGAAATGGTAAGGCAGACGTATTCAATACAAATTTCTGTTAAGTATTTGGGGAAAAAATGATGGTTATCAGATCACAATGATAAAACTCTTCCCACTTCACTAGTCTCTCTATAGGATGTTAAACAAAGCTACTAAAGTTAAATATTTTTAATCAGCATTCAAGAATTTTAAAAGAACTGGCCTAGGAGGAATATGTACTATAAATGTTAATTTTTCAGTAAGTCTTAGAAACTTGGGATGTTTCAAAAGATTGAAAGAAAACTAATGTTGTACCATTTTTTTTTTAAGGGAAACAGTATGACCTGGGTAATTATAAAGCTTGCCTGATACCAATCCTTGCAAGATAATAAAGCAGTTGATACAGGATTCAGTTAATAAAGAATTGAAGCAAAGATAGGGTCATTAATGGAAAGCAACATTGGTTTATAAAAATAGTTTGTCAAAGCTGCTTGATATCTTTATTGATTACATAAGCTTGGATGTTAAAGGAAATAGTAATATGACATGTTGATTAAATAGCTAGTAAGATATAAAAATTAACATGGCACACATCAAAGGGATTTAAAAGTAGCTAACTACTGAGTCTCAAAATATCATTTTAAGTGGGGACTCATCATTGAAAGGGTGTGTTTCCAGTGGAATGATGCAAGATTGGTTTGTGATCCTACTCTATTTTACATTCTTATCAATGACCTAGAAGAAAACAAAATAATCAATGATAAAGGTTGCAGATGACATAAAAGTTTGGGAAACGGTAAATAATGAAAGGGAGAGGTCATGGATACAGAACAAACTGGATCACTTGGAAAGAGTATTGTCACCTGATATGACTACATACAGATACAAATGTATACTAAAACTATCTGTACTTGAATCTTCATGATACTTAAACTAAATGTGAGTAATATATATATAATTTCATTACTGTGTATTAATTAATCAGTTTTGTTTATGCTCTTGGAATCTTGCATTCCCTTCTAAACATATGATTTTATAACAGGAAGGAACCCAAATTATGACAGTTGTACAAGTATATAGTAAATCTCTCATAAGAGAGATCTTATTTGTAAGTATTTAAATGGATATTAGAACTTAAAACTTCTCAAGCTAAAGATTAATATTTCCAACAAATTCCCACCACTACAAGGTATATTACAGTATCACCCACTTTTTCATAGTGGAACAAGAATACAAATTACTCAGAAAATCAACTAAAACCTGTTCAGAGAGATATATATTTATAACATATATTCAGAGAATAATCTTTGACACACTTCGACAGTTAGCTCTCACCATGCTGAGATTTGTGTTTTGGGATTTTTTTTTGTAGGAGTTGTTCTGTCCAAATTATACTACTACATAATAAGTGCAATTTTAATTGCTGTTAGTACTGAAGAATGAAGTTGTTTGTAAAGTCTGGAAATACTTAATACTCTTGTTTCGTCTGTTTTTCTAAGAGTCCTGGGCTTGTCTATTTGTTTTATGTATCGGTTTGACAGTCACCCCATGTATCACAAGACAACTACATAATTAAACATGGCCATGATATGCTGCATCTTTAGTAACTCATTGGCTTAGAAAATGGGCCTGGGTAATAAGAACTCTGGCTTTTATACCTATAATTAATTAAGGCTACCGTCTTTTTTTTTTCTTTCTACACATTCAACCTTCTCAGTGATTCTTCCAAGCATATGACCTTACCACAAGTAACAAAACCATGTGGGTTGCAGCCAAAGCCAGTACAATTCTAAGATCTGATAGTACGTGGCATGAGCAAGCAGAGAAAGGAAATTCTTAGGAACAAAGCACAGTGAGCCTGAGTCTGCTACCCCTGGCTGCTTTTGCCATTTATTTCAGTGGAGGAAGGATCGGGCCCATCACTTTCACAATGCTATTCATCCTCTGTCACTGAGGCCTGGGAGATCCATTTCAAGGCCCAAGCCCTAATCTTCTAGATGACAACACAGTGGCTCTGCCTGATTACACCAAAGAGTTGCCTTATACTTCATTTATCTTTGCTTTTGTAAACCCTTTGTTTGGAAAACCCACTGGTTTTTAAGCTTGTTTCCAGCTGATTGTGAGCCGCTTCTTAGGTGGTAAGTGATCAGCTAACATTTGCTGGGATTTGGAAACTGTGGTCAGGGTAGATTGAGTGACACATCATTAGCATATTGATAAGCAGACCTAAAATGACAATCACTGAAGGAATGTAAAGACAACCCAGTTTTTAAAAGTTCCTATTTGATATATTAAAGCAAATTGAGTATAATATTGTCTCATGGTGTAATAATAAACATTAGTCACATGTTACTTCTTCAGCTCCAAATAACGATTCTATTTCTATTTCATAAAAAACAATTAGTGCTTACTAAATGTCCACTTATAATTAAAACCATATATTATGGTTTTAAAACTGTGTAGTTGAATTCATGTATCTATCACTTAGCTGATAGTAAATATTTCTTTAACAGTCTCTTAATACAAGATATAACAGCTAATTTGAATATACACATAAGCCTAACTATGATTTACAGTGTAATTAAGTTATATTTTAATAGTTCAATATTTTTGAGGAATTAAATAATTTATTAAACTTATGTGAGTGTAGCTGCTGTTTAATGTCCTTGTGTTTGAAACTTCACAGTTTGGGAATCCCAATATAGTATTATCCAAGAAGTAGGATGGGTTCATTCAGTTCATCCAGCTCATCCTGCATGTAATTTCTAAGCAGGATGATGCTTTGGACATTCAAGGACAAATAAAATGTAAAAAAGGAAATTATAGAATCATAGAGTGATAGAATTCTAGAACTGGAAGAGACCTCGAGGTCATCAAGTCCAGCCCCCTGCCCTCCTGGCAGGATCAACCACTGTCTAGCCAGGGCCAGCCCACAACATTTTGGCACCTGAGGCAAGGAGCTCAAATGATGCACTGTTGCCCCCTCACTTGGGCCAAAACTTTGAAAGGTCTCATTTCTGTATTCTTCCAGATCTACTCCTCTCATGGTACTGCTCTGCTACCTCCATATGCACCAGCAGCAGACACAATTTTCTACATTCTGGGTCCTAGTGGTGTCCCCACCCCCCACAGTCTGGCATCTGAAGCAGCCGCCTCAGTTCACCTCATGGTAAGGCCAGCTCTGTGTCTAGCTCATACCTGATAGATATCTATCCAACCTGCTCTGAAATATCTCCTGTGATGGAGATTCCACAAACTCCCTGAGCAATTTATTCCAGTGTTTAACCACCCTGATCATTAGGAAGTTTTTCCTAATGTCCAACTTAAACCTCCTTTGCTGCCATTTAAGCCCATTACTTTTTGTCCTATCCTTAGAGGCCAAGGAGAACATTTTTACACTCATATGCTAAATTTGGTATTGATTATATTTTGCTTTATGTCCTTTGATGAAATAAATCAAATACCACAGTAGCAGTAGCAATAAATTTGCTATCTTAAATAGATATTATGGTAAGCACGTGAATAGAAAGAGTCAAAAGTAGGAGGAAGTGGGGGATAGATTTGCCAGGCCCCTGGGCAAGGCTGAGGGAGCTGGTTTGCACAGGGGTAGGCCTTGGGCAGAAGGGGTGGAGCTGGGAGTATTCCAGAAGAGATTTAAAGGGGCCAGGAATCTGGCCACCGCCATTGACATGGTAGTGGTATTGTTAGCCCTGCCCTTTTGAATCACCAGGCTCTGAGGCAGCTGCTCCCTTTCTCTGCTTCCCTTCACCCTCTCTTTCCCCCTCCCTCCCCCCCACCCCACCAATACTGGGCAAACTAAAGTCTGCATTTATGTCCTGGCATCAAGAATGTACCTCCAGGGTAGAATTTGGGCCATTGTATTTCCTTATTTTATTATAATTATTATTATAAAGGATGTTACAATGAGGAGGAAGAAAAATTGCCTCCTTTGAGGTAGCTTTCACACACAGTAATGCAAAAGAGGGCTAAAATTATGATCCAACTTTAAGAGTGGTGCATAGATATGGAACTCTTCTTCAGCCTTTGCTTTCCATCTCATGCCTACCTGCAAGTGCAAACTATGATGAATTTGTCTTAACCAGATAGCTCCTCCTACTGTATATCTAGCTTGTAAAATTGATCTTTAGGACACAAAGTAGGGTCAAAGACAGATGTCTTTCTAACAAGCCTCCTCTGTTACATGCTCCTCATGCTTCAGGCATCAGGTGAGTTTTTAGGAAAAGTTTGTGCCTTTTCAGTTTGTACAAGGCAAAGAAAATAGGGACTTCTCATTTCTACTGCCCTCTGCTCCTGCAAACACACCCCCTGACACCCTTATGTAAAAGTTTTATGTGTTCAGCCTCTTCTAACATAATGTGAGCTCATTAGACAAGAGATTTGCATGACCAGTTCCTACCTTTCCCCTACCCACTTCCATGAACAGAAATAAAGTAGTCATGTGAGTGGAGACACCCAGATTATTAGCCCCATTAGTTTTGTCCTTGTAATGCAGTTGTGACAGTGTCAGCCAGTACAAGCCAAACCTTCCAGTAATAGGAAGTACCAAGCTTTCAAGGTGCTGAACCTGAGGAGCAAGAGGAATTTTCTTGTGTTACCATGGATATTCTCTATTGAACAGACCTGACAACAAGAAGAAATTAAAGCCAGCACATAACAATTTAGATGTACCCTGGACTGGTGTTAATGTTTCAGACCTTAAATGAAACTAGATTAACTTTTTTATTTAAATTAATACCTACTTTGAAATTGGGAGCATAACCCATTACCCCCATGTAAACAGAAGATAAGCGCGTGCTTATATCAGTCTTTTGAAAATTCCTTATGCAATTCTTAAGTCTCTAATTACATCTGTATCTTCCATTTAGGAACATGGTATGCACTAACAACTCCAGCTTTGCAAGAGATCTTCATTTTAGAATCCTAGCTAAACTGAGTGCAATATGAGTTTGCCTTTTTCATGTATTACAAAAGCACCATGCAATGACATGAAAAGACTCTAATGTGCTTCCTACATGGACAAAGAATCAATCCCATAAAAATAACTGAACATTTTAAATTCAGGAAGATCTTTCCAAGGCAAACTTTAAAGACTTAGGGTATGTCTACACTACAATGTTAATTTGAACTAACTTAGTTCGAATTAGTTAATTCGAACTAAGCTAATTCGAACTAATGGATCCAGACTAAAAAACTAGTTCGAATTAGCGTTTTTCCCCACTTGCAAAGCAGTCCTGGCTTGGAGTGCCTGGACTACCCACACTGGGCACATCACACCACTCGGCCATCAGCCCGGCTGCACTTGCCGCAGGCTGCCATCTGGGGAGAGGGGACAATTGGAGGGCTGCAGGAGAGCTTCCACCCACAGAAGCCCACAGAGCCAGCCCAGTCCTCCCCATCGGGGGCTCATGCCCCATTCCTCCCTCACCTCCTTCCACTTACCCTTCCCTAGCCCCTTTTCTTGATGTACAAAATAAAGATAACGTGTCTTCCAAAATGGAAATTGTCTTTATTGAACAAAACTGGGGGAGACTGGGAAAAGGAGGTGAGAGAGGGGAAGAGAGAGGCTGGGAGAGGGGAGGGCAACTAAAATGATCAGGGGTTGGGAACAGGTCCCATATGAAGAGAGGCTAAAGAGACTGGGACTTTTCAGCTTAGAAAAGAGGAGACGGAGGGGGGACAGGATAGAGGTCTCTAAAAGAAGAAGTTGGGTGGAGAGGGTGCATACAGAAAAGTTCTTCATTAGTTCCCATAAAGAAGGACTAGAGGACACCAAAGGAAAGGAATGGGTAGCAGGCTTCAAACTAGTAACAGAAAGTTGTTCTTCACAAAGCAAAGAGTCAACGTGTGGAACTCCTTGCTGCAGGAGGCTGTGAAGGCTAGAACTAGAACAGAGTTTAAAGGGAAGTGAGATCAAGTCATGGAGGTTGGGTCCATGGAGTGGTATTAGCCAGGGGGTAGGAGTAGTGTCCCTGCCCAAGGTTTGTGGAAGGCTGGAGAGGGATGGCATGAGACAAATGGCTTGGTCACTGTCTTCGGTCCATCCCCTCCAGGGTCCCTAGGGTTGTCCGCTGTCGGCAGACAGGCTACTGGGCTAGATGGACCTTTGGTCTGACCCAGGACGGCCATTGTAAGCTCAGGGCTCAGGGACGGGAGTCTCAGTGGACCCCCTTGATTCTCTTGCACACCTGCTCCTGGGTGGCCAGGCTGGCAGCTATCCTGCCCTAGACGGCCACTTTCCTGTGCCTAGTGCGGAGATCGTGGACGAGGTCCACGATTTCTGCACTAGCCCAGGCGGGTGCCCGCCTCTTGCGGTCCCGGGCAAGCTCCTGGGAGCCACCCCCGGGAAGAGAGGGAGGGCTGGGGGGCATCGGGTGGGTGGCTCGATCCGTGCCAGGTGCAGGGTCTGCTGGCTGGGTGCTGGCAGGCTTGCACCTGGCACGGGCACCGTAGCCAGCCCGTGCCCCTTTAAGGGGTCCGTGGCCGGAAGGGGGGCAGACGAGTTTCCCTGGTGTTGGCCAGAGTGGCCACCAGGGAAAGCTGGGGAGGGCTAGCCTCCCACTAGTTCGAATTAAGGGGCTACACAGCCCTTAATTCGAACTAGCTAGTTCGAACTAGGCTTAATCCTCGTAAAATGAGGTTTTCCTAGTTCGAACTAAGCGCTCCACTAGTTCGATTTAAATTCGAACTAGCGGAGCGCTAGTGTAGCGCCTATTAAAGTTAATTCGAAGTAACGTCCGTTAGTTCGAATTAACTTTGTAGTGTAGATATACCCTTAGTTTTTTTCATTAATATTTTGTTATTTTGGTCTGATCCTTTATTTCTTTTATGCCCAAAACTCCCACTGATTTTATTAAAATTTTTGGTTTTACAAAGAGAGAGAGAATATAGTTCCTTACACAGTTTCTAGCCTGTCCAAACAACAGCAAATAGTTAATGGACTGAATCCTGTGGTCATTTTTTCCATTTTTACACATGTCTGCTTGAGTAAAGACTGTGAGGCAGAATAAGGACCTCAGGGTTTGTCTCATAATAAAGCATCAGGCCTTGTCTTATTCTAAAACCACAAAGCTGATGAATTTTTAAAATGTTTCACAAACCACGTAGCTCTAGTTATGCAAAGGAAACGCCCACAAGTCAGGGACAGTTCTGAAGTAAAAGGAGGCATTATTAGAATTGGCACTGTAAATGCAAAGCTGATTCCCCACCCCCCCTCCACCCCATGTTTATAATTTTCAGCTGTATTTTGTTTGTTCTCAAATGTTCCAGTGCTTTTTTGTCTAAAATAGCCACATTTTAAAATCCCAGTGCCAGCATCCCCACACTTACCAGCCACTTTATAACAACATAACAGTATGTATATACAATGGATGGAAAAATGCAGATTTTCATTTCAGAACTGCTAAGAAATAGTATGAACAACTTTCACTAAAAAAATTATGAACTCAAAAGCGGCTGCCTCATAAATATCAGTACCACCCTCAGCACTAATTAGCACCTGGGTAGATACTGTCGGCAAAGAAGCAAAGTCAAGGAAGACAGAACTACTCTTTCAAACCAGGTGCTCCCTTCAGGGCAGGATTGAAACACACGGAAGAGGAGTGTGAGGAAGCTTGTCTTAGCACTGTCTGGGCTATGCATAAGGATGTCACTTTTCATGTGCACTAAATTTACTCAAATTGTTATAAAAAGAAAAAAAGCGATGAACCATCTTGACAGTGGCCTTTTAAGTTTCTCAAAGATTTAATAATCCATGGGAAGTGCAGTGAGTCTGTAAAGGTATGGCTGGCTGCATGCCTGGAAACTCTTATGCACTGTCCATTACTGTTGCTAATCCAGCCCCAGGCTGGATTAATTTGTGTGATGTTAAAAAACCCTTCCAGCAAAGTGAGGGTATCCAAGCAGGGGATTGAGAATAGCATAGACGGCATGCTTGGAAGTGAGCAATAGTACCTAGGGAAAACAAGCAGGTGTCCGCGCTCTTAATCTGATACAGTAGTTTTTCTAAAATATTTGGGCCAAATCCTAGTTTCTTGTGCAAAGGCAGAGTAAACAAACCTGGCAAGAAGGAGGGGAAAACTCCCCTCTCCCCCCAACCTTTCAGCAGAGTAAGGAACACCTGTACCGCTGGGCCACATCATCCATAATTTCACAGGGTACAGGATCTCATTTCATATGCAAGGTAAACTCCTGCTAATATCAACAAAGATAAAGGATAGCTCCTCAGGTCCTGGGGGCACAAACATAAGTTAAAGTAACATTGTATACTTGTACTGCCCCCACTTCTCCCCCTTCTTAATCCCATTGTATCTTCAAAGGTATCTGATTACTAATGTTGCCGAACAAAGTAGGAACATGGTTAGCCTAGAGTTACTCCCTATAGCAAAATTACTTATGTGATCATCCCATAAATGCCTCTGATTTCAATGGGTTCAGCCTTAGGGCAATTTTCATTAATTTAGGAAAATTAATCATATGCATAAGGTGTGAGACAAGGAGTGTGGAAAGTGGGCACTACAGGGAGTGCACAAGGAGGTGCTTAGTGCAAGCCTCCTATGTGTTGTGAAACATACTGCCAATGGCAAAGGATTTTCCACCACTAGTGTTCCCTATAAGCTGCCGCACAGCTTCAAAGGTGATTAATCAGCCCTGCCCTCTCAGAATACTGTCCACCTTCCAAAAAGGTTATCAGTAATTTAACTTTTAACAGGAGTGGCCTATTGCTATTATAACACTGATAACTAATTTTACATTTCTTTTTTATTTTCTTTTTCATTCTTTTGCTGTAAAAAAAAGTTCCCAGAGAAATGATGAGACCATTAGAGAACCTTAGAGAAAGGTTCTACACATCTTTTCTCTATTATTTTGCAATATCATTAACCTCAAGTTCAAAAATCATAATTCAAGCTACACAAAGTCACAAAATTGACTTTGGAGTCATGAGGCTTTTTAACAATAAGCTTTGCCTTCCAGTTTCTGAGCCTTCAAGGTGTCCTTTGCTGCAAATTTTCAAGATTCTCTTAGCAACTAGAAGGTCTACAAAGTTATGTAAAAAAAAGAAAGCTGGAGGTCTCATTTAGTCTCTTCATTTCAGAAGCTGGGGCTTTAAGAATAATATCAAAATATATCACAAGATACATAATAAAGTCATAATTAGTGGCACTGTTTTTTTATTATCTTTCATATTTTTTCCAAGCCTTCCCTATCTTCTCTTAAGGGTCACCACATGATTTGGAGTCTTTTCTTCATGTCCTTATACTAGAAGGCTAGGTACCCTTACAATAGTAGTTTGTCATACAGCTGCCTACTTGAGCTCTTTTTTTCCCATGGAAATTAAATGTGGACCATTGAATAGTTTTCTATTTTACTTGTATATTATAAAATGAGTTAAAAGTAGCTGGAGGAGACACATGCTACAGGACAGCCCTATGGTAGTAGCTGACAATTTAGAGTAGTTACTTTTTCTCCTTCAGCTACTTTCTCCTCACATCTGCTTCTCCTCACCATATCAACATGAGGCTTTATTTGTTATTCAAAATGATTGGTGATATATTACAAATGGTATCTTTGTTATTTTTATAGGAAACAGTATGAAAGAGGCTCAGAACATTGACAGCAATAATGAAAATTTCAAAGGTGATTTGTGGATGCTTGGAGATGTGCTAAGAAGCTGGATACATGTTTGGAGATACACTGGTTACTCCTTAGAGGCTGCTAGAAAGGAGAAGGGGAAATGTGCAAGGTATCTAAGTGTAGACCCTGCCAGGAATCCCCACTAACTTCCACTGAACAACCATGCTGGATGTATGATTTTTCAGCTGGACTGTGGGAAGCCTCATGGTGAGCAAGTAATGGAAATAAAAGCCACAGAAAATCAGTGAAGGGTCTGAAAAAGCATAATTCTCAGGGATTATGTGTCAGGAATTGGGTCTACAGCAGAACCAGATTCTGGGCAGTATAAGGAGTGCATCTGACTTGTAGTATTCTGCCTAAGAAGCTACACCACCTGATTAGCTGAAAGAGCCAGCAAACCAATGTTTAAGCCCAGCATTAGTCATTGAGTGGCTGCTCAAAGCTGTGGATATGATAGCTCTTGTACTTGTTTGTTCTTAGCCTAACTCCTGCCTTGTTCCAATCCTGCCCCTGCTTTGCCTTAACTCTTGGATCTTGGATCTGGCCTCCAACTCTGGTTCTAAACATGAACTCCAATGCCTGGCTCCTGACTCTGACCCTTGGTTCTGAATCTTGTGTGTGGTGCCTGTGCTAACCACTGTGCATAATCACCCATGTCACTGACACTGTGCATCCCATGGGGCTGGTGAGATGTTTGGAGTAGCGACCAAGGGGTCGGAGGGAAAGAACTGGAGGAGCTGAGATGTTGAAAGAAAGAGGAAAAAACGTTTAGGGTTATGAGGACAAAGATGAGAAAAGAGGCCTTGGCTATATGCCTGCTGGCAGCATACTTCCTCTGTGACCTTGGACATGCCATTTCCTCACTCGGAGCCTTGATTTCTTCATCTTTAAAATCTGTTTAATGGTACAGAAAAGCCTATTAAATAAATCACATGGAATGAAGACGAATGATAAAGGTAAAGAAAAACAGGAGATATAGAAGAAGAAACTAAATACCAAAGGAGGTATAGAAAATCACTTTCTATTATCTGATTAAAAATGCTAAAGTAACATGTATCTATTTAAAATACATAGATTTATATCCATCTTTTTTCACCATCCGCACGATCTGCCACTCTTATTAATTAAAAAAAAATTCCCACCATTAAGAAGGCCACAAGGTATTTTGGATCCAGATAGATAGGATAGGAATTGATTCTGAGTAGAAAATATTTCTGAATTCTACTGTAACCAGGATCAGAAGGAATATGTCCCTTACAGCTAGCTGGAAGTGGGGAGAGTCCCTGGGTGTGTCTGTGTAAATAAAGTTTGCTCCTGCTTTGCTTAGATTTTTTTTAGATATTCAGCATCTGGAGTCATATTTTGCTCATTGCAATCAACTTAATTTGTGACCTAACACCAGCTATGTTTGAATGAAATGTAGAGATAGTTGAAAGATGGTAACCAATGTTCATAATTTCATGGGAATACAGAATATCAGGATGGTGCTAAATCAGTTGCAAATGAAAGGGCTTGCAGTCAGCAGAGAACCTTGCTAAGAAGGAACTCAACTTCCAGGGCTTTGTGACAGAAGAGGGGGTGAGGGAAGAGTATTCTGGTTAGGAGGCTATAAGTCCTCCCTTGCCTGGACTGATTTGACCTCTCCCCTCTTCCCCTTCAAAGAACAAAGCTAAATACGCATCATTAGGTGCCTTTTTCATATATTAACTATGTTGAAGAAGTTTCTTCTACCCTGCTTGCTAAGAGTTGAAATCACCGAGAGCTGAAATCATTTGAGACTAATGGGAAAAAGTTACAGCCAAGAAGTGGATGGTGGTGACTGAGAGCCCGCAGGGTGGTAATGGAGAAATGTGATAGTGATAAGTGGCCCACTGGGCAGTGGTGGAGAGATGCGATGAGCAGCCAGCAGAATGGCAGTAGCATGATGAGTGGCCAGTGGGATGACAGCAGAGAGCAGTGAGCAGGCAGATGGCAAGTGACTAGCAGAGTGAGTAACATGCCTCTTTACTTCTCCCCACTCAGATGGGAGGTGAACTCTGCAGATTCACCTCTGAACTCTGGGTCTGCTCTGACCTAGGGCAGCAACTAGGGGTGCAGAGAAGGGCTGGGTATGTGAAGGAGACATTTACATTGCTGGACTTATGAACCTGACAGGAAAAAGACATTGCCCAACCTACTAGGGCTGGGACTTTTATTCATGGTGTAGTGTTTTCCCAAATTAATGCCTTTTTTATTAGAAGTCTCTTTTCTGCTCTCAGACTCTGTGCTTGCAAGGGAGGAAAATCAGAACCAGCCCAAGCTATGGGCTGACCAGGCTACCGCCCGGGGTGCCTCATTGTAGGGGGCGCTGTGAAGGGCTGCCGGGCCAGGCAGGGGCGGCATTGCGCATGCTCCGCGTGCCTGGGGCGGGGCCATGTATGCGCTGGGTGCCCGGGGGTAGGGGACGCCGCACGCCCGGGGATGGGGCCGCGCATACGTCGCAGTCCCGGGGGCAGCGCCGCACTCCCGGAGCCTGGGGTGCACGAATGTCTTGGGCCGGCCCTGGGGGAAACATTGCCTTTTAAAGGCCCCCTGAGATTGTGTGTGACTTACCCAGGTTCTTGAGTGGAGGCTAATGTTCTGTGTTGAATTGATGAAAAGGAAACTCTAGATATTGAACCCATCCCTGGCTGCTTCTGACTTCACCTGGTAGAAGGGTTACACTACTACAATGGTTTCTGAGCAACAGATAGTGGAAGTGTGGGCAATTCATAAACTGTCTGATTTCGAAATATACCAAAGGCTCAGGAATTTTTGAAGATATTAAGATTCACATCCCAGTTTAATCTTCTTCTGTTTTCCTTTCTGCTTTATTCCCATTAGTAGAATTTGCAGGCCTCTTGCACTTCTTGTTAGCAAAGCATCCTTGAACTCTTGTTAACTATAAAAGTAAAGTGGTATGACCAAATATCAAAAAGGAAAAGCTTCTATCTTTACAGGCAATAATTTCCTGTATGGCATATCATGGTACTTATTCCAGTACTGAGTGAATTAGCTACCCTGACAAATGAATACACTAACATCATAACATTTTATGACTGTTCCATTGTCTACCTAGTTCTGTCAGTTGCTTGTCATGTGGTGCCATACAAAGAGGAAAACATAAAAATGATCATGCTTTGAAATAAGTGCACCCACATTTCATGCTATTATTTCACAATAAGAATCAATGGCTACGTCTAGACTGGCATTATTTTCCGCAAATGCTTTTAACGGAAAAGTTTTCTGTTAAAAGCATTTGCGGAAAAGAGCATCTAGATTGGCACGGATGCTTTTCCGCAAAAGCACTTTTTGCGGAAAAAGCATCCATGCCAATCTAGACGTGGTTTTGCACAAGAAAGCCCCGATCACCATTTTTGCAATCGGGGCTTTTTTGCACAAAACAATACCGAGTTGTCTACACTGGCCCTCTTGTGCAAAAGCATTTGCACAAGAGGGCTTTTGCCCAAATGGGAGAATCATAGCATTTCCACAAGAAGCACTGATTTCAGACAGTAGGAAGTCAGTGTTCTTGCAGAGATTCAAGCAGCCAGAGTAGACAGCTGGCAAATTTTTCCGCAAAAGCAAGTGCTTTTGCGGAAAAACTTGCCAGTCTAGATGCAGCCAATATGTTTTATTGTATCCCACTTATGTTTTAATACAAAATCAATTAAAGTTGCCTGTAAAGACATAGACATACAGTTCAAGAGAGGGTCTGCATGCTAGCCACACCATTATCTCTTCGTTGCTCCTTTCAATGGTCTCAGCTCCAGCAGTGGTGAGAGTCCTGGATGCTGATTCAGGAGGTAAATGGCATTTCGCACTGGTTATATTTTTCCCTGTTCCAGTCAAAGCTAACCAATGGTCAACACTAATTTAACAAAAAACTAAACAAGCAAACAAACACACACAAAAAGGCCAATTTAAAGGAGATGAAAAATCCTTTTTAGCAGCTTTGTAAAGTCGAATGCACTTTGGGAATTTGCCTCAGGAAATTATTTTGTTGGATTGTGCGCTAAAAATTGTGTAAAATGTCCAACAAATCTTTTCTGCTCTTTCCTCATGTTATCAACTCTTTCAATAATTAGAATTTTGTTAAAATTGGCATAGAAATGGATGCTAAATAGCGCAGGCCATATAATATGAACTCTCTCACAAAGTGTTAGAGGACATGCTGAGAATGAAAGAGTCCTAACTCCCAACACCCACTTGAACCACAATACAACACAGCTTCTTCCTTCAAAGAAGGCTGACTTCATTGAAAAAAGAAGGAACAAACTGAGGTCCAGATTATGGCTCTCTCCACACAGGTGACCCAGGAACATAGAGAATGCCAAAACCTCTTCCAATTACCTTTCCACCCAGGGACCAGAAAAGAACAGTTTTGTGCTGTTCTCCTCATAGACTTTAAGGTCAGAAGGGACCATTATTATCATCTAGTCTGACCCCCTGCACAATGCAGGCCACAGAATCTCACCCACTCACTCCTGGAATAATCCTCTCACCTATATCTCAGATATAGAAGCCTTCAAATAGTTTAAAGACCCCAAGATGCGGAGAATCCTCCAGCTATGATCTGTGCCCCACTTTTATTAGCACACTCCCACTTTTGGTGCCGAGGTCAGTAATAAAAAGATTAAATAAGATTGGTCCCAAAACTGATCCCCTGAGGAACTCCGCAAGTAACCTCCCTCCAACCTGACAGTTCACCTTTCAGTATGACTTGCTGTAGTCTTCCCTTTAACCAGTTGCTTATCCACCTCTCAATTTTCATATTGATCCCCATCTTTTCCTGCAAGGACTGAGGCAGCTACAGTAATGATAGCTTTTGCAATGAAGTGAGGGGTACTGGATGTGACCACAGCAGAGCTGACTAGATGCTCTCTGGGCTATACAAAGTCAGGATTCTCCTATGAGCACCAGAGTTCTGGGGACATTCTTGTTGCCTGATGCAAAATATCTGACTGAAATAATGTCCTTCCAAACTTCCCTCAAAACACTCTTGTGCCTTGAAAATCCAATCAGTCCCTTTGACCCTAGAATATTTAGCAACAGTCAGAAAGCATTTGCAGCTTCTCTGCTCATAAGTGGAGTGTTTGAAGGCATGTGTTTGTGTGCTCACATACAAACACATGGACTATTTAGTAACATGTTCCATTCTTTAACTGTCTTTAGAGGAAGCTCTTTGTAGCGTTAGTTTGCAAGCCTAACTTATTATGATACCAATGGAAGGAGAACGAAAACAAAGTACATTATTTCTATTTACTTTTCTGGACTGTCTGTCCAAACCAAAGCATGTATTAAAAACATGTCATGTACAACAACAACAGCTGGGATAATCTGTGTATGGGCCCCCCAAAAGCAAAAATAAGAAAGGAAAAGGGAAAATCGATATAAAAGAGGATAATCTCAGCATTCAAAGCACAAGAGAATTGCCTTTACTGCAACAACCAAAGAAAAGTGGAGAAACAGAATCTGAAAGCAATGTACTGTAGCCAGAGGTGTCAGCAGTAATATCATTTGACTCAAGCTTGACAATTTAGTGCAGTAGCAAGTCTCCTCTAAACTTACTGCCTTCATACATTTCTCAGTGCAATTCTATTCTCCTGTTGTATTACACAGACTGCATGTGTGGCTGTATGAGTCTCCTCTTTAGTTACTTTTATGGTTATGACTAGTGTGTAATGTATTTTTTCTCAGTGTTCTCCATATAATGATCATTGTCTCCCACCAACTCAACAGTGTAAATGAGATGTGACATTACAGTGAAGTAGTGTTTAAATTGAAATATCATAAGAAGGATAACACACTTCATACTTCTGATGTTACAATACAGTACAGTACTCAAGAGTTATGTATACAATGTACATTGCTTACTACTGTCAGAGAGAGCTAGTGTTCAAGCAAAAGAAAGAGGGCAAGGGCACATGATAGTTAATACAAGCCTATAAGCTTTGTTATTATGATGTATGGGAAAATCACAAATTGTGTCCTTTATACTACAGTGTACATTTCTTTGCAACACGGGGTACAGTAAAAATGTATTAGCAATAAATAGATGAGCAAACTCAAGTCTTTTTAATGAATAAATTAGAATTTAAGGCCAGACGGGACCACAAGATCATCTAGTACAACCTTCTATATATCACAGACTGCCAGTACCACCCAGCACTCACACACTAAGCCCAACAACCAAGCTTAAACCAAAATAGCACCATCCCCAGGAAACTAGACTACAATGTGGCATAGCTGTTTTGAGTGCCACAGCATGCTCTCCACTAGCTAGAGTCTAACCTAGGCTCTGAGACTTTCTGCCATGGCTGCCATGGGCTTTGTTGAGGTACCCACACAGGCCAGCATGGAAGTTAGTTCTGCAGGGCACAGGTGGTATAAAATCTCCCCATATAGCTGTTCAGATTGTAGATCCCTGGCACTTGCAGTAGGAGGAGTTAAAGTTCTGTGTCCTGTCCACTAAGACATCACTTATAAATACCAATTCCTAATTCTTCAGTCCCAGTTCCCAAAACTGTATCATCTAGTTTTGTTATTAATTTCTTTTCTTTCTGTTCTGATCAGACCTTAGATATCACCAATTCCAGTTTCCTCCTTTGTTATCCTCCACAATACCAATGTTGCCTTCTTCAATATAGCAATGGATGTTAATTACATAGCCATTCTCATTTTCTTAAATGCCCTTAGAAGTTCATTAATGGATGTTTCATTAACGGATGGTTATCAGATTGAAGGTTTGTCAGATGCCTACAATTTGTGATCAGGAAAGGGTAAATTAGCAATAGTCTACTATTTCTTCACAGAACAAAAGTACTGACAACAGCAATGCAGGATTCCCCATGCTGAGTCACCAGACTGCCTCAACCTGGTGCTGGAGGACTATTCCTAAGGATGAAAAAGTGGCTCATTTTCAAATTGTCCTTGACTTCTCTGACACTGGCAATAAGAGTTGGAGATTCGTGAAGCAGGTTCTTGTCTATTATCATCATTTTTTTTTGCCATACAATAATACTTTTGACTACTGACTCTATTCGAACAATCATTTTACATGCTGTTGCTTTTGTTTGGGAAGCAGATCTATTTACCAAACTCATAGTGCTGTATTTAGATAGCAAATAGGGGTAACGGAGACTGCAGTAAGATAAGCTAGACATTTCCCAGGGTAAATATTTATTATAAGTACCCATAAGAGACACTATAGTGTTATCCTACACTCAATGACCTTCCCTATATTCAACCTAGTATCAAAGACTCATCAGCTCTGAAATAGAAAAAATAATCCTGTTGAAAAAAGAACCATAAAGAATTATATTAATAACAATGGAGTTTTATCATCTAAATATTTTGGTCTGTGGAAGGCATGTTGATGAGAACATTTTGCTATTACTGTGTTAGAAACATGGCCTGATGCTGCAAGCTAATTCAGGCAGGTTGTGCCTTTCAACCACAGAGCCTCATGAGATCCATGGGGTTTTGTACATGCAGAAAGCTTCATCTGTACAGACCTGCTTGCAGGATCAGGGACTTGATCTTGAATTGGTAATTAGACAGCCATAGCACTTCATGCCATCTATTTTCAAAGCCATTGCATTGACATCCCTACTCAGAGAGGTATAATAGCTGCACATTCAAAGAAAGTTTAATCTAGTTCTAGCCAAGAATAAAATTCTTAGATGCGAAGGCCCCACTCCTGCAAACGCTTATATATACACCTCTTTGGAGCTCAATGAGGAATTAAGTTTCCTTCTTGAATCAACCTGAAGTATCAGGAACAAAGTTTCTATTACTGACATAAACATGCCTTGCAAGAGCCAAAATATTTTTTGATATGGCAGAACACTTCTGTCAATATTGTTTGTTATGTTTCTACTTTTCAATAGATCATTGAAGTCTGTGGGACTATTCCCAATATGTAAAGTTAAACATGTACATATGTTTTTGCAGGATTGGAACCATAAATACAATAGTGCTAGAAATGTACTATGTTCTGGCATGGATAGGCATGGATTCTTTCACCTGTTGTCCCACATGAAATGTTATAAGCTTTTCAACACAAAATGTTATTGTAAGTGTGCCAGTTTGGGTCCTGTGTCTTTTCTACACCCTATAAGCTGAATAGGTTTTGAAAAGTAACTGTTAATTTTCTGTACTAAGACACACAGTTCTGCAGAGCACTAGTGTATCGGTTTTCCTGCTAGAGAATAGTAATGTATAAAATCTGTTGCCAAACAATGAACTAACAATCTAAAAGGTGAAGGACTCATTGATCATGATATTAAACACTGTGTTAGCAAATGAACTGTTGTGCTTTCAAAGTTACACGCTAAAAGTTAATATGCTTAAAATAATCAATCTCAGCTGCACTAGACCTTCAGTAATTTTGTTCCTTTCATCAAACAAGTCTTACGGGGTTGCATATAGTGATAGTTCATAATGAAGCACTTCATATAGAAGCAGCTGTCTCCTCACCTGTTTCCCAGCCCACTGAGAGACCTGAAGAAATTCTTCAATTTAGCAAGCAAACTTAAGTCATTATTAGAAATGGCAGGGAAACCTGATGAAATTGTACTTTCAATTGGAAAACAAAATTGCAATCAGACCAACATGATTTCCTCATGGTCTGACCATGCTAATGCCAAGTTGAGACATGGGCAAATGTATTTAAAAGTCATAATGGAGTATTACCATGCAATCTCCTTTTACTGGCCCTTATTAATATAAAACTTCAATTTGCATGTAAATGCAGTCAACTTTCATATCATCAAAATACATGAGGCCTGGGAAAGTAATGAATTGAAGTTTGATGCGGCAATTACTGACGTTTATAAAGAATTTTAAAGAGGTCGTTCTAGCCTTGGCTGAGAAAATGAGGAAATCAACAGGGAATATTGTCAATATAGCAACAGTGGGAGTTGGAGTCAGTCCCAGGTGTTAGAAGGCCAGATGATGATTAATAGAGAGGGAGTATGAAGCCTCTCACCAAGAAGGACTGGGCTGGACCTAAGGCTCAATAACAGAGCTCTCATGAAAAGGTTCTTGCTGGGTTCCCACTTTAGCTGCCTCGAAATGTGTTCCAGAGGGAATAAAGTAGCAAGTGTTTATGAGACAGAGCAGTGCTGAAGGTTTAATTGGGCTCCACATCCTTTCAGCTCCCTTCAGTACTTGATATGCAGTTTAACCTTTTTTCCCCATCTCCGATACCCCAGTGCCACTGGGATTTTAATAAAGCACTAGCTTGATAGCTTGGCAAAACATTGACTTAGTTGCTGAATTGAGTTAAACTGCCTTATTGTGTTGTCAAGAAAATTTATAATTATCTTCCCTTTAAAAAGCATTTATTTTGCTTGCGTATTTTATAGATCTACAAAATAGTCAGTGATTTTGTGGATTTTCTTCCCCTGATCATTAAAATAATTTAACATGGAGCATAAATTTAAACATGGATGGCTAAATCAATTCAAAATGAAAATAATTTTGTGCAGTTGTTTTATTGCATTTAAAGGAACATTAGCCTTCAACAAGTAAATACAGCTTGCTTAATATTATATTACTCCAATTATTTTGTCTGATATTTAGTATCACTCACTCACTAAGTTTAGAAGAGGAGTAAAGTACTCAAAGTACTGGGATTAGAGTCAGGAATCTGGGATCAGATTCTTCATTACCACATACCTTGTTTAATCGTGTATACCCGTGCAAAGTGAGTACAAACCTATTTGTAAAATGCTGCCTTTAGGATCTGCTAGTACTTTACACTCACTCTGCACAGGAGTAAATGACTATACCATGAGTGGGGCACTCTTCAACTAGGTACATGAATTCTGTGTCTGGGTCTGCTTCATACAATTTGTATGTGACCTTGGGCAAATCACTGTATCATTCCAGGCCTCAGTTTTCCCATCTGTCAAAAAGAACCACAGGTCATGTCTATCTCTGCTGGGATAAATTAATAAATGTTTGTAAAGTGATTTGAAATCTCTGTCTAGAAAGTAGTAAAGATGTTTCTAGTTCCTTTCGGGAATTTTTTTTTCTTTTCTCACAAAAATAATACCACATGGCGCTGAAGCTGCTAAACTCTTTATTCTACCAAAAAATATAATCAAGGTCACTGCTAAGGATCAAATAAGAGTAAATAATTGAACACAAAATCAATTCATCTAGATAACAAGATTAATTTGGACATTATTGGGTTTTCTTAATTCTTTCTAAACTTGTTTCATGCTTTTGATTTTTAAACCTAATTTTCAGTTACACTATTTCAAATAAATCTCCATGTTCGTTAAACATCATAGGTTACATTAATTAAGTAAGCGGGATAAACAATTACATTGAAGATACATTTTGTTTTACTCATTATTATTTCAGTATAATAATATGGATGAGGGACAATTAAGAACCAGAGAGCAGACAACCTGGCCAGTGTTTGAAATGTTAGTATGAAAAGTATGTCCTGTGCTCACTTCTGTTTTGAACAAGCATGTGTTACAAGTTCTATAGGTTTGAACACACATTTGAAAATCCTCACAGTAACTGAAATCCTCAGAGCTGAGCATCCCTCCCTCTATTACTTTACTAGGCCTCTAAGACAGACTACCCCTTAGGGGATGGCATGGTAAATCAATGTTTATATTTCTCTAACCCCTGAGACTCCTTGACCTAAACATTTGCAATTTTCACTAATCTGGATGGTGAGTGATAAAAGGAATGTTGTTTTTGTAAGAGGAAAGCTTGAATGATTAAGGGGGCAAATTTAAGGCGCTTTACACTATTCTTGCTTTCAGATCACCTAGTATATTTTAATGTTGTTTTAATGACCCAGAGTGGGAATGGGGAAAAAGGTGTAATTTCAGAAAAGTGAAAGAGTCATCCTGAGAACAGACAAAGAAATATGAAAAACTCTAAATCATTCTATGACTGCAAATAAACAGAGTTACATAGACAGGATACATATTTTAGATTTTTTATCACTGTTATTTCTTGAATCTATATTCAAGAATGAACAATAACCAAAAATAAATAATGTAACATTTATTCAGCTTTACTTGAAGAATTTTTAAAAGAAGCCAACCTAACACCACAAATGGTTAACAACAGATTATCTTTTAGTCCAAAGACAGAAAATTCTGCTTTGTGGAGGAAAATAGTAATACATTATTGTTCCACGTAATCATTAGTCAATGGTAACTTTAAGATCAGTCAGCATGGAGGATCATGTGTCCAAAAGTCTGAATTCCTCTCTTCATATGTAAAGGACTTTTCTCTAAAACTAGATGATTTTAAAACAGACACAAATACAAAACAGTGGCTGATGAGATAGTAAAACACACAACAAATGACCCCAAATGGAAAGAAAATTCCTTTAACATGGTACAAAAGAGAAGAAATATAAACTCTGCAGTAAATAGGAACGTAGGTTTTGAGAGTGAAATAACATTTGCAAGAATGGCTATTTTTCTTCCACACTTAAAAATATTCATAACAGGGAATATTGTGTCCAATGAGATTTAGCAGACTACAGATACCATAATTCAGCAAGGTCAAGAAACTACATCCACAGAATCCAGGAAATATCATCCAAGGACTCTTTCAAACAGCTGTTATTCTTCTGTGAGAAACATTCATTTACCTATTTTAAGGATTACTTGTTAGTTAAATAATGATAGTGCACTTATAGTGTTTATTCAGCCCAGTATTAAACTTGCACATGAGAATTAATGTGACTAAAGGAACATTTGTTTATATTGAGTAAAATATATATATATATATATATATATATATATATATATATATATATATATATATATATATATATATATATATATATATATATTAAAAAGTAAGTTGGTAAATTTGAGGAAGAAAATGTAATAGATTGGAATGAGTAATAATACAACTTTCCCTATATGCTGCTTTATATGCATGCAGAATGCTCTTGTGTCCTGCTCTTCCTGCCTGTTTTTGCTCGAGTCCCTCTAGCTAGCAGCTCCATCCCAGGAGCCACCTAAGGCCCTCAAGCCAAGAAAAGAAAAACCTCCTGAGTGACAGCATCTGGCTGATAGTCTGGATCTCCAGCACTAAAGCATAACAAAAAAATGGATCACATGAAAATCACTGGGAGTGAGCACAACCTCCGTGCTGCTGAGCTGTGGGTAAACAAGGCCAGCTGCTTTCCAAAACACCTAGAAATTCACACGTCCTTGCAAAGAGACGTGATCCCCATTTTTTCAAAATCTTGACAACTATATGCAGAGAAGAAGCTGAGCTCCATTTCCACAGCAGAGGAGGCTAATGGTAGGCCAAAAATTTGGGACTGACAAAAATAACCATCCTTTTGATATCTTAAGACTGACCCTATGCACACAGGAATAAGCTCTTTGCTTAAAAACCCACACAAAGGCAGGTATAGCTATTCAGTTTAAATTTCAACAATCTTTCCCATTGGCTTTCCTGGCTTCCTGAGAACACCCCCTAGCTATCTGAGTTTAATCCTTTATTCTCCGAGTGCTGGCCAGAGCGCCTTCTGTCCATCACAGGGGGAAAGAACCATGAGGGGACCAGAAGAGGGAATGTTGCTCCACATAAAAAAGAGCACAGGCTCCACCCCTCCCAACCAGTCCCACAGACAGACTGGATCCCTTCTAACCCCAGACCAAACATAATTTGTTATTTAGGCTCCTTGGCTAACCTCTTATCCCACACAACAGGTTCCACTTCTCCTCCCTGGCCCGAACAGCTCATTCTGGGCTCTCCTGCTGCAACCCACTCTCTGCTCCGATATGGAATCACCCTTGGCTTTTCCTGCTGGCCTGACCTCCCCAGCTCCATGCTCTCTCATACTCCATGTGCTCTGGCCTCGCCTTTCCCTCCTACTCATCCTAGAATGTTTCTCCCTCCTTGGCCTTTCTTACTGCTCCCTGGGTAGAACAATTCAATGGGGAAGGAGGTAAATCTGTGTCTCTGCCCTGCTTGAGGAGGGGCTGCTCATGGGGGACTGACAGCCAGTCCTATGCCAGAGACGTGGGGGGAGGAGAGCTATATGAGTCCTATCCTGGGGAGTGGGACAGAAGGTTAGGGGGAATTCTTGGAGTGTGTGGGGGATGACTGGAACAGGGATCAGAACTTGGCTCTTGCTTAGTCTCCTGCTGTTACCTCCTCTCTGGATGGAGGACAGGGCCACCACAGCAATTAGAAGCCTAGGGGAGACATTGCAGTGCTGGCTGGTGAAGCCTTATCCTGTCCTATAGCAAATGATGTCCCTGTTGCTGAGGTGCTATGTAAAATGGAGATGCCTATCTCCTAGAACTGGAAGAGACCTTGGGAAGGTTATCAAGTTCAGTCCCCTGTCTTCACAGCAGAACCAAGTACCATCCCTGACAGATTTTGCCCCAGATCTCTAAATGGCCTCCTCAAGGATTGAACTCACAACCCTGGGTTGAGCAGGCTAATGCTCAAACCAGTAAGCTATCCTGCTCTCCACCACCTGCCCAACTCCCATTTTTCCTCAATTTCTCTATCTAGTCACACTCCCTAGCTCTCCCCACCCCAAATTGCTCCTCCATGTGAGGATGGGGCAAAAGAAGTGTTGCTGTATGTGCTTTCACCTCTGACTGGCTTGGCTAGGATCTGACTAGCATCAATGGGGCTTGGCTAGATCCTTGGAGCATTAAGTGGGGAAGAGCAACATCTGAAAGAGGCTATGTTTTAAAAGAAGAGAGAGAGGAACACTTATCATTTTTAACTCCCCAGATACAGGGAAGGCAGATATATAACAGAGATAGATCACCTGAGAGGAGTGTTTGCTTTTAATGAGATCATAACTGTGTCATTATTCTAAGGTTTTGACGTGGCTGTGCTAATCCACCAGTAAGTAGATTGCTTGGTTGCATAAAACAAGCAGTGGCAATTTTTTTCACAGGCTTTTACTGAGGGAAGAGACTGAACAAGTCTTTCTATCAGTTGATATCCTGGAGCAGTAGATACCTGACCTTGCTGTTCTACCCCAGCAATCCATAAGTACTGACATTCCTTCTTGCAACAGTTGGCTCATTGGCACCATTCAAATATTGATGCTTCAGATAAGAATGGCTACATTCTGCTGATTTCCTTTATGTTTTGTGCCGCAATGAATTCTGTTTTCAGAAGTTCATTCAAAGGCTGCAGTATTACTGACAGGATGGGTATATATCTGCCTAGACCGTGAATCATACTTGGGATTCTCTTCTGTTCTGGAATGGATTCAGGCGACTGTATTTTCTTAATGGTTTTTACTTTATTTGAATGTGTCTATATGCCTTGTTCATTTAGTATCCAAAGAAATCTAGTTGTTTTTGACACCGCAATGCTTTTCTATAATATTGAGCTTTAGACCTTTGTACTTGATTGTTTCCAGTATAATGAGGAATCTTTGATGATGCTCTTCTTCTGTTCTGCCATACATTAGGATGTCATAGATGTAAGCAACTGCTCTTTTATTTGCCACACTAGTAACCAAAAGGAAAGCAAATGGCCAGTAACGTTTTAACTGACGGTCTACAGTGCCAGTTGTGACAAGCTTTGAGGTTCTAAAGTGAATCTGGGATGTTTGTTGTAGCCATTTACTTCATTTTATCATCAATTTATCAGTATGTTATATGATGTTATGGCCAATTCATATGCTATTTCACATATAATCAATGTATGCAAATAGATTAAATTATAGTGATAGAAATGTAGCCATGTTAGTCTGGTGTAGCTGAAACAAACCATCTTGTTAGTCTTTAAAATGCTACATAATCCTGTTTTTTGTTTTGATTAACTTATAGGTTTGACTAGGTGTGGTCACAGAAGACCCCTTTGGGCTGCTTCCAGATGTGCTGATAAAGCCACTGACGCTCGTCAACTTGCTCTCTGGGGTTTCTCACCAACCTATCCTGCTGGGCCAGATCTCCTAGTCTCCCCCAACCAAGGCAGAGAGCTGTAATCAATGGCTCCCCCCACCCCACAAAGAGCAATGCAGATACTGAATCTCTTCAGCTCTGAGGAGAATGCAGTTTCAAGCACAGCATCCAAGAAACCAACCCCCAAATGGGAGGAAAAAACAAATAAATCATTCAGGCCAGCCCCCCTTTAACAATGAAAGAAGGGTATGCTAAATGATTGCTCCCCAGGTAACAATTATTTACACTGGGTTTGATAGTAAATACAAGTAATTTTATTAATTACAAGCAGCAGGATTTAAGTGGCTGCAAGTGAAAACAGGCAGAGCAAAATAAATTACAAATTTAAAATAAAAGAAATTGCATAGTTAGTTCTAACACATTAAAGCTTATTGGAAACTTACCCTAAAACTGTTCTTATTTCAGCTAAATCCCCAAGACAGGGAAGATCTTTTTTCCCTGGAATCTCTGGTTATTCTCTTGTATGTGTCTTGCCAGACAAAGACAAAAGGCCTGAAAACTTTGCATCTTAAATAGACTTCCTTTTGAGTAGGATTTCTATTTCTACATCCCGCCCCCTTCCGTGGAAAATTACCTGGTTTGACCCTACTGGTTGGGGAGGTCACATGACTTCCTAAAACCAACCACTGCTTGGATTTAAAGGACAAAAGAGACTGTTTACTGGTGATCACCCAGACATTGAGGTTTCTGAATCCTGGAAACACCCCTGATGACTTTCATTTGCACATTTAAACCACAAACCATTCTCTACTCCATATCTCCAACTTTACATACAAGAGTGATACACACACCAAAATAAGATATGCAGATCCAGAAGACTGTAACATTAAAGTTGATAGATTACATGAGGCATTTTGTCCAAAGCACCTTCAAGTTATGCATAAGACGCTTTTCATACATAAGACACTTTCATAAAGTGTGTGAATGTGTCACTGTAGGATCATAGAAGTGTAAGATTGATAAGTAGTTTGGAGAGCTGAATGTGCATAAGCTCTATAAATATAGCATGGTTGGAATTCAAGGCCTACAGGCTGAGGACTGCAAGATTTTATCTTAGCCAGAGTAGGCCATAGGCATAAAAATGTTTGACATGAATGGGTGACCTAGAAATAACCCTATGCCAGTCTGGTCATCAGATTATTGTAAAAGATGTGCCAATAAATGATATTAGGGAAAGTTAGATTGTAATAAGCCACAATGTATTATCTAAGATCATAAAACCTCTGATTAACATCATGTAATGTCCTGTCCTAACCAAAGGGTACATGTGCGTAGATACTAATGAGAATGTGGGAAACTAAGAAACAATCTATGAGGTGCCCCAGTATTCATGGGATATGCAAGTACAGATAAGGAAAAGAAGGTTGAAACCCTCAGGTATATGCATAAGGTCTCAGATGTGGTCGGATGAACGCTATAAAAGAGGTTTCCTATTTCAGTAAACATGGGAAAATCCCACAGGAAACCCCAGAAGTAACCATTCCTCTGTTGATGATGAGCTGTTGAAATCATCAGACCCTAGATTATCTTTGACTTTTGTCTTAGCATGGGTTTTTGTAGTGTTTATATACGCATGAAGAATAACTTCACTTATTTCTTTAATAAAACTTGTAATGTAGGTAAGACTGCATTTGTGATTGAGTCTGCATTTGTGATTTTTTGTGGTCACAATTCTTGGACTATGTGTGTTCCCTAAGTCTCCAAATTTGGGAAGAGTACCAGAGGGGATTTTCACTCTGTTGAGCATAAAACTGTAGCAACATGACTAACAACAGACTAACACTAAATTACTACATTCAACAACAGACTAACACTAAATTACTACATTCAATTTAAATCATATTCATGCCCACTGAGCAATATTGCAATAATGACTAATGAAAGACAGGCCCCCACAATATGTGATTTTGCTTTTTCCATCTTTCTAACCTCCTTTCTTTATCTTAGTCTATTGCATTCCAATCTCACTCCATTTCTGTCTTTCCTGTTTTCTTTAGTGTTGCTTCATCTGCCATCTTCATCTCTTCTTCCACTGATCCCCTAACTCTTTATACTTTCATCCATTCTCTTCCCGATGTGTGACAATGCTAAGGAATCTGCAGTAAGTGAGAAGTGAGAAATGCAGGGCCAGTTCCTGAGGCTATGTCTAGACTGCAGGCTTCTTTCATGTATATCTTCCAGAAAAACTTCTTCCAAAAGAGAGCATCCACACTGAATGAACATTATATCACATTTAAGCTTGATTACTATGGATGGAGTGGTCACCAGGGCACTTGTGCTTTTTCCTCTTTCCTCTTCTTTCGAAAGAATTCCCTCTTCCCCGTCCACACATACCTTTTCCCGAAAGAGCTCTTTCAGAAAAAGGCTTCTTTCTCGTAGAATGAAGATTACCAATGTCGGAAAAACTCCTCTGTTCTTTAGTTTTTCTTTCGGAAGAACACAATTGCAGTGTGGAAGTAATTGAAGTTTTTTCGGAAAAACAGCCGTTTTTTAAAAAAAACCTCTGGAGTGTAGACATACTCTGAGATGGCAGCAGGCCAGTGCAGCAGGAGCAAAGGGAGATAGACTATAGTGACCACCTCTGCCCTGCTGTATATTGTTCCACTAGGCCTGTAGATAGCAGGAAATGTGCACTCAGTCATTCCTGCAGGGTGGACATCAGCATGGGTATTCATGTAGGCAGGAGGAAAGGATTTAGGTAGTCCAGGAGCTTGTCAAGATAATGCAACGTGCCTCGAAAGCATGCCTTGGAGTGATATCTAACAGAGTTCAGGACATTTGGTAAGAGTGGTCATGAGATATTTCAAACATACATCTATCATTATTTCTTCAGCATTTAAAAGACTTCACCTTTTCTGCTTGTATTGACATCCTTATTTATGTTGTGTCTGTTTCCTAAAAATACAGCTGTAGAGATATTCATCTGTGTCCTATCAAAGTTGCCATCAAATTGGGAAATGCTAATGGAGAGTTACTATTAACACTTTTTACATTCTCTCTGCTTTAGCTGGATTTAGAATTGCAGAAGCTTTGCTAACTTTAATATATACATATAATATATGTCTGAACAAATTTTGGTCCCAGTACAAATCCCTGGAGGAACTGGCTATTTATCTCTCACTATTGTGAAAACTTGTCATTGTGCTTAACATTACCAATAATGCTTTGCAGTGTCATTTTGCCTAGAGACAAACATATATGAGTTTATAAACAGGTAATTCTGTTTTGTTCTGAATTAGTTTTTGTTTCATATAAGGACACTCACCCGCTTGCAACACTGATGGCATGAAGTGGAATTATTGTAGAATTCAAAGGTGTTATATCTCTGTTGACAGTTGCAGTAGTGTATATTGTTTTATTTTTAATCTGGTGAGCAGTGTGCTGCTGAGCTAATGTGTATGTAAGCCTTCCAATACTTATTTATTACTAGAAGACTTACCCAGCATTGCCTGGGTCCTTCAGGGCAGGAGGCTGATGGTGTTGGGGGGTTGCAGGAGTCAGGGCAGGGCGTTGATGATGTGGGGGACCAGAGCAGGAGACTGGGGCATGGAAGGGGATGAGAAAGTAAAGATGGAGGGAGAGGAAGGACTGAGGATTGGGGATCCCATGTGTTGGGGCATTCTCTTCCCTGCCAACGGCCAGCGGGGCCTTTTCTCTACACCCAGTTCCGTGGTCACCTGGTACCTTCTGTGTCCCCTCAGCCTAGCCAGCCTTTAGGGGCTTTCAGACTCTCCCAGCCCTTCCAGCTGCTAGGGGCCTTCTGTCTCCCCTAGACTCCCCCCTCCTCCCCCCCGGGTCCTAGGGTTACTAATCTGGTCTGGTGGCAGGCAAGATAGTGGAGCCCCAATCCTGCTGGTCACTCTCTTGGCGATGCAGCTGCCCCCCAGTGGTCTCTCTGCAGGATAGCTCTCATAGGGTACGTCTACACTACAGCGCTAATTCGAACTAACTTAGTTCGAATTAGTTAATTCGAACTCAGCTAATTCGAACTAACGCATCTAGACTAAAAAACTAGTTCGAATTAGCGTTTTGCTAATTCGAACTAGCATGTCCACATTAAGTGGACCCTGAACCGGGGTTAGGATGGCCGGAAGCAGTGCTGGCAGGGCATCAGATTAGGACTTAGAGTGTGGAGCTGCTGTCTCAGGCTAGCCGAGGGCTGTGCTTAAAGGGTCCCGACCCCCACCCCGGACAGACAGTTCTCAGGGGTGCCCTGCTTGCAAAGCAGACCTGTCTTGGAGTGCCCTGAATGCCCACACTGGGCACATCACAGCACTTGGCCATCAGACCGGCTGCACTTTCTGCAGGCTGCCATCCGGGGGGGGGGTGTCAATCGGGGGGCTGCAGGAGAGCTTCCACCCTGAGGAGCCTGCAGAGCCAGCCCAGTCCTCCCCATCGGGGGCTCATACCCCATTCCTCCCTCACCTCCTTCCACTTACCTCTCCCTAGCCCCCCTTCCTGATGTACAAAATAAAGGACACGTGTGTTCAAAAATAGAAACTCTTTTTATTGAACAGAACTCGGGGAGACTGGGAAAAGGAGGTGGGAGGGGGAAGAGAGAGGGTGGGAGAGGGGAGGGGGAAAATTGGGAGGAGGGAACTGGAAGGGGGAAGCCAGGGAAAGGAGGGGGTGGGGAAACTCAAGGATCAGGGGTGGGGGTCTCGCCGGGCCAACCACCTCCCAGCATGGTGAGGGAGGGGGCCTCGGCGTCCCCGGGGGGATGGGGTGGAGGGTGCGGAGGTTGAGGTGGGGGGTGTGGACATTGAGGAAGAGGGTGTGGGGGTTGAGGAGGAAGAGGTGGGAGGGGGGCAGGAGTGGGAGGAGGGACAGCAGTTGGGGGGGCAGCAGGCGCAGGACCAGCACGGGGCACCATGCTCTGCAGCAGGACCTGCAGGTTTGTGCTCAGCCCTCGGACGTCAGCCAGCAGCTCATTGCGGAGCTGGAGGTCTGCCCACATCCAGGCCTCCAGTGTGCAGTGCACGGCTTGCAAGGACCCCAGGTGCTGGTCCCAGTACTCCTGCTCCGTGCTGGCGGTCCGGAGCAGGCCGCGGGTGCGGGAGCATGTCCCGGGTGGGGTGATGTGCCCTGCACGAGCAGCTGGTGCAGCTGTAGAGAAAGAAGAGAAAGTGGTCAGTTCTCCCTGGGGATGCAGAGGATGATGCCCAGCCCTCTCCTCCACCCCGTAACGTGAGGGTGACCATGTCCTGCACCGTCAGAGCTGCTGTGCTTGTACAGAGGCCATGGTCAGGATGTCTGGCTCTCCCCCGGACTGGGAGCTGCCCCAAGTTCGAACTAACGGAGCGCTAGTGTAGCGCCTATCAAAGTTAATTCGAACTAACGTCAGTTAGTTCGAATTAACTTTGTAGTGTAGACATACCCATAGTTCTCATATTGCATGCCTCCTCTCTGTGCCCCTTCCTTTCCCATCACTGCTTAGTACCAAAAGTATTTTCTAACCTTCATATTTTAGTCCCCAGAATGCATAATGTAAGAAGGACAGTTTTGTCCTTGTGGGAATTTAGTGGCCATATTGAATTAAGCTGCAACTTCAGAACAGGTTCTGCTCTGCATCCTGTGCCTTTTGTATTTCATAGGTCATCTTTAGCTAGAAGACAAGCTTTATGGCTTGAGGTAAACAGAGATATTGAAGATTCCACAGAGAGAGTGAATCTTGTCATTTTGCAAAACAGAGGTATTGTCCTGAACCAGAAAATCCTTAGATATAGCCATTATGCACACTGCAGAATGTTTCTATTGATTTGTTGGCCTTTTCTCAGGTGAAAGAAGTTTTGTGTATGGCTTCAGTTGATGCTTTTTGCTTTATTTTTCCAACTCTTGCTATTATAGAAATGACAGTTAATAAAAGATCCCAGCTTACATCTCACTAATTCAAGTATTTATCGTAAGTCAATAATATTAAGCATATATAAACTTCCTTTAATATCTAACTCGGAAGCCTAGCATGTAAAATTCTTATTTTCTTTGTTAAAATCAGAAAATAACCTGTTTTCTACTATATTACAGAGCAAGAGTACATAACTTCACAACATGTACTCTTGTTGAACTAGTAGAAAGATGTTTATATAAGTGACTAGATGCTGAGGCCTGATTTGAATGCCCATGTCGATAAATACCCTCCTAGAAAGAAATTAAGGTATTTAGAAACTAGAGACATTATACTAATGTGTAACTGGAGAGGAAATTTAGATTTCAGATGTCATCCACAAAAAGAAAACTTATACATATTTGTACAACGTGTCCCATACACATATGAGAGCTTACCTGAAGAAAGCTTATTGAACAGGTGACAGATTCTCTGTGGTGATGTCAAAATTTGACAGAAATTGACTTCCAAAAACTTCCTGGTGGAGTTAAGATTCTGCTGTAGAATACTGTAAAACAGCTACTTAGTATACTATTCTATAAGATGGGATTTCAAAACCATAAATTTCAAACATTAGAAAACCAAGAAATGCACAGTTACAGCCCTCCACATATCCCTTAGCAGAACATGTATAATGTGATCTTCCCTCCAGTATGCCTGAGGTAGTTAAGGGCACAGTCTAGCTTTTGACAAGCTCACCTCAAAAGTTTTCAGTTCAGATAAAGACCCAGAAGTTGAGCTGTTTATCAGGTCTCTTTATTATTTTTATTTTATTGCAGAGAAAATACATGCCAACAAAAGAAAGGTGCATATGCTAGCATTGAACTTCAGTGTTTTACAGATCTGAAATCAATAATCTGAAGAAGTTTCTGCTGATTTTGTCCTCTGCTTTATATGTACTGTTATATTTTTTAGGTGTATAAAATGGAAACATTTGTGAGCAGGCTTTTTTGAGAGATTATTGGGTTGGGAAAGGAATCCTGTAAGAATAAAAATATTTGATTTATATTGCTGAATAATGAATCAAAATAGGTGTTCAAACATAGCTAATGTCCATATTAGTCAGTGCATAGGCATGTCAAAAAGCTATTATTATTATTATTATTATTATTATTATTATTATATACATGCTTCATTTAATATGTCCAATACAGAAAAGTAAGAAGTAGAAAAAAAAGTTAGCCAAATATATTTGAACTTCAAAACAGACTTCTGTTTTGGGGTCTTTTCAAGTTTTTGCAGATGTGGAGGATTCCTATTTTGTCTGGACTAAAAGTCCCGACAAAATGTTAACATTTTTAAAATATATGTCCAAATTAAACTAGTGAGGAATTATACACAAAATTGAGGGCACAGCTATACAGCAGGGCAAAAGTCTAATTAAGATACGCAACTTCAGCTACGTCAATTGCATAGCTGAAATTGAAATAGCTCAATTAGAAAATACATTTTACCTTCCATGGTATTGTTTGCCTGATTAAACAATATTATTCTTTAATATAACCTCAATTCCAGATCACTAATATCATTCCTGCTTTACCGTGAGTCCCTGACAGTAACCAAAGAAAAATGATTGTTAATTTGTCCCCTACAATAACCAAAAGGAAGTGATTGCCTTCCTAAATGTAAGGAGTTGATACCCTTTCCTGTGCTGAGGCTGAAGATGATCCACAATAACAGCAAGGAGTTATGTTCATTGGTGGCTGTCCTTCGCCGTACTGTGAGGTATTCTGAGTACTCTAAATGGTAGAATCCACCTGACTAGGTATGTTTTCATGTGTGAATTGTTCCTCAGGAGGACAAGGTGTGACTGATTGGAAAATGCTGTTTGAATAAAACCTCTTAGTCCACTGTCATGGATAATGTTGAGTTGTCTGCATTCCACAGCTATCCACTTTGCAGTACCATTGGCTAAGAGGTTGTACTTTGTTTGATCCATGGGCTTGTAGCAATCCAAAAACTCTGTAAACATTCTCTCTTTCAGCTGGTAGGATTAATTTGTGGTTCATGGGTTACCTGTAGCACAGGAACTAGAGGTGAAAGCATTTTTTGTGGGGAGGTCATTTTTTCCCCAAAACTTAATGGGGTCATCAGTTTACAAGTTTGAGGCATACTGCTCTGAAATTATAGTGTCTTACTTTTTGAGTGTTGTCATTGTAAAAAAAAATCTACCTTTGTGTGTTGCACTTTAATGAAAAAGAGATTGAACTTGAGTATTTATATGAGGTGAATTGAAATACTTTCTGTTTAACTTTTTTACTGTGCAAATATTTGGTAGCCTGTTTTGTAATTGTAATCAATATATTTGAAAATGTAGAAAACTTCAAAATATTTTAATAAATGGTATTCTAGTATTGTTTATCAGTGCAATTAAAACTACAATTAATTGTGATAGTTTTAATCCAATCTAATGCAAAGTGATAAATCTAAGAACAATGAATATAGGCCAGAACTAAAAAATGGGAGGCCATGCCCCATAAAGCAGAAACTATAAGAAGAATTTAAGCTTCATAGTGGACAAGTCAAACACAAGTTATTTGGATCACTATAGGTTTAATTCAGAGAAATGTAATAGCCTATGACACGTAGGAAGTCAAACTAGATAATATAATGGGCCTTTCTGGCCTCAAAGTCTACAAATCTATGAATATGATTGTTTGCTTCTGACTCATGGAGAGAGAGATTTGCCTTACCGCTACACGTGTCACTTTCTGACATCTCTTCCCCACCTTCCCGCAGCGCCGGCTACTTTCCATTGGTGGCATTTGTAAATGGAATGGAAACCTAACTTTACTTTTTTGCTACCAATGGATTGTTCTCCCTTCTTTACACACACACACCCAGACATACACATGCGCACACGCATGCACACACATAAAGAAATGCCAATCATATAGGAATACCCTCATAAAAATAAATTGAATGAAACCAGGAATGAGAATCCATGGGTCTGGCAGGAGTGATGAGGCCATAGCCAGCAGTGTTTACAATTCAGGGAGCAGTCCATCTAGAGTGATTGTGCCATGGCACATTGAGAATACACTAATTTGGGGTCTTTGTATTTTGAATATAAGTACAATCTCATGCAAGTGCTTTTAAAACCCTTAGAAAATATGAATAGGTATTTTAGTCCCTTAGCAGAAAATGAAAATTCTTGTTTTATAAACTAGTAAAAATGAATGTTCATATTCACTACTGACTTATTTTAGTCTAAACAGCACCATTACTGTTAGATTCTCTGAAGCTGAGCATTACTTTGAATTTATGAGGTCTAGATCCCTTGTCTAATACCATAGCCACAGTCAGTTTTCATACTGTGGTTGAGGAATCCGTCAATTTCCATTCCTTTTCAAACCCATTGCCAGCACTCAGAAGAAGGAAGGAATATTATTGCATGTTTTACTGGTAGTCAGAAATAGCAGTCCCCTTTTGTAATCTCTTGCTTCCCACAAAGAATGGGAGAAATCCACTATTTATGGAACACCATTCCCTCTTCTCTCAAAATTGACTGAGGTTACCTTTCTGTGTGAGGAGGAAGCAAGCTGGAGATGGATCAGGAATATACATAGTATTTTCTCACTAATTTCATCCTGGGATGGTATTATCTTCTGAGAAGAAACTCTTTGCCTTATGAAAACCTCCTTTCATGGACAGATTGCAGGGACAATGGACAGTAAGCCCTGATCTACACTAGGGCGTTATTTCAAATTATTCCCCCTTAGACTGAATTTATAATCAAAGCATTCACACTACCAAGCCTTTTATTTCGAAATAACAGGCTGCTTATTTCAAAATCTATAATCCAATTTTTCTCAGGGAATAGCACTATTTTCAAAATAGTTATTTCAAAATAGCGGTAGTGTGGATGTACCAGTGCTGCAATTTTGAAATAATTGGCCTCTGGAGGCCTCTTACAGCTGCAGCTTTGACCACTCTGGCCACACTTGGTATCTGGACTGCTTTTTTCTTCTTAGGGAACTTAAAAGTCCCAGCAGCAGGAGAAGGGCTTCCCGCACGTGGTCAGCTTTGAAAGCCCTGTGCAAGACAGCAGCATCCTAGGATCCATGAGTAACCTCAGTGCTCCCTCAGAGCCTCCTATGGCTACTAGCACTCCTGCTGCTCCCTTGGCTTACACTGCCCGGGGACACAGGAGAGCTCTGGCATGGACTGGTGCAGAGATCCTGGTCTTCATTGAGGTCTAGCGGGAGGATGCCAACCTCCAGGATCTCCGCACCAGGAAAATGACTGCTGAAATATACAGTTGGATCACCTGGCCCCTGGACCAGTGTCAGATGGAGATCAAAGAGCTCCGGAAGGCCTACCACAAGTCCAGGGAGCAGAACAGATACTCCAGGAAGGCACTACACAAATGCTGGTACTATGACTAGCTGGATGCCATCGTGGGAGAGGGGCTGGTCACAGTGCCCCTCTGTTGTCATTGAGTCTGGTCAGGACACACCCAGGGTCAGCCTGCAAGAGGGCAGGATGGCAGAGGATGATGACAATGAGGAGAAGGTCAGCCATGAGACCGTACCCACCAGCAGGGATCTGCTCTTCACTCTGGCACTGGTTCCTCCCTCCCAGGATGTCTCCCAGGCTTCGGAGGAATCCAGGGAGGCCACTTCAGGTGAGTTCTATAATTTCCTGATCTACATGCAGAGGCAGGCAATGGGCTGTGTGCTCCTCTCTTGGACTACTTGGCCTGGGACCCACTCAGTAGCTGATTCATGTGAGTGAACATGGAGCACCAAGCCAGCCTACTCAGCCCCATTATGCTCTGACACAGGAACCCCTCAGTCTTTCTCACTAGGTTCCTAGAAAAGCCTGCTTTAGGGTACGTCTAGACTACATGCCTCTGGCGACAGAGGCATGTAGATTAGGCTACCTGGCATAGGAAAATGAAGCAGCGATTTAAATAATCACCGCTTTATTTAAATGTAAATGGCTGCCACGCTGAGCTGATCAGCTGTTTGTCAGCTCAGCGTGATAGTCTGGACACTCCGCGGTTGACATCAAAGGCATTTGTCGACCTCCCAGGTATGCCTCCTGGGATGAGGTTTACCTGGGAGGTTGACAAATGCCTTTGATGTCGACCGCGGAGCATCCAGACTACTGCGCTGAGCTGACAAACAGCTGATTGGCTCAGCGCGGCAGCCATTTAAATTTAAATGAAGTGGCGATTATTTAAATTGCCGTTTCATTTTCCTATGCCGGGCAACAGAGGCATGTAGTCTAGACGTACCCTTACTCTGCCTCCATGGCTCATAGCTCATACCTCCCCATGACAATCCACCACTAAAGAGTCTGGTGTCATGGAACCACACAGCTGTGCTACACACAGCATCGGGTCATGCCCAGTCTCAGTCAGCATTTACTCCCAGTAAAACATGGTTACTGATCTTGTGCACAGGAGGAGGAAGAGGAGCAGAACCCATTAGCAATCTCTCCGGCAAGTGGACATCTGTGCCCCTATTGGAAAGTGCCCACCATCTAGGCAACATAAGGCGTTGCTTGAAGCACATCACCATCATCTGAACTGAGACCTTTGGTGATGGCTCAGAGATTAGGGCGAGGCTTCATACACAGTGTCTCCTGTGATGACTACCCTTGTAACTTTTCTTCACAGTTGGGAGAGCTGTAAGCTTGGTGTGTCCCCCACCTCCCACACTATCTATCCAACTCCACAGGCTCCGCAGGTGGAGATGCACCCAGGAGGACCACATGTCAGAGCAGATACCCTGCCGGCTGTTTCTCATCTAGGGACTTGATGACAAGTGTCAGGAGCAGGCTGCCGACTGGGAGAAGTGCCGGACTGAGCAGGAGAAGAGGAAGGACACACCCAGGATGAGCCCAACCCCTTGATGTGCTGTCCGTATGGCACTGGTGTCCAGCTGCTCAAATTCCCTGGCCAGACATTCGGCCTCAGCCTCCCACCCTGGCAGAAAAGTCTCCCCCTTGCTTTCAAAAAAGTTGTGGAGCACACAGTAGGCCACCACCACAAAGGGGATGTTGTGCTCGCTGAGGTCCAGAAAGGTGAGGAGACTCCTGAACCTTCCCTTTAAACATGGTCATGCAATACACATTCCATGACCATGCGGCACCTTCTCAGACTTTCATTGAACTGCTCCTTGCTGGGGTCCAGGCTTCCCATGTAAGGTTTCACGAGCCAGAGTAGCAAGGGGTAGGCTGCATCACCCAGGATGATGATGAGCATGTCCACCTCCCTGACTTTGATTGTATGGTCAGGGAAAAAAGTGCAGATGTGCATCTTTAGGGTCAAGCAGGAGTTCTGGAAGATGCGGGCATCATGTGCCTTTCCTGACCAGCTGACATCGATGTTGGTGAAGCATCCTTTGTGATCCACAAGGGCCTGCAGCACCATGAAGAAGCACCCCTTCCTGTAGATAAAATCTAAGACATGGTGGTCAGGGGCCAAGATGGGGATGTGCTATGGCTCCCCTGCAGTTGGGGAAGCCCATCGCAGCAAAGCATCCACGATGCTGTCCACATTCCCCAGAGAGACAACCCTCTGTAGCAGCACATGGTTGATGGCCTTGACTACCAGCAGGAGCATGGCCCTGACTCTATTTCTCCATGCTGAACTGGTTCCTGATGGAGAGGTAGCTGTATGGCATTGCGAGCTTCCAGAGGGCAATGGCCATGCACTTCTGTGCTACAGGGATAGTAGGTTTTAGTCAGGTGTCCTGTTGCCAGAGGTTGGGGCGAGCCACTCGCAGAGCTCCAGGATGGTGGCCTTCCACATGGGGAAATTCTACAGCCACTGCTGCTCATCCCATCTCTTTAGGACAATGTGGTCCCACCAGTCTGAGCTCGTCTCCCACCGCTAGAAACAGCTTTCTGCAGTGTCCAGGGGTTTGACAGAAATGTGCAGCAACAGGTGCACCACGACCTGACCAAGAAGCCACAGGAAGTATCTGCTCTGCTGGTGTCCTCCCCAAAGTGCTTCTAGGGGCTCTAAGTCTGAGGCAGGCTCCCATCAATTTTGGAATAATTCTAACTAAATTCAATGCTTCGCTGTCATGGGGACACGCTGTTTTGATTTTGTTAAATCAGGAGTTATTAAATCGATTTCAGTAATTTTGAATGATTTGCTAGTGTAGACATGGCTTAGAAGAAGCTGGACATACCAGACGACGCAATGACCAGGAAGGGCTTTCAGGAGAATAGAGGCAACCTATAATCCCAGGATCTAGACAGTCCATTCATGAGGCTGGGTGACTTTGGAGAACAAATGTTTCCTGACAGAACTATCTGTAGAAAATTTGGCAAGTGGAACTCCATGAAACGTGACTTCTTGTGAGTTTTTGCATAGGGTGTTCCTCTAGTTAGTAGCATTAAGTGTGGCAATTTAGGTGTTTCACTATATTCAGTGTGCATGAAATGTTACAGTTCAATTTAAAAGCAGGAAAGTTTTATTAAACTATTATCTATGTCAAAAAAACTGTGTAGTGTTATGAATCAACAAAGGACCAGCAAATTACTTACATTTCCATTTGTGTCAGGTTTTGACAAATGTATTTAAAATGTGTTTTTCATAATTCCCTAATCTATCTGGGTTATAGAACATACCAGTTTATTATTAAAATATTCCTTTTATTCAATAGCTTTTTGACAGTTTGGTTTTTGGTCATTCAGAACATACTGCGTTATACCTGAAATAAGCAATTAATGGCTTAGTCGCCAGTAATTTCTCCCAAAGTATCAGAAAATAGATAGTTCCAGGTTCATTTTCACAGCTGTTCAGATGACATCCCAAGAAGAACTATAAAGGAAATTTTTATTGTCTAAAGTGAATAACAACTTGATCCACATCATAAATACCTTGATAAGTAAAAAGAAATGAAAAAGCAGAAATTAATTTACAACATTCCACAAAATATGTATTTAATATTTGTATGCTATCATTGATCAAAGTATTTTTTAATTTTTTCAAAGTATTGTGAATATGTTTAATGCAAAGTAACATTCACAATCCATTTCAAGAATGTGGACAATCTCACAAGCATTTGAAATATTTTTTTAAAAAACTGTTTTACCCATCAAGAAAAAATTCTGGGTGCAAGAAGCTAGTATGAACAGAAAAGCTTATTTTTCTTCTTTTTGAGTTGTTAGTGGATAAAATACTAAATTAAGATATTTGTTTTATGGGAAAGAATTATTAAATGTATTAAAAGATTTTTGCTTCTGAGAAAAATAGCGAAGGATTTCAATTTTTTTTACTCGTGTTTACCTTTTATAAAATGTCCAAAATTGTTCCTCCATCAAGCAACATTTTATAATCTTGTTTGGAAGCCTTTATATTTAACAAACACAGTTACCTAGTGAAGAGTCAAAAATTTAAGAATATTTGGGACTATAAAGTAGAACCAGTTACTTAAATCTTTTCATATTTGAAGTAGAATACTTTATTTTCTGTTCTATTTATTCCTTTTTTATGTCCACATTTTTGTATTAGCCCTATTTAAACCTTGATTATTCAGTTAAAATTGGTTCTTGTGTTTTCTGTGAATTTGTTTTTTTTCTGAATCAGTGAATGCTTTACTACCATCTGTGCTAAACTGAAAATAGTGTAGTAACTTGGGTTAACATTATCTTTTTCACTACAATTTAATGTTCCAGTACTGCAGCAAAATTGATTCCCAACTTTCCATTTTCAGAAAATAAATCCACATTTTATCATTTTGTATAGCTTTTAGGACTTTAACCTTCATCCTTTGATTTAATTGAAGAATATGCATTCTCCGGTTGTTTACAGGAAACATATTTCATATCTACCATTGTCAACATTTTATGTCTTTCTATAATAGTAGCCTTTTAATTAAGGCTCTTACATGCAACACATATGTCTACTATAGTTTTGCCTTTCTGAACTCTTTTAAATGATACAAAAACTATTTTCATAAACTATTTAAACCAAAACATAAACAGACTATTTAGAGTGAGATATAACCACAAAACTCCATGCTCACGTAATTTCCTCAGATATATTGCCTGTGGATGCTAGGATTTACACATATAGTTTCACAAATTGGAAATTGCTTTTCCACATTGTCCATTATATTTATAGAGAGGTTCATAATTAACAAAGTGTTCTTTTTCAAAGTCCTTCAGATTTGGTCCAGTCTTATTTATTATGTGCTTGCCTTTTATTTTTGTAATGCATATGCATCAGTTTCTCCACTCAGCATTAAAATTAATTTGCCATGTGTCAGCCTAGTCACATAGCAGCCTTGTGAATCTTATCCTTTATACATTCCCAGTTCTCTTTAAATTGAATTAGATAAAACTGGTCTTCAGATACAGAGAGGGAGAAAAAGAGAGACAGAGACAGAGAGGAAGACGGAGAAAGGGAGAGAGGGAGATTACATGGTGGCATAGTATAAATGTTTCAACTAACATGAGTTTAGGATAAGTGCACTATTAATGAGTGGCAAAGCCATGACTGAATTATACACATCAAACAAAATGAGTGATACAAATATTCTTTGGGACACATTATTATTATTAGCTAGACACTGTACAAATATACAATAGTAAGACAGTCCCTGTCCCCAAGAGTTTACAATCTTCATATAATACAAGAGGCAATATATGGATATATGCAGACAGATGGATACAGACAGACATGCATTCATGGAACAAGGGACAAAAAAATCAGTATCCTTGGCTGAACAGAAGCAGGAATTAACACTTTAATTTGAGAGAGAAGTAGGATGAGGAGTATAGCATATGTAGAACCTTGAAAGTGAAGACAAGCTACTTCTGTATGATGGCATATAGAAAGGGGACCCCATTGAGGGATGAAAAGAGGAATAACATGGTCAAACATGGCTAGGAGAATGATCTTTACAGCAGCATTCAGAATGGATATGAGTGGGAAAAGAGTTCATTTTTAAGGCCAGATAAAATGATATTAGAGTAATTCAGACCTGAGATCATGAGAGTCTAGATGAGTTCTACCTGCATGGATGAATAGGAAAGACCTTATCTTAAATATGTTATGCAGGAATAATAGTCAAGATTTAGGCATAGCCTGGATATGAGGACCTAGAGAAAGATCTAGGTCAAAGATTACATGCAGGTTATGGGTCTAATTTCAGGAAATATGGTAGAAGTTTTGGGGGGAGATGTGAAAGTTTCCACAGTGGGATAAGGGATTTAGGAGCTTGTAGCGCCAAGAAGGCAAAGGAAAAGGGTTTCTGTTATGCTTTCAAGGTATCAGTAGGGGTTTTTGTCACTCGGTGAAATACACATCTTCTCTTTGCTTCCTCTTTTCGGGGAGGAATATAGATGACTTAGAGAGGGGACTGAATTAATTTTTACCTAACCAATACTAGACTGTAATTGCACTTCACTACTGTATCTAGCAATGATGAATAAGCCCATTAGGTATTAAAATGATCGACATTGAGGTAGTTAATGAAGAAAACATGTTGATTGTCATCATTAGGCTTCAGAGTTATACTTGTATGAAAGAGATTAATAAGAACAATCTATAACTATCAGGTCTTTTTTTTTTCAAAGAAAACCTACTATCTGAGGGTATGTCTACACTACCACCCTAGTTCGAACTAGGGTGGTAATGTAGGCAACCGGAGTTGCAAATGAAGCCCGGGATTTGAATTTCCCGGGCTTCATTTGCATCTCACCGGGCGCCGCCATTTTTAAATGTCCACTAGTGCGGACTCTGTGCCGCGCGGCTACATGCGGCATGGACTAGGTAGTTCGGACTAGGCTTCCTATTCCGAACTACCGTTACTCCTAGGAAACAAGGAGTAACGGTAGTTCGGAATAGGAAGCCTAGTCTGAACTACCTAGTCCGTGCCACGTGTAGCCGCGTGGCACGGAGTCCGCACTAGCGGACATTTAAAAATGGCGGCACCCGGCAAGATGCAAATGAATCCCAGGAAATTCAAATCCCAGGCTTCATTTGCAACTCCGGTTGCCTACATTACCACCCTAGTTCGAACTAGGGTGGTAGTGTAGACATACCCTCAGATAGTAAGATAGTAGGTAGCACCGGTAACGATTGGGGAAAGGTCAAGAATGGGAGGGGACATGGGGCTGGAAATAGGTTCATAGAGGGCAGGGTCAGGACCAAGGACATGAACATGGGGGAGGGAAGGATTGGGATAGGAAAGGGAATCAGCACTTTGGGCAGGGTCAGAGGGAAGGTCCCCCAAATTTGGGCCACCGAGCTGTGGCGCCTCCCGAATGGGAACCGGGGGGGGGGACAGGAGCAGGAAGAATAGATGGCCATCCCACCCCATTTGCAGAGGAAGGGGCGTCCCCAAGACCGAGGCCCACTGGCAGAGGGTCATCCTCTCCCTCTGCAATAGGGGTCAAACCCAGGGCTTCAATCTCCTCAAAGATGGAGCTGAGCTCCATCCCCTCAGCCCCAGAGCCCTTCCTGCTGGCTGCTGAGGCAAGAATTACCTCAGCGGTGACAGCAGGGGTCACCATTGGTACCAGGGCCGGGGAAGCTCCACCTGAGGCTTCCTCGGGAATGGGCTCCACGTGGGGGATGGCATCTTCCCCCCTCGCTGCCACAGCTTCCTCAACCGGTGCCTCCTGCTGGCGCGCGTCAAGGGCGCTCTCAGAAGCGCTAGCCCCCTTCAAGTTTTTTGGGGGGGGCCTACTCCCCCTCTTCATCGGAGGGGGGGATTGAGCCCATGAATGGTGGGCTCTGAGCTTCCCTTGAATGAGCATCCAGCCCTCCAAGGTGGAGGGCTAGTCAGGAGGGGCAAGGACAGGGGGTGCAGTTGTTCTTCGGGGGGGATGTTGAGGCTTGGGAGGGAGAAAGCAGGGTGGGGAAACCTCCTCCTGGGGGGAGCCCTCTCCCTCGCCCGGCAGCGACTGCACCACCCTCTCCTCCTCGGGCCCCAAAGAGACGGATGAAGTACATTTTGGGCACGCCGGAGGGAGCGCATCCAGCCCCCAAGCAGAGCCGTTGGCTGGTGGAGGGGCAGCCATGGAGGCTGGACTACTGGGGGGCCGGTGACGGTGGACCCAGCACCCACCTAGGCCCCACAGAGCCCAGACGCCTCCTCCAACCGGGCATGCCCTATTGCCCGGCAGAGGAAGCACCGGGCCTCCCCCGAAGAGTAGTGGACCCGGTGGAGGGCCCCCTGGTAGGACACCATGAAGGACCCATTGAGCGACACCCCGCCACCCGCCATCAGCGGTATCTGGAGCTGCACCTGCCGGTGGAAAGACAGCATGTGGCAGAGGGTGGGGTCCTTACAGCCCAATGGGAGAGGGCTAATGGTGGAAATGGGCCTCCCCAGGGTGGAGAGGACAGGCAGCAGGGTGGCATTGGGGAGGAAAGGTGGAATGGAAGTGAGGACTACCCGTATGCCCAGGTCCTCCAGCGGCTTGAGGGGTACGTGCACGCCCCCCCACCTCCAGGCCTCTCTCCACTGCCTCCTGGGCGACAGCCTCTAAGGCAAGGAAGAACATGACCTTTCTGTACATTTTGGAGTCTGCCACCATGGCCGAGGCTCCCACCATACTCCCCGACACCCGCATGTAGGTTTCAGTGTGGGGCGAGGCAGCGACTAGGAGGCAACGGGCACCATGCCTCCTGGTCACAGTGGGTAAAGGGCCTCGGCCACCAGAGATGGAACTGGAGGTGGCAGCTGGGGCAGATGACATGGCACGTAGGGGTGCAGCAGCGACCACCTGGGTGTACGCTCTGGGGCTATGGGTAGATCACCTCCAGAGCCAGTGGGGGGGGGGGGGGAAGCAGGGGAAGGAGGGGCTGCAGCAGATGTCTGGGCCACAGTAGGTGGGGCGGCCTCAGCTGCAGGAGGTTTGGCCTTCTGGGCCAGACCTTTGACCTTCTTCCCTCCCCAGCCCTTCTTGCCGGCCGAGGTAGAGGGCCTGCCCATATCGGGGGGGAGGGGCATTGGCCATGGCAGCGGCAGAGCTCGGGCTGGTAATCGGGAGGTTAGCCGAAGCATTTTTCAGGCAATTGGGGGGACCATAGGACTGACAGAGGGAGGGGCCTCCTCCATCATAGGGACAGGGTGGAGGGAGGCACAGATGGCAAGGAGGAGGGCAAGGGTTAATCACTCCTCCCCACCAAATAACAGGCAGGGGAGGAGAGCGGCAATGAGGGGGAGGGGGCTGGTTCCAGGGAGAGACAACTGAGGAAAGCTGAGGGGGGCGGAGGGGAAGGAGATTAGCAGCCACTCCTCTCTGCTAAGGCTATGGCAGAAGAGGAGGGCGCTGTTGGGGTGGAGGGAGAGGGAAGGGCATGAGGGGAAGGGGTGTGCAATCGGGGAGGAAGGAGGATGTGAAGAAGCAATCACTCCCTCCTGCTGACAGATTGCAGGGAGGTAGGGTGCTAGCACAAGGGGATGCGAATGGGGGACCGAGGGGCCAGCAACCACTCCTTCCTACAAGGCTGGAAGCAGAAGAGGAGTAGGGCACTGACAAGGCAGAGCAGGGGATGCAGTAGCGGGTACAGGGTGGGGTCGGGCTCCTCCGGCTTCACTAGGGTACAGAGGGAGCTATGGGGTCACTGAGGGGAGTGCAGTGTACTGGGGGGCTAACTGAAAAAAGGGGGGAGGGGCACAAGCGCTCAGGGGGAACCTGGGTACATGAGGCAACAGCGAGGGACTATTGGGAGGTGTGGGGAAGATAGAAACACTAAGGGTATGTCTACACTACAAAGTTAATTCGAACTAACAGACGTTAGTTCGAATTAACTTTGATAGGCGCTACACATGCAAACCGCTAGTTCGAACTTAATTCGAACTAGCGGAGCGCTTAATTCGAACTAGGTAAACCTCATTCTACGAGGACTAATGCCTAGTTCAAATTAACTAGTTTGAATTAAGGGCTGTGTAGCCACTTAATTCTAACTAGTGGGAGGCTAGCCCTCCCCAGCTTTCCCTGGTGGCCACTCTGGGCACCACCAGGGAAACTCTTCTGCCCTCCTCCCAGCCCTGGAGCCCTTAAAGGGGCACGATCTGGCTACGGTGCCCATGCCAGGTGCAAGCCTGCCAGTACCCAGCCAGCAGACCCTGCACCTGGCACGGCTCGAGCCAGCCACCTGCTGCCACCCAGCCCTCCGCCTCTTCCCGGGACCAGGCTGGCGGCTCCCGGGAGCCTGCCCAAGTCCGCAAGAGGCAGGCGCCCACCTGGCCTAGTGCAGACATCGTGGACCTCATCCACGACCTCCACACTAGGCACAGGAAAGTTGCCGTCTAGGGCAGGATAACTGTCAGCCTGGCCACCCAGGAGCAGGTTTGCGTGAAAATCAAGGTGATCCAGTGAGACCCCCGACCCTGAGCCCTGAGCTTAGAATGGCTTGTACTGGGTCAGACCAAAGGTCCAGCTAGCCCAGTAGCCTGTCTGCCGACAGCGGCCAACACTACGGACTCTGGAGGGGATGGACCGAAGACAATGACCAAGCCATTTGTCTCATGCCATCCATCTCCAGCCTTCCACAAACAGAGGGCAGGGACACTATTTCTACCCCCTGGCTAAGTTAGTTTGAATTAGTGCTGTAGTGTAGACATACCCTAAGGGAGCTAGGGGCAGGACAAGGCAAGGCTTCAGCTATGAGGGGTGGGGCATTGGGCCCCCTGCTGCACAGAGGCCTGGAGGAAAAGCAGAGGCCAGAGGACCCCCCCCTGTATGCTGCGGAGGAGAGCAAACTCCTGGGAAGGTGGTAAGCTGGCATGGACCACAGGGGCGCATTCTGCACCGCAACCCGGAGGAACCACCGCCTTCTCCGGACTTCCCAAACAAACTACTGAGGAGTGGCCAATGGACGTAGATCCACGGGAGACCTACACGACTGTCAGATACATGCCGAGGGGGAAGAGGGAAGTGGCCCAGGGCACAGCACAGATGTAGACATGCCCAGACCACTGTGTTTTGGGCTCAAGCCCCCACTGATCCAGCAGCATTAACCTGCTGCTCCTAGGGCCCTGGACCGGGGCACAGTGGAGTGGGAGGGCCTGTGCCGCCATCTAGCATTTGGGTGGTAGCTTCCCCCTCTCCGCCATTGCCGGCAAGCTGCCTGCAACCCTCCTGAGCAAGGAGACCTGACTTGTGTACTAGGCCTTGATAAACTGCTGGGCTCCACCCTGAACCAGGGCTGGGCCTTGATTAACTGTTGGGGCTTTGCCTGCCTCCCTGCCCTGCCCTGCCTCCCTGCCTCCCTGCTTTGCCTGCCTCCCTGCCCTGCCCAAGGACTGGGCTTATAGACGATTTACTGGTGGCCCCCGCCCTTTGTTTTCGTACTTTTGTCACCCTGCCCTGAGGTAAAAGCTGGGACCCTGGACTGGTTATTTTTTGTGTTAATTCCCCCCAGAGACTGATCCGGGTGTAGTGGATTGGAGTGGCCACCCACTGACCCCAAAGGGGAGGTGCCCCTCCCAGAGCTGACCAGCTTACAGGGGTATACATTTAAGTTGAGCCTCTATTATGGTGTCTCTGAAAAGTGTCCATGCAGCTTGCAGGGATTTTACTTTAGTCACTGTACCTTTTAATTTCTGTTTAACTAAACTCATTTTTGCATAGTTCCCCTTTCTGAAATTAAATGCCACAATGTTGGGCTGCTGAGGTATTCTTCCCACCCCAAGAATGTTAAATGTTGTTATATTATGGTCACTATTTCCCAGTGGTCCTGTTGTAGCTACCTCTTACCTGCGCTCCACTCTGGACTAAATCAAGAACTGCATCTCCCCTTGTGGGTTCCTGTATCAGCTGCTCCAAGAAGCAGTCATTTAAAGTATCGAGAAATGTTGTCTCTGCATTTCGTCCTGAGGTGACATGTACCCAGTCAATATGAGGATAATTGAAATCCCCTACTAGTATAGAGTTATTTATTTTGATAGCCTCTCTAATCTCCCTTATTTCATAATCACTATTACTGTCCTGGTCAGGTGGTTGATAATATATCCCTACTGTTATATTCTTATTAGAGACTGGAATTACTATCCATAGATATTCTATGGAACATGTTGATTCATTTAAGATTTTTACTTCATTTGATTCTATATTTTCTTTCACATGTAGTGCCACTCCACCCTGCACATGACCTGCTCTGTCCTTCCGATATATTTTGTACCCTGGTATGTCAGGATCTCTCCTCTATATATACCCAACTGTTATTTCATTGATATTTTGTAAAATGCTTTTAAATCTTATAATGTTTGTTTGTTTGTTTGTTTGTTTGTTTGCAAACTCAAAGACACTTTACTCAATGGCTACATCTAGACTGGCATGATTTTCCGCAAATGCTTTTAATGGAAAAGTTTTTCTGTTAAAAGCATTTGTGGAAAAGAGCATCTAGATTGGCACGGACGCTTTTCCGCAAAAGCACTTTTTGCAGAAAAGCATCTGTGCCAATCTAGACGCGGTTTTGCGCAAGAAAGCCCCGATCGCCATTTTCGCCTTCGGGGCTTTTTTGCGCAAAACAGTTTTTAGCTGTCTACACTGGCCCTCTTGCGCAAAAACATTTCCAGAAAAGGGCTTTTGCCCAAACGGGAACGTCAAAGCATTTGTGCACGAAGCACTGATTTTGGACAGTAGAACGTCAGTGCTTTTGTGCAAAATCAAGTGGCCTGTGTAGACAGCTGGCAAGTTTTTGTGCAAAAGTGGCTGCTTTTGCGGAAAAACTTGCCAGTCTAGACGCAGCCAATGACTTCTTGTTTTGATTCTCCACATAATCTGCGTGCTCTTTTCCTTTAAATGACCATTTATCCAAGGGTGAAAATAGGCTGTTCACCATTGATTATGGAGTCAGAAACCTTTCTCTCTTGACAGCCTTTTTTTATCCTCCAGGGTTACCTCATATTCAGAATAAAGTAATGGCATTTCACAAAAGAGAGGTAAAAAGGCATAATCCTTAAACTCTCTATTGCCGATTTTATGTAGACGGAGTCCCACGGTGCTAAGAACAGTTTTTGTTTTGTTTTGGGTTTTTTAATATCAGGAGAAACATTATTTAACTTGCAAAAATAAAAAGAATATAGAGACCTACTTGTCACTAAAAAAAGAATACAAGAAATCAGGAATATTCTGGCAACATGTACTTTAAGTAAACTGCTAAACTGGGCTTTTCCAGGCAAGTTAGCATTAAAACCTCTTAAAGAGCTTTTGAAACGTAAGAAACAGTTTGAATTACTTTAGCTGAAATCTCCGTTCTACTTGCTTAGAATAGCAATGAAGGATGTCAGAGGGCATTCCTGAAGCTCAAACAAGCATTAATAGCATCTCCAATATTTTTGCACACAAATTTCAACTCTTCTTTTGAAATCTATATGGAAGCCAGCATACTTGATCTGGGAGCAATTCTTGTTCAGACTCTGGAGGGTGAAAGAAAGATCATTACATATATTCCTTGTATGCTGACTTATGCAGAATGAAATTATATGGTCTTTAAAAGCAATAGCAGTTCCAGTTATAGTCAAGCTCCTGAAGCAACATTTCTCTTCTTTCTTTAAACTGCAATTATTCGCAATGCCAATATGACACCCCAAGCTTTGACTCCACCCTCACTTTTTAGTCCACAAGAACTATTTTAAAATCAGGGTACGTCTAGACTACAGGCTTTTGTTGACAGAAGCTTTGTCGACAGATACTGTCAACAAAGCCTCTGTCGAAAAAGAGTGTCTAGACTACAGCCAGTTCCGTCGACAAAGCAAGCTGCTTTTTCAACAGAGTGTAAATGCTCTCTTTTGAAAAAGCACAGTGTGGATTCAATAGTGCCTTTTTTCGGCATAACTCTGTTGAAAAATGGCGTTATTCCTCATAGAATGAAGTTTACCGCCGTTGACAAAACTGCTGTGTTCTGTCGTCTTAGTGTCGACAGAACTTGGAGGTATAGTCCACTTTTGTCGACAAAACCCTGTAGTCTAGACACACACTTATGGATTCACTTTACTTTTTATGGAAATAGGTCACAATCTCATGCCTTATTAAAAAAAGAGCCTTTACATTTGTAGAGGGTGCATTTGAAAGTGCTCATGCATTAATCAAATTCTGCAATGGGCATTTAACACTTTGGGTGTGTCTAGACTACAGAGTTTTGTCGACAAAAGTGGACTTTTGTCGACAAAACTATACCTATGTCTAAACTACCGCTGAGTTCTGTCGACATAACGTCGACAGAACTCAGTAGTTTTCTCGATGCTGGTAAACCTCATTTTACGAGGCATAACGCTTTCTGTTGACAGAGTTCTGTTGACAGAAGGTGTTATTGCATGTAAACTGTCCTTGCGTCTACACTGCCATGTCGACAAAGCAGCTTGCTTTGTCGGCAGAACTGAATGTAGTGTAGACGCTCTTTGTCGACAGAAGCTTTGTCGACAGTATCTGTCGACAAAACTTCTGTCGACAAAACTCTGTAGTCTAGACATACCCTTTATGTCCAGCTCTGCCCTAACTGGATATCAAGACAGTGCATCTCACACACATTTTAAAAACACTGTAAAGAGAAGAGATATACACAGTTGCAATAAACGGTTGAGAACTGCAAGTTCATCTGTTCGTCATCCATTTAGGTTTATGAAACACTTGTTTTGCCAGTTGCCACCGTTTTAATGTTGTGAGAAAGAGCCAATAATTAAATAGTCATGTGAACTAAATTGTCCTGTTACCTTACAAGGAAGAGTTAAAACAGTGAGAAGTCTGGGGGACTTAACAACTTAATCACCTCCAAAGTTTTGAATCTCTCACCTTTTACAAGCACAAAATTTAATCAGCCCACCCCACACAAAGTCTCTCAGTCTTTAGATGTAACAATCACATTCGTTTACCAGAAACCACCACAAAAAGTCAAAGGGAAGGGGGGAAAATACAGACATGGTGGATTGAGGTACAGCTGTAATAGTCAGGATCTTTCCTCTACTAGAGCATAGTATCAAATATAGGAGAATTCCTGCTAAGAGCAGTATTTACATGTATTAACTATCCCTAGTTGACCTAGGAATATCTGCCCAGCACCCTGTGCTTCCTTGAGGAGATGCTTGAGAAGCAAGAAGACACGTTTCACCTCTTTTTTTCCTCTTTCCATTAATTCATAAGCTCCATCTCCCTTTCTATTTCCCCCCCTTTCTCACATCTTTCCTTTCATCTAAGAGCCCTCCCCTGCCCCACGAAAAGAGAATTCTCTGAACAGACTGACAATCTCAGTCTGTTGGCTGCATACTTCTGAAGCCCTAAACACCTCTAAGCTCCCAGTCACATTTCACTCTGCTTTTACTGATATGGGGGGGGGGGGTTGGTGATGTTTTCCTTTATGAAAGATTGGTGTAGGGGAGCAAATGAGGCAGACACAGTGAGAAGATTTGCCTGGAGAGTTGGGATGGTTCCTGAAAGACTAGGGATGAATTGAAATTAAGATCAGACATGTTCTCTTCTTAGTAGCCAGATACTCCTTTCTGGCTGCAACAGTGCCCCTAAATGTACTGAAAACAACAGAGGTCACCGAGAACTGCAAAAAGCTACACAAACCTTATCAGACCTCATCTGGTAGCCCATATTAAAACAGGATTCAGGCTTCCATTTTAAATTAATTTGGGGTGATATTTTCTAGAGTCTGATTTCAAGAACTTCTATTTTTGAACGCCCAACCTCCAAAACTTTGAACCTTGTTTTCAGAGATGCTGAGCACCCAGACCGTGGACTAAAATCAATGTATGCTCCTAGCTCTCTTCCGAGTCAAGTTGCGTACCATTATTTGAGTTATTGACAACTTCTGAAAGATTTGGTATTCATTTCCAATCGCAATGGCTGTGGGAATAACCTTCCAAATGTGAATGGAGGCTATTCCTGTTTGACTTTTTCAGATCAAAAGACAAACACAGAAGATCTAAGACAGGTGTAAAATCACTGCCTTCATCCCAGGTAGGTTTTGATTTCAGAGACTAATTATGACCATCTAAAAGACAACGCTGTTAGCTATTTCCCTTCTCACATTATGAAGCTCTTCTAGGACTGTGTAAAGCTTGAGATCCATGAGTCAGGTGAGAAGTCACACTCCTTTACTGGTTTCATGAGCTCTTCTTCTGTCTGCTCAGGGATCTGGAAGCATCTGGTTCACCTAACCATGGTCAGAGTCTTAGCATAGGCATTAACTTAGTCGCTTCTATGTGAGCATTACATCATCTCTTCTTCAGGGTCACTGAAACTCTAGTAGCATGATAATTAAACTCTGCAGATCCCTTTCCTTCTAGTCTGGCTGCTACCAAAAGTCCTTGGGAACATGACTAGTCTTGAAAGTGTTTTATATTTTTGTATTTGCCATTGTCCTAACGTTAAAAATATTATTTAGCTTATAAACCACTAAGGGAAACATGGAGGAGTAGATCCTAAAACAATGGTAAGTATTTATACCAGGTGCAGATCAGCCCATAAGATTTTTTTTTAAATATATGTATACCATTGTCACTGAAGGTATTCCATTAATGATAGAATATATGTAAATCAGCAGTTCTCAAACTCTTCTCCATAGACTGTTGTTGGTTGGCAAACTACTTGCAAGTGGCTAGCAGAGCAATAACTGTTCATGTCGTGCTGGCTCTCCCACTTCTTTTTAGTTGCTAATTACATTGCAAAACAGCAAAAACAAACTACATTGCTAATATTACTTTTCCATAGAAGTACTCACTGACATTGCAATAAGGATCTTGTGTTACTGGCAGTGGGAAGGGCATTGTCCAGGAGATAATGTCTACATTCAAATGTCTACACTGTAAAAATGTTTGAGAAATCCCCATCTAGATTTGTGTTAAATATAGCATGCTATGACAGCTTACCAGAAATTTGCAGGGTACAGAACAAGACGGGAAAGTAAATGAACCATACAAGAGGCATTGCACAACTCCATGAGACCTTCTTTACAGGTGAAAAGAAAGAGGGTGTAATTCTAACATTAAGCATGACAATGTAACCATAAAATCCCATTTATGCTTATTGGGACACTTGTTCCAGGGTTAAATTCCAAACAGTGCTAATAATACACCCCAAGATCAGTATCTTCTTGTTGCATTGACATATTCTCCACAATTAAGTTATTTTCCTTGAAAAACACTAACATCCCTAAAGAAAAAGAGGGTTTTTTTATAGGGCACATTGAAATACTGGGAGGATCTCATGCATCTAGTGTCAGTAAGAGGACTTCTTTAAAGGCAGAGCCTGAACTGGGAACCAATCGCACTTTGTAGTGAAAGGTTCTGAAAAATTACCATGATTTAACAACTGGCGACAACATTGTCAGAAAGGGTTAAGGAAACTAAATACTTCAGTCTTGAAATGTATTTATCTATAGAAGATGACCCTGTACTAACAGGAGCACTTGCTGTAGGAAATGCTGTTATATTTCACTCCTTGAAACCTGCACATGTCCACAGCTGGGAGTGAGGGGGGAGGTAGAACAGTCTGTATAGCAATGCTGCAGAAGAAAAGCAGTGTGTTTGCTAAGCTGATCAATAGCATGATTAACTTGGCCAAGTAAAAGACTGATCAATCTTATTATTGATCAGTTTAGCAAACATATTAGTGTAGCATGGCTACATTGTGTCTATGGCAGTGTTTCATCAGGATATACATGCATTGAGCTATTCAAATGAACTCACAACAGATGCACACTGTTTGTCCAGAATCAAAGAAGAGATGAAGAGATCACAGCCTCTCATATATAAGGTAGAAAATTGGCCATAGTAAAAACAAACCAAAGATCTTTTAAATGTATAACAATGGAAAATAAATCACATATTCCAGAATATATCATTCATATTTCAAATATACAGCTATAATTATTAAAATAATGATTGTGACACATTTTCAACAAATCACAGCAAAAATTAGTAATCTCAGCAAACCAGAGATAATATCTTCATTGTAATGCCTCTGAGTTGGTAGCATCAATTGAAGCTTCTCTGAGAATTTTGTCAATTTTTGCCAAGGCGATGTGGTCATAAAAGCCATACTTTGTAAGAGTGATGCAGACTATGGATAAAAAAATTGAACTGGGATTGTGTAAGTGAGTTGGGTTTATCCAGCTGGACTCAGATCTAATCAATCAGCTCTTGTTCAAGGTCAGATTCCAGTGAAGCTTTTTTTTATTTCAGATAGCTGGAGCATTTATTTGTTTGCTGTTTGCCCCAACAAGCTCAAAAATGGCTTTCAAAAGGTTTGCACTTCTCTGAGGCTAAATTATAACAACATCATCTGACTATTTATTTGTATTTCAAAAAAGGAAAGATTTAGCTTTTGACATACATTCTCTGTTTCTCTTTTTCGCTCTTTCTGTCTGTTCTTCCGGGTCAAATTCAACCCTAACGTGATTTCTTTGGTTTAAACTCAGTTAAACCACCAGTGAATTTTGCCTCCTGTGTTTTTATTTTAAAGGAACTTAAAGTAATTAGAAAAGATGTTGTGTATTTCCATGACATTGAGGGTTTCACATTTCCTTCAGTAGTTGTCATGTGCATCTTTACCAATATTACCATTGGACAAGCTTATTAACAGATTCCCAGGGCAAAAGGGACCATTGCGATTACCCAGTCTGACCAGTGTAACACAGGCCATAGAACTTCCCCAAAATAATTTGTAAAGCAGAGCTTTAGAAAAATATCCAATCTCCATTTGAAAATTTTAAGTGATGGAGAATCCCCCGTGACCTTTGATAAAGTATTCCAATGGTTAAAAATTTACTCTTTATTTCCAGTGTGAATTTGTCTAGGTTCAACATCCAGCCAATGGGTTGTGGTTTACCCTTCCCTGATAGATTGAAGACTCCATTATTAAATATTTGTTCCCCAAGTAGATACTTATAGACTGTAATCAAGTCACCCTGTAAGCTTTTGTTTGTTAAGCTAGATATATTGAATTCCTTGAATCTATAACTATGAGGCATGTTTTGTAATCCTTTAATCATCTCCTGACTCTTCTCTAAGCCCTTTCCAATACGAGGGTTTCAACACACAGACATTGAAACTCTAATAGATCATTTTCTTATTCAGAGTTTGAATTGTGACATTAATACACAGCTCCCCACTGGACATCTAAGGACAGAATTTATACCATAACACACAAGAGATGTTAACTGAAAAGGCTACATTTACACAGCATTCACACTCCAGTTAAAAATCCAGAGTAAAACCTGACTCAAAGTCATGCAGGCTTCTGTCATCATCATAGGACAAAATCCCATGGTGACAGAAAGTCCACTCAGACAATGACAGTAGTGCAAAGCACCCAAAACTCCAGTGAAGCTACATCCAGTCACCAAAGTTCCAAAATGGAAAGTAGAAAGCTGAGAGAAGGGTATGGTTGGGGCAGCTGGAGTATGTACTAATTAAGTACTTCACCACTGAGTTAGCTGATCACATTTGTAATGTGCAAACAACAACAACAACAAAAGGCTAAGCCAGTAATGTATATACTGACTGGGTGCATTAGGAGGGCAAATTTCACAAAGTCGAAGTATGAGAAAAATTAATTGGTAGGAAGAATTTAATAAGAAAAATGTGAATGATAATTGGGAATTGTTTAAGGGTACTTTACTAAAAGCCCCAAAAACCAATATTGTACTATCAAAAAAGAAGCTTATACAGATTAAAAAACTAACCTAGCTTATAGAAGACATGAAGTGAGCTATAAAATAATACAGTAAAAGTTTTGTTACCTGACAGCCCAGGGGCAGCAGAGCCCAACTGCTGTGGTGCAGAGCCTGGCTAGGGCAAGGAAACCTGGTGGCTGGGGGCAGCAGAGCCCAACATCAACCGAGCCCTGGGGTAGCAGAGCCCAGAGGCAGAAGAGCCTGAGGGTGGTGAAGCCCAGAGGGCAGTGGAGCCTGGCAGTTCAGAGCTGGGCATGGAGATAGGAACCCAGCAGGCTGGGGCTAGCCGTGGAGCTGGGCATGGTGGCCTGGGGACAAGAGAGTCCAACAGCCATGGGTGAGGGAGGCTGGTGGAAGCAGAGACTCAGAGGTGGGCTCCAGCAGCCCAGAGCTGGCCATGGATCCATGTAGCCGAGCCTGGGGGCAGGAGAGCCTGGTAGCCTGGGAACAGGGATCCCAAGAGTAAAGGTCCTAGTGGCTGGGGGTACGGAGCCCGGCTGGGGGGCACAGAGCCTGGCAGCCGGAGACTCCAAGCCTGACCGGGAGAAGGGAGCTGGCAGCAGAGCTCGACAGCCAGGAGTGGAGCCTGACCGGGTCTACTGACAGACCCCGATATTGCTTGGAATCTGTCAGCAGAAGGGCCAGAACTGACCTCCTCTGGTCCAGATAACTTCTTCTTTGGAACTTATTCCTTCTATTTAGTAACAAAGATCATAGAATGTACAAGATGAGGGAATGCTATCCTGGAAGTCAATCATTTTGAAAAAGATTTGGGGATTATAAGTGGATAGTCAACTCAGCAGCAGCTTCCAGTGCGACACTGTGCTCACAGGGCTAATGCTTTGTGTGCAAGTTGGAATCTCAGATAGCAGTAGATATCTTATACTACTTCTGTATTTGGCCCTGGAGTAGTGTGTGTAGTTCTGGTATCCACAATTGAAAATGTACCTTCCTACATTGGAGAGAATTCAAAAAGAGCCACGAGAATGATTTAATAATTAGAGAAATGGGATACGGCCACACGGCAGCTGGAACATAAGAACATAAGAATGGCCGTACTGGGTCAGACCAAAGGTCCATCTAGCCTCGTATCCTGTCTACCGACAGTGGCCAGCACCAGGTGCCCCAGAAAGGGTGGACTGAAGACAATGATAAAGCGATTTGTCTCCTGCCATCCCTCTCCAGCCTCTGACAGACAGAGGCCAAGGACACCATTTTATCCTCTGGCTAATAGCCTTTTATGGACCTAACCTCCATGAAATTATCTAGCTTCTCTTTAAACTCTATTATAGTCCTAGCCTTCACAGCCTCCTCTGGCAAGGAGTTCCACAGGTTGACTACACACTGTGTGAAGAAGAACTTTCTTTTATTAGTTTTAAACCTGCTCCCCATTAATTTCATTTGGTGTCCTCTAGTTCTTCTATTTAGGGAACTAATAAATAACTTTTCTTTATTCTCCCTCTCCACACCACTCATGATTTTATAGACCTCTATCATGTCCCCCCTCAGTCTCCTCTTTTCTAAACTGAAAAGTCCCAGTCTCTTTAACCTCTCCTCATATGGGACCCGTTCCAAACCCCTAATCATTTTAGTTGCCCTTTTCTGAACCCTTTCCAAGGCCAAAATATATATTTTGAGGTGAGGAGACCACATCTGTACACAGTATTCAAGATGTGGGCGTACCATAGTTTTATACAGGGGCAGTAAGATATTCTGGGTCCTATTTTCTATCCCTTTCCTAATAATTCCTAGCATCCTATTTGCCTTTTTGACCACCGCTGCACACTGCGTGGAAGTTTTCAGAGAACTGTCCATGAAAACTCCAAGATCTCTTTCCTGATTTGTCGTAGCCAAATTAGCCCCCATCATACTGTATGTATAGTTGGGGTTATTTCTCCCGATGTGCATTACTTTACACTTATCCATATTAAATTTCATTTGCCATTTTGTTGCCCAATCACTCAGTTTGGTGAGATCTTCTTGGAGTCCTTCACAGTCTGCTTCTGTCTTGACTATCTTAAACATTTCATGAGGCATAAGGGAGCGGTTGACAAAGGCGTTCCCTGGCAACCAATCCATGTCTTGACTGCTGCGCTGTGCTGACAATCAGCTGAGCCAGCACAGCACGGCAGCCATTTTTATTTTAATGAAGCCAGGGATATTTAAATCCTGGCTTCATTGACTATGTCGGGTAGTCTAATTTACATACCTCTGGTGACAGAGGCATGTAGTCTAGACATACCCTAACTGTTGGAACAAATTAACATGACTTGTGGTAGACTCATCATTACAAGTAAAACTACAAGTAATTTTGATATCAAGGTTGGTTTTTTTTTAAAGATATGCTCTGGTTTAAAAGGAATTATTCATGGGGAAGATCTGTAGTCTGTATTATTTAGGAGGTCGGACTAGCTGATCACAGTGGTTGCTTCTGGCTTTGTCATCTCTGAATGTAGCCTCTCTTGGTAGGATTCCTATCAAGTGCTGATTACAAATTATAGCTATGCTTTCCTGCATGTTTGTTTCTCCTCAGAGACAGTGCCCTTTTGGGGGGTTAATCCTCCCTGGAACACAGCTTCATTCACTGGCACAAGAAAGTGTAGTTTTCACACTTTATATCAGAGGGCATGATTAAGCCCATTTTCTTCAAAAGAATGACTGAAATCAGAATCTTGCCCATAAACTTCTTCATTGGGAAACAAATACTCTATTTTAAAGAATTCACTACTGATTCCAATTTCCTTTGTGCATTCCAAAGTGTTTCTTAATGTTACACACCAATCTGTGGTACAAGAATAAATTAATTTATTTCTCAGGATTTGGAATCTTATATTTTAAAACGTTTCTTTTCAGTTCCTCTGTCACTACTATGGGCTGTTTACATTTACATGTGTCCTAAACAGCCCATTCACATTTCCATTATTTATTTCCAGCTGGTACTTTATTTCAACTTCTTTAAAGTCAGAAGTGTGGCAATCTTGCCATCCATCACTGTCTGAGAGCTCTTAATTTGTCTATGCGAGGGTGTAAAAGTAGGTTACAGTGTTTGAGTAAGTCACAAATATAGGATAAGACAAGTCTTTACTAAATTTCTCAGCAATTCCTACAACTGTTTCAAACCAACTAGCTTCAGTTTGTAAGGGTTTCTGTGAACTTACCAATGGATTCCGTTTGCACATTTTTAAAACCTCTGGCTTTCTTGAACTCTGGGTTCATCTGAACTCAAAAATTCAAGTGAAATAGTCTGAACCCCAGAATCGAGTTTCTCTGTTAGTGCATTGTGCCCGATAGCCATCTGTCAGTACCCAAGTTAGGTAAAGGCTACTGACAGAAACAGGAGTAGAACAAATGGTAAAAATATACATGGTTTTGCAGCAGCTGAATGGACAGGTGGAGGGAAAACATTCATGCATGGCAAGGTAGTCACTGGGAACAGAATTTAGATAGGAACACATCCATCTTGCTATTCTCCAAAATAGTATGATAAAGCAATAAAGTCAGTCATCTGCCTCATGAAGACTTTGGAAGGGTATTGAGTAGATGGCTACCCAGCTTCTCCTGCAGACCCTCTATACACAGACTTGTCAAGATTCAATTATAATAATTGTTTGGTCTCAGTCCCCATAATCCAAAGTTGTTTTGCCTAATTTCGGATCCACATGAATAACATGGATTCCAAAGTTCAACTCAGATTTGAATATTCAAGCTCCAGTTGACATTTGAAGTCACTCCCCCATTGTTGTCCATTTTAAAGGATACGTGCTTCTGGTGGTAACGTTGCTCCAATTGGCAGAAGGAGTTTGAAATGAGAAAACCCCATGGTCATGTGGGTGAATCATTAAAATGATTTAGAAAAACTGTGCTTGGAGTGATTTCTGTTATAAGTAAGGATCAGAATTTCTTTAGTATAGGATATTACCCTATTAATTCTACCTTACTTTGGAACCCATACAACTAATCAATTTTTTCCATCTTCACATACAGCAATCACCATTAAAAAGTCAACATTTGCCAGCTTCCTGCAATATCATAATTTCCCCCTATACCAATGAGAGAAAATAACTTATTACCTCAGAGACTAGTAGATAGCACCGGTTGATAAATATTGACATTTTATTGCTGAGCACAGTAATACAAATGTTTTTTTTCTTAGCACATGCCACACATAGAGCCCAAGATACTAAGAGGAGCTAAACACCAATAATTCCTCATGAATTCTATGGGAGTGACAGGTAGTCATCTTTCCTCGGGATCATATAGAGTCTTCAATATTTAACTCTTCATTTCTCTATAGATTTGCAGTCTTCATCTTTTATAGAATCATATAATCCTAGTATACTAGTACTGGAAGGGACCTTGAAAGGTCATCAAGCCCTGGGCAATTTATTCCAGTACCCTTACAGTTTGGAAGTTTTTCCTAATGTCCAATCCAAATCTTCCTTGCTGTAATTTAAGCCCATTGCTGCTTCTTGTACCATCAGAGGTCAAGGTTTAATGGTAGTACGAATTAGGAGCTTTAATTCGAACTACCTAGTCCATGCTGCATGCAGCCGCAGGCAGGTAGTTCGAACTACGGGCATTTAAAAATGGCGCGCACCCGGGAATATGCAAATGAAGCCCGGGATATTTAAATCCCCAGCTTTATTTGCAAGTTCGAATGCCTACATTAGCCTCCCTAGTTCGAACTAGGGAGGCAGTGTAGACATACCCAGAGTGAGTAGATATCAAGAAAAATGCTAGCTTCAGCTTAAATATTTAATTTGTGGTGCGGAGTAACCTGTAAGGACACGAACTAATGTAATCCTGTTTGAAGAGGATTAAGTTAATGCACACTAGGAACCTTTCAGTTTTCACTCGGAGCAACCACACGGGGGTGTTACAGTGCAACACTTTGGTGTGCACTGCTATTCAACCCCCCATAGTACTAACTGTGGGGCTATGTAGACATAGGCTAAATTTTAATGCTGAAGCTGCCTATTTTTGTGAAAACACCATGATGCAGTCAAGCTTCAAAGATATTATTTAATAATTCTGCTCCCCAAATGCTTTTCTGACATTCTCTGGCAGCTATCCAGGCCATTTCAAATGGCACTCAGCTGAAAGAATCACTAAAGCTGAAATGACTCCTCTTCTCTCCCTTTTGTCATCATCAGCTTGCCAATAACCTTATCCTACACCTAATGTTTAAAACTATGTTGCAGGTTTAATAGCACACAAACCTCAAACCTTATTAGTCAATATTATATGTTCTACATGTTCTGTTCGCTTCCTTTTAAATACAACACTCCTTCTTTACAACTGCCCTCATTCATCAGCTTCATAAATTCTATTATACACTAAATTATGACTCAAGTAACTATGACTTCACCCAATCTGAAATAGTTCTAGCACTGTTTATATATCTCTTGCAACATCATTCAAACTATGGGCCTGGATAATCACTTTGGTACTAAACAAAATCATTGCATCACAGAATGAGGAATTTTGATAAGGTCTAGATTAGAACTGCTCTCAGATATTCTGAACCAATCCAACATGGTGAGTTTGAAAAAACTGAACGATAAAAATATTTTCCTATGTACAGTTCTGAGCAGATGTAGCTTCTTTCCAAAATCTTTCCCCAGAAGCCACTGCACCATACCATTGCCTGCTGTACATTTATTTCAATCGGTTAATTCCCAATTTGTTTGATACAAATGCATAGCTAGCAAAAGAAAGCTTTTATTCTTAAGGCATGAAAGATATCACCCAGGTTGAAAATAATTTTTAAAAGAATCCGTGTCAACATCACATCCTAAACCATCGATTTGCCGAGCCTTTGTCTTACTCTACTGTCTGTTCTACCTACCCATCATTAGTATAACTTACCTTACTTTTACAAGTTTACATCACCTCAGAGAAAGTTAATTAGATGACAAGTCAAATAACAAAGTATTAGACATAGCTAAAATAACTAAATATCTAATATCAACTGCCACAAATTAATTGTGTCAGGGTTATTTTATAAATGCTATGCCCAGCTTTCTGTGGTCTGTAACCATGTTTCTAAACACAGTTTTGCTCAACTCTGAACAGGGTTACATATCATGTTGCACTTCAACTAGTAATTTAAGTAATGCCTTTGTATGCTGGATCAATCTATGCGAACACCATGGTAGCTAAAACCATTTTCAACATATTTGTACCTTGCACATTTTGCCTCAGTGTGAATAGGCCAAAATGTTTACTGTCATAAATTTCCAATTTATGACTCTGCTAACTAACAAGACAAGGAGTTAGCATACCTCCTATCATTACTTCAATTACATGAAGGTTTCTTATTATTTTATCAATTAACATGTAGAAATATATCTTATTCAGATGTCCTGAATTATTTCCATGGCAGTAGTTTCTAGTTTTACTGGTAATCTGGAACTCAGAGCCGCCAACGCTGTATCTCACTATAAGCAGTTATAACAGGTTTGGGGGAATCTTCTTAGAATGAGTGCAAACTTTGCCTAACTTTTGAGTGTTCTTAAGTCTCTCTGTCTCTCCAGTGAGAAAAATAAAAATGTCACTTCATGTAAAAATGTCATTTCATTTCCTGTTTTCAAAGAAATTTTGGTCTTTCTCAATAACCCAAAAGCTCCTGTTCAGCTCTTGTTTGGCTTTTTGATACTCTGTTTGATCCTGTTCTATATGCATTTCATTAGTCATTAAATAATTGCTTCCTTTTGATGATGATGTAGAATACTGACTCTGAGTATAAGTCCAACCAGTGAATTTTATTTCCTCTTCCATTACCTTTATGATTTCAAAAAGTAAGATTTAAATGGATTTCTAGTTTGTCTTTTTAATCATTTTACACTGGTCTTTTATATTTATAATATTATTTATTTCTCTTAAAGTAGTTTATAAGGTCCCCAGTATGCTAGATACTATAAGAGATACACAGTAAGAGATAATGCCCCCCCAAAAAGTTTATAAGCTCATTAGGCAAGACAGACAAAGGGTCAAAGAAAGGATGTATTATTACCTCCTTTTTACTCATGGAAAAGAAGTGCAGCGATATTAACAATGCAGAAGGGTACAGAGCTTAACAAGAATCTCAAGTCTTCTGAATGATAGTCCAGTGCCTCAAACATAAGCCCATCCATAGATAATAATGGATCTAAGACTACATAAATATTCTAGCCACTAAACCATTGGTGAGCCACCTGCAGCCCATTGGGGTTCTATGTGTGTTCTATAGGTTACATTCAGCCCACTGGGGTTCTATGTGTGTCTCATGAGACATTTTGTTTAATGTTGCCCACACACAGGGTTCCAGATTCTGCTGTTTTCTGTCCACATATTACTAAAGTGACACCCATGAAAAACAAGGGCCCATGAAGTGAGATGAGTGCTGATTGCACACAACACTGACTATGTGAGCCATGCGCTCCCACTGCAAAACTGTATGATATAGTTTTTTATCCAAGTGGTTAGTGGGATAGCAGCAATCCAGGTTCAAAGTCTCACTCTGGAGTAGGAACTTAAACCCAAGTCTCCCTTGGGAGTGCCCTAACCACCAAGTTATTGGATAGCCTTGGGTTGGATTTGTGCAATTTCTCCTATTAAAGCTGTTCCACTTTGTATAACAAATTAAATAATAATTGGCCTGGGGACTTTAAGCCAGTGTTACAAAGGGATCCCACCAAAATGAGTGACTGGGCAAAAAATGGCACATGAAGTTCTGTGTTGATAAATGTAAAGAACACACTGGAAAAATACAATCCTAATTGTGATGGGTGATCACTCTTTGCCGAGTATGATCATCTTCCATGGGAGTTGTGGACTCTCAGGTGGCTGAAAAGGCCAATCCTTGAACCACAAATTCTATTACAGTGAGGACAGATGTTTCCAGGAGGCTGTTGACCATGACTAGAAGCCAGTCTCTCCTTCCTCCTGCACCTCTTCTCAGCTTGTTGGCGGGGAAGTTCAAAATGGAGGGAGCCATTGCAGAGAACTTCTCCATTTTGAGCAGTACTGGCTGAGAGTCTCCCAACTGTCAGCGTCAATGTTACACTTCTTTAAGTTATCCTTAAGCAAGTCCTTTATAACACTTCTGTTATCCTTCCATGTTATGGTATCCTCCTTTCAGCTGAGAAAACAAGACTTCTGGTATCCGAGCAATATGACCAGTCCAGCAAAGATGCTGACGAAGGATGATTGTCTCAATATTGGCGGCCTTTGCTTCTTCCAGAACACTAACGTTAGTGTGCCTGTCTTCACATTTGAATTTCAAGATCTTGTGGAGACAGCATTGGTGATACCTCTCAAGGACTTCCAAGTGATGCCTGTAGGTTGTCCAGGTTTTAGACCCATACAGTACTGTTGGGAGAATGACAGTTTGATAGACAAGAAGTTTGCTGTCTGTTTGAATGTTGTGATCTTCAAAAACCCTGTGCCGTAAGCGAACAAAGGCTGCACTGGCACAGTTCAGAGGATGTTGGATTTCTACATCAATCCCAACTATACATAGGGTCAAAATTAGCTTTTACCATTCAAGAAAAAGAACTTGGAATAATTGTGCATAATTCTCTGAAAAACATCTACTCAGTGTGCAGCAGCTCAAAAAAGCTAATGGAAAGTTAGGAACAATTAGAAAAGGGATAGTTAATAAGAGAATAAATAGCATAATGCCACTATACAAATCTATGGTACTCACCCACCTTGAATACTGGATTTACATGATCTCAAAAAAGATACATTTGAACTGGAAAAAGCACAGAGAAGGGCAACAAAATTTATGAAGTGTATAGAACAGTTTCCATAGTAGGAGAGATTATAAAGACTGGGACTGTTCAGTTTAGAAAAAAAGACAGTGAAAGAGGGATATGATAGAGGTCTAGAAAATCATGAATAGTGTGGAGAAAGTGACTAAGGAATTACCCTTTTTACATAACACTTGAACATGGGTATCACACTATCTAGAGTGGTTCACAATTGTGTAAACCTGAGAGCAGGCTGGCAAAAACCTGAACAGAGACCCCAAAATGGTTGCATGTTCTATCATTAGATTTTGCCAAGCTAGTAGCAAGAATAAACTCCTGAAACACTATATCTGTCTTACCTGTGAGTCATAGACGATCCCCCTTGGGCACGGCAATCTATCTTGCCAGCCAAGCAAGCTGGACTCATGGTAGCCATACACCAAAGATCACAAAAGATTCAGGTTGCTTCCAGTCCCAAGAGACCACTCCTATATTAACCAGGTCAATATTTATGTCAGATTTCACACCAAAGATAATGTTTGTAGCCAATCCTTTAGTAAATTAATGCAGGAGTTATTAAGTAGAGAAAATAATGAGAGTGTTATTTATGGGTTAAAGCAGGCAACAAATTAGTTACAGTCCATGATCCCACAAGGTGATAAAGTTGTAGCAATCTGTCAGCTCTGAATGTCTTTTAGGGCTAACCCCAGTGAGCCTGGCATCTCTGCTTTTTCTTTCCTAGCTCCATCCTTGTGAGAGTCCACACAACAAAAGAGAGAGGATAAAGTTTTCTGTCAGTTATCTTTCTTTCCATCTTCTAGAATTCAAGTTTTCGTGCCCAGCTTCCTTTCACAAAGCCCCTTCCTGGGTGTGAGACAGCTATTAACCAAGTCTTTGTTTCATATTGTTTTACATTTAGTTTTGATGTTCCTTTTTGATAGACTGGGAGACCACTCCTCAAGCCTGGATTTCCAAGGTCAGAGCAGGCATTTTTACTGTTATAAAGCAAATCTTATATATTACCTTATAGCATGAAATACAAATATTAAAAGTAAGATTAATAGAGTTTAAACAGTAAGCACATTCTCACAAGACTAACACCTATCTTGAGCAATATTCATGTACTGGTGAGTTGGTATGTTTTCCAACTATTGATGTGTCCATGGTCACCTGCTGGCACCTGGTACAGGACAGTTCAGCTTGAAAAATAGATGACAAACATAAGATATGATAGAGGTATAAAAAATCATGAATGGTGTGAAGAAAGTGAATAAGAAATTATTATTTATCCTTTTGCATTACACAGGAATCTGTGGGATCCCCTGGTGAAATTAATGGTAAACAAGCAGCAGAAAGAACTTTTTCACACACACAAAAACAACCTGTGGAACTCATTGCCAGTGGATGGGGTGGACAAAAGTATAAATGAGTTCAAAAAGAATTAGCTAAATTCATGGAGGAGAAATCTGTTGCTGGCTATTAGCTAAAACAGGCAAGGACATAATCCCATACACTAAAGTGTCCCTAAATCTCTGACTACCTAAAGCTCGGACTGGATGAGAGGGGATGGATCCCATAAAAACTGCCCTTTTTTGTTTGCTCATATATTTGGCACCGGCCACTGTCAGAAGACAGGATACTGGGCTAAATGGACCATTGGTCTGACTCTGTATAGCAATTTTTATGTTTAGGTGAGTGCCCATTAGGAAATGGAGTCATTCTTGAAGACTCTTTCTGGCTCAATAACTCATCGGCTGTATCTAGACTGGGAAGTTTTTCCGCAAAATCATCTGCTTTTGTGGAAAAACTTGCCAGCTGTCTACACTAGCCACTTGAATTTCCACAAAAGCACTGACGATCTCATGTAAGATTGTCAGTACTTTTGCGGAAATACTATGCTGCTCCCGTTCGGGCAAAAGTCTTTTTCTGAAAAACTTTTACGCAAAAGGGCCAGTGTAGACAGCAGAGATTTGTTTTCCACAAAAAAGCCCCGATCGCGAAAATGGCAATAGGGACTTTTTTGCGGAAAAACGCGTCTAGATTGGCCACGGACACTTTTCCACAAAAAGTGCTTTTGCAGAAAAGAGTCCTGCCAATCTAGACGTGCTTTTCCGAAAATGCTTTTAATGGAAAACTTTTCCGTTAAAATCATTTCCGGAAAATCATGCCAGTGTAGACGTAGCCAAAGTATTTTATGCAACATGAAGTAGTTACAGCAGGAGAGACTGAGAGAACTGAACCCCAGAATAGTGATTTCATTTCAGTCAAAAAAAATAATTTCACTTAAACCATTTTTTCTGCCTTTTTCAATTTGCTGAAAATACCAAAAAGTATTGTTTCACCTGAACTGAAATATCTTTGTTGGGGAATTTTCGGAAAGTCCAGTAAACCAACTTCCCCCAACAATTAGTCACACAACTTTAATTGAACATCTCCAGATGGTGTTATTGCAGATTGCCAAGTAAGCTATAGTTAATTGACTCTACATTACCCATAATGCATTTCTTTCTTTCTTTCTTTCTTTCTTTTTCTTTCTTTCTTTCTTTCTTTCTTTCTTTCTTTCTTTCTTTCTTTCTTTCTTTCTTTCACATGTGATAGGAGTAACACATAATTGTCAAATACATATATATATATATATATATATATATATATATATATATATGTGTGTGTGTGTGTGTGTGTGTTCATATAATTGATGTAATCTATAATCTATATGTAGCTTTAACATTAATCTATTCCTTTCTTTTTATGTAAAGAAATGTTTATGTTAAGTGCAAACAGCCATGGCCAGCGCAATCATCTGGCTTTCAATAAGTAAAAGTTGTAGCTAGTCTGACAGGATGGCTGAACACAGCAGTGGGATCTGCTACATTCAGAGTCCTGCACAGCCACCTGGTAATTGAGGATTTTTAAATCTTGATAAGGAGAACTAAGAGGAAGATGGAGTGGAGAGGCTTGTATATAAAAGTAGGCAAAATCATGATACAGATATTTGTACTGGGAGGAGATATGTGATGTATAAACCAGCATACCTCTACAGCTGTTTTACATTCACAGTTCACATCTCTGCTTTAAAACATTTTGAAAAACCATTGCACATAATAGAGAATAGAGTGCTGGTTTCTGAGCAGTGGCACCAAGAAGTTAGGGGATTTATTTGAAATTCATTGTGCATATTTCTAAGAGTCCAGTATGTGTCTTTAAAATTTCAATGCTCATCTCTGGGTGAATGCATGTTTAAAAGTTCTGCTTCAGATTGTTCTAAGATTCACCGCAAAATGATAATAGAAATGAAATCTCTGTGGTCCGACTAAAGAAGTCATTAAACAATATTCTTAATATGTCAATTTTTGGGGGTGTAGGAACCCTCTAGAAGAATCCAATTATAGCCATATTGATTAATTAATTTGGAAAGAGTTGGCATTTTGGTTTCATTCAGATTTCCAAAGATTCAGATATTTATCCAAAATTTAAATCTACTGATTTTTTAGGCTATTTTTCTATTCTTTGATCCTTGGACATTACTCAGTTTTGGTACCCTCTGAAACTCAGCTTCAGTCCCATCACTCCTGTCTTTGTCTATGAAACTGTAGTTCTTAATGTAACCAAAACAATATCCTCAATTTTAATGGCAAACATGTATTGGCTATTCAGAAAGCAACATAGCCCTGCAAAATGATATATATGTCAGAGGCTGTGAAAATTCCAAGCAGGATATATTACAGAAGATGAGTTTTCAGGTTTTTCCACTAAGTGGGCTATCAGTTTGCATAGTCTATAGTAGAAATAGCAACTGTTGATCACAATATCTGCCACCAAGTATCTCAGTTAGCAGGGATGATATAGCTAAAGGTTCTTATCAGCAACAAGTGCTATAATGAACTACTGCCTTCATATTCGCTTCCTTCTCCCCATAGTTTTTGTAGAGCAATTTATTTTCTCCTTCTTCCTTTTCTTATTTTCTTTTTTTTTAATTTGGACTCCTCATTGTATTGCTTTTTCTTCCTCAATCTGTATGAAGAGGCTTTAGCAGTGTAATGAATTCGTAGCTCAATGGTAACGACAACAACGATGATGATGATGGAAGATAGTATAATTCTTTACTTTATTTTTTTGTCAATGTCAGTAAGCTGTTTTGCTTCTCTGTCCATTATTTTCCTTCCTTTCCTCATTGGCTGTCCAACAATCAATATGTTTTGTCAGAGGGGGAAAAAAGGAAAACTACAATAAAGCCTGCACAGCTGAAGCCCTTACATGAATAAAGCACTTAAGATGAAGACTGTATAATTAAGTGAAGACTTACACTCAACTCTCCCATTGCACAGAGGCAGTTATTAAGATGAGTGAAACCCGCTATCATTATCCAGTAAAGAGTATGATGATTGGCTGGTCTGTGTCAGGCCTCTGGTGGCCAGCTTTGTCACAAATGCGGAAAGGAGAGTTCACTTTCTGTCAAAACTGGCTTTGCCAAATGTTATCATTTTAAATGCCGTGAAAGAGAGGGAACTGGGCCTAGGGGTATACACAGCCCCATATGCTGGTGACAGTGATACAAGTGTAATTCTAGACTATTAGAGTGACACATAAGATCATTTCTGCCCCAGAACATGAGACAGCTGAGGGGATTATGCAGGACAGGCTGTCACGCAATAAAATTTTCAGAAATCTGTTAACCGCAGCTCAGACCCAGTGAATATTTTATTGCTTAACATTGAGAAAAAGTATATTTATTAACTATAGAAATATATAGCCAAAAGGCTGGGCAGATGAAAGGTTACGAGAAGCCAAACTCACTTGATATCCTACAGTAAATGTAGTAGAATGGCTGTGGAAATAATGGGAAGGGAAAATACCCTCATTGAGCCATTGAAGATAAAAGACACAGATACCTATATTACAGTAAACATATTACATATTATACAAAACCAAAAAATGTGCTATCAAGGTAAATTAAGTACTGAGTGAATTTCACATGTATGCTAATGTTCAAAAATGTTCAAAGACACTTAAAAATTAGTATTCCAAATAAACGTGTACATTTTGGGGCTTAAAATGCATCAGGACTGAACATTTGAGTTTGCTTCATTGTTGTTTACAGTGGAACGACTGGATTTATTCTGGAACTCTAGTAATGTTCTCTTGTACTAAAATAACAGCATCTTCCATGTTGCAGAGAGCACATATTAGCCAAACCCTGATTAAAATTCATAGAAATGCATAAAAAGAACCACAAAGAATACACAAGGAGACTGATTATCTGGTTATTATTCAACCACTATATAATGTTTGCATGTATCAGTCTGTTATCTATACCAGATGATACTTATATAAATATAAATATGTATGTACATCTATGTATTTACACACAGATAAATGATTAATTTTACTTGCTTTTTAATTCTATTTGTGTTTCATTTTGTATATAAGTATACTGAAACTATAGCTAATATTTATAACCTATGCTTATGTTCAAAAATATATTGACATACAGCAAATAGCAAAAAATAGTTTAAACAAAATTAGTTTCCATGTACCATGTTATTTTCTAGATATTTGAATTGTTTCTATAATTTAAAAAGATTAATATGTATGTCAACAAATGGATTCCTTCCTTTACTTAAAAATTAAATTAAGATTGGCTTCAACACAAAAAAAAACCCAAATCAAGAAAACACATCCATGCATGTAAATTGTAAGTACTGTTTTTTAAACTATAAAAATATTCTGCACAGTTTTAATGCAAGTGGCTATGATTACATAAGACAGCGTTTGCCCAACAATGTCAGAGAGGTCAAGAGAAAAAAAATAACATGATACGCTTTTTCAAACTCCCAACATCTGAATGCTGCATCCAGGGTGTAAGTGGAGCCCATAGGGGTGCACTTGGAGAACAAAAGCAGCCCTTCTGCTAATTGACTGAAAAATTAGCCAGGTCCCCCTGTGGGAAGCACACAAGACAGCAGCAGATGGAGACGGCTCGGACACCAGGGCAAAAAAAGCTCCTCAAAACCTGCTGTGAATCTGCCTGCAATTATGGGTCACAACACTTTCCTTGTTTAACAGAACACAAGCAAGACAAACAGAGGATGTGAAAGCTGGAAAGGTCATAAGCTGACTGTAAATCTATTATTTTAGGCACTAAACAACTGAACTTCCTAAAGTGCTTAAATTCATGTGTTATTTAAAGAGAAGATTTAAATATCCCTTAGGCAATAGGGACTTTTCTCATCTTCATTTTTATTTCACTAATCTGAAATAATTAATGTTTATTCTCTGTCTCTTTTTTTTAAACTTTCTCCATATTGTATAGCATTCTCAATCCCAAACACTATAGCAAATACATGAGTAGGTCTTTGTGCATTTTTGGTGTAGATTGGATGGCTAGATAATTTTTAAAAGAAATACAAGCTACCAAAAAACCATAATGATTTTATTTCTGCAGAAATCACCATACACATAAATGTCCAATATTTTGTTATTTTAACTCTGTCACCTACTCTGTGTTTCCTTTTGAAAAACTAATTATTATTTTTATTATGACTTTTTGTAATTCTGGTTTTCTACAATTATGCTATCTATGATTCAGCAAAGGAATCATAAATGTTTATATAACAGCCTTAATCTGGGTTATTTTTGTTGACTATGAAATTCCTGATACAATTATTTCGTTGAAATTTTCAAACTTTTACTTTTTCCAGCTGCAATATGGCAGGACATGTTTTGAAAACCATTCAGTGAAACAGATTAATTGTACTTATACAGCTTCTTTTTAATGAAAGTTTAATTTTCTGGGTGTTCTTTAAAATAACATTTTTCTAGTGATTTCTTTAATTCATAGTGTAACATTACCAGTCCCAAAAGCCCAAAACCATAGATGGCAAATAACTCTAAAGGATATGCCATTCATAAATTAAAAAATAGAGGTCATTAATAATCTATTGGTATAAATAAATAATCAATACAAAAAGATATAAAATAATTACCAGTATACAGCTCTGCCTGGAATTTACATTCAAAAGACTTCATTATATTTCAAAATAAGTCAATTAGCTTCACTTTTTTCATAGTATAATTGAACATATGTTACACAGATTCATTACAAATGCCAGATTTTTGGAATATTCTCATTTTAAGTGATGAACCTTGAGGTGAACTCCTCGCCCCGATTGAAGTAAACGGTAGTTTTGCCATGGTCTTATCAATTGAGCCATAGCAATAGATGTTAGGCATGTACAGAGCCTAAATCTTTGTTGCTCTGTCTCTATACAGTGGGAAGAAGAGGATCAGACTATGGAAATCACCTTACCAGGAAGGAACTGTGATTGCCAGCAAGGATGTCAATTTCACTGATATTTTTGAAACATGAACACCTATCTCCCAGGAATCATATTAACTAACTCCTTTCATATAAGCCACGATTGGCTAAATGGAGGAGAGGTAGGACTATAGCACTCCCATTCCATTTTCATCCTTTTTTAGGAGATACATGTTATGGGTTGTCCCCTGTTTTGGGGTGCCACCTGGTATATTGGGCTACCATTGAGCCCACCTGTTCCACCAGACTGGGTTCCCTTACACTGTCCTGTTGAGCCAGAACCTCTTCAGCCTCTTCCAGAACATACACAGGTAGGGACATACCCAGATCCAGAAAGACACAGACATTGAAATCAGTATTGCATAGACAATGAGGAGTCCCATGGCACCTGAAAGACTAACATATTTACTCGGGCATAAACTTTGGTAGGCAAAAAACCCATTTTGTTAAATGAATCAATGGGTTTTTGCCCATGAAAGCATATGCCCAAATGAATCTATTAGTTTTGAAGGTGCCACAGGACACCTCATTGTTTTTGTGGATACACACTAAAGGTATGTCTACACTAGCCACCCTAGTTCAAACTAGGGTGGCTAATGTAGTCATTTGAATTTGCAAATGAAGCCCGGGATTAAAATATCCCGGGCTTTATTTGTATGTTCCCGGGCGCCGCCATTTTTAAATGCCCAGTAGTTCGGACTCCCTGCCTGCGGCTACACGCGGCACGGGCTAGGTAGTTCGAACTAAAGCCCCTCATTGCAGAAGGAGTAATGGTAGTCCGAATTAGGGGCTTTAGTTCGAACTACCTAGCCCGTGCCGCGTGTAGCCGCGGGCAGGGAGTCCGAACTAATGGGCATTTAAAAATGGCGGCGCCTGGGAACATGCAAATAAAGCCCGGGATATTTTAATTCCGGGCTTCATTTGCAAATTCAAATGACTACATTAGCCACCCTAGTTCGAACTAGGGTGGCTAGTGTAGACATACCCTAACATAGCTACTCTTCTGGTGCTGCATAGGTTGGTTTACAACTAAGGAATTGCCCAAGCACTCAAGTTCACACACTCTTGGAGTGTAAACCCAAAATAGTATTGTCTTGTGCTACATAGAGAACTGTGCAGTGTAAGCTCATGAAATGTTCCTCCTTCCTCAATGTGGAGGAAGATATTCAACAATTTTTGCTCCCCTCCCCTCCTGTTATGAATTCCACAAACTGATTTTAGAGAAAACAAAAACAAGTGTATTAACTACAAAAGACAGATTTTTAGTGATTAGAAGGGATAGCAACCAGATCAAGGCAGATTACCCAGCAAGTGACATAAAAATGCAATATAAGCTTAGTTACTAAGGAACCTAGTTACAAGCAACACTTTTTCACCCTTGTTACCAGATTTTCCCTTTACACCCATTTATTAGGGCTCCTCTTCTGGGAGATGGGGTTTGGTAATTCTAACAATGTACTAAGAACATAAGAATGGTCATACTGGGTCAGACCAAAGGTCCATCTCTCCAAGTATCCTGTCTGCTGACAGTGGCCAATCCTAGAGGGAGTGAACTGAACAGGTAATAATCAAGCGACCTCTCTCCTGCCATCCATCTCTACCCTCTGACAAACAGAGGCTAGGGACACCATTCCTTACCCATCCTGGCTAATAGCCATTTATGGACTTAACCTCCATGCATTTATCTAGTTCTCTTTTAAACCCTGTTATAGTCCTAGCCTTCACAACCTCCTCAGGCAAGGAGTTCCACAGATTGACTATGTGCTGTGTGAAGAAGAACTTCCTTTTATTTGTTTTAAACCTGCTGCCCATAATTTCATTTGATGGTCCCTAGTTCTTATATTATGGGAACAAGGAAATAACTTTTCCTTATTCATATTCTCCACATCACCCATGATTTTATAGACCTCTATCATATCCTCCCCCTTAGTCTCCTGTTTTCCAAGAAGAAAAGTAGTAGTCTCTTTAATCTCTCCTCATTTTAGTTGCCCTTCTCTGAACCTTTTCTAATGCCAGTATATCTTTTTTGAAATGAGGAGACCACATCTTTATGCAGTGTTCAAGATGTGGGTGGACCATGGATTTATATAAGGGCAATAAGATATTTTCCGTCTTATTCTCTACCCCTTTTTTAATGATTGCTAACATCCTGTTGCTTTTTTTACTGCCATTGCACACTGCACGGGCGTCTTCAGAGGACTATTCATGATGACTCCAAAATCTCTTTCCTGATTAGTTGTAGCTAAATTAGCCCCCATCATATTGTATGTATAGTTGGAGTTATTTTTTCCAATGTGCATTACTTTACATTTCTCCACATTAAATTTCATTTGCAATTTTGTTGCCCAATCACTTACTTTGGTGAGATCATTTTGAAGTTCTTCACAGTCTGCTTTGGTTTTAACTGTCTTGTGCAGTTTAGTATCATCTGCAAACTTTGATACCTCACTGTTTACCCTTTTCTCCAGAACATTTATGAATAAGTTGAATAGAATTGGTTCTAGGACTGACCTTGGGGAACACCACTAGTTACCCCCTCTCCATTCTGAAAATTTACCATTTATTCCTACCCTTTGTTTCCTGTCTTTTAACCCATTCTCAATCCATGAAAGGATCTTCCCTCTCATCCCATGACAACTTAATTTACGTAAGAGCCTTTGGTGAAGGACCTTGTCAAAGGCTTTCTGGAAATCTAAGTATACTGTATCTACTGGATCCCCCTTGTCCACATGTTTGTTAACCCCTTTAAAGAACTCTAGTAGATTAGTAATAGCCCTTCTGCTAAGTAATTATGAATTTTTAAAAGTATGAATTAAATTTTCATGTTAATTAAAAAAGTTGTGTATATTTTGGGAATGACAAAAGAGCCGTATTTGGTTCCATAATAAGCCATATTTGGCTTTAGAGCCATAGGTTGCTGACTCCTGCCGTAAGTGTTATTAAGTATTGTGATTGGGTTTCTTGATTCAGGAACCAACCAGCATTTTAGACAGTTATTTTGTAAGCAGTGCACTCTGTGATTTACAGTTGTCCAATTATACTGTATTTAGAAAAAAAAAGAGACACTAAATGAGGAAACATGGATCTCTGGCTGAGATATGGCTGATGGAACTTTAAGACTGGCAACCCATGCCAACAGCTGAGTTTTGTTATGTTTTCCCAGCTGAGTTTTCTCATGAAATGTTTGCCTTTGGGTTAGGTTGGAAAGAGAAAAGTATATATATAGTGTTATGATATATAAATAATGGATATGAGACTGCTGGTTTTTAGAATGTCACTCCTACTGAAAACGGAAGGGTTAACTGAGAAGCTGTCAATGATGTATAAAGCATTCCAAAATTTAGTTTCTTTCTTTTTTTTTAATGTATGTCTAATGTGTGTGAATTTGGGGACATGGTGTTTGCAGTGAAATAAAAAATTTAATCTGTCCTTTTTTATTCCTGACAAAATAATAAGAAGCCATTGTTGAACTCATGGAAGAAACTGAGTGAATACACTCCCCAAATGCCTGCTTTATATGCCATAGGTTTCCAAAGAAATTCCTTGCAAAAATATATATTTCTGCTTGTCTTTTTTTGCGATTGGTATGTGACACTGCTCTCTATAGAGTCTGAGAAGATTCTATGATGTGAATGTGAAATCATTCCTCAGTGTGCTAACTATAGGCTTCTCTTTGAAAACAAGAACATTTCCGTGTGTGTGTGTGAAGTTTTGTATAGGTGTACCAGCTGAGTGGAATTACTGAAGCAAGTTACAAATGAGAACGCGTATGAAAGAGAAGTAAAGATAAGTGAACAACAAACAAAACCACAAAGAGAAAGTAAGTGCAAACATTGCAGTGCCATGAAGTGCATTTGTGTTGTGTTTGCTGTGCTGTAGTATACAGCATACTGCCAAGAAATCCCAATAGTACTGCACTATGAAATCTCTGGTGTGTTGTAGTGTGTCACGCAATCACTGCAGTGTTGTCACTGTTAAGCTGTACTGAACAATCACTGCTATCTCTTACCAAATGTCCAATGCCAGCCATGTTATGTTATGCAATCAGAACCATGCTATTCTTTTCCATGCAATTACTTTGTGTTAGCATGACATAGTAGTGTAGTCATTGCCTGTCTAGACACTGGTGTTGTGCTGTGCCTTGATGTGCTCTGACAGCCCTACTGCAACATGCCAGTCTGTGTGCTGCCATGCAATCACTGCTGTGCCTTGCCATAAAGTTACTGTTGTGCTGTTGTGTTATGCAACTGCTGCTGTGCTCTGCAGTGCCATGCAGTCATTGTTGTATCGTCAGTTATGTTCAACTGCTTTGCCATACTATTTGCCATGCATTTTATACATACAGATTTGATGTTCTATTCAAGCTCTGCCAAAAAGACCTATCAGTGTCATGGACAAAGTACGGTAAATGCTTCTACCTGAAAATATATTTTTCCACCGGTAATTAGCATGGGGGTATCAAGGAAAATGCTCTAGACAGAAGTCAGAGTAATCACTGATTGCACATTTTACTGTATTGATTAACAAGCTTGGCCAAACTTCTCTGTGAACAGGTAATATTTTAGCCTTAAATCCTATTTAGTTTTGCCAGAACTACTGACTGTGTTGCTTAAAAAAAATAGCATGGCAGAGAAAAGCCCTGTAAAGAGTTGTTTTGGAGATCTGATATACAATTATACACAATTATTCATAACAGGAAAATTTGTTTAAATCATATTTTGGATGTGACTGAGAAGTTTTCTGAAGTTCTGGTTCTATGGACTTATTCGCAGAACTTTTTATCTGTTAATCTGATATCTTTTAAAACATAAAGCAAAGCAATTCAATATGCCATTTTCAGGGGTTCGGTATTCAATATATTTTTCTCATGAATTCCTCTTATCTTCTCCTCTTTATATCTTTAGCCTTACTTTTTTTTGAAATGTGGGGCCTGAGCCAAAGTCCACTGAAGACTCTCATTGACTTCAAAACATTGTTAGAGACTCTTACAACACAAATAAAATAATGCTGATAAAAATGCTCATGATGAATGTTTGTTATCTTTTATTCCAGAGATGTTCCCCTCTTGCCTCACAATTTGCTCAGTGTGTGCTTTCAAAATCCCAGGCAAATGGGAACATTCAAACTTAATGAAAAATAAACCTAGCACAGGAACATCAAGAAGTTCATGAACTAGGTTTTTTTCCACAATTTTCTTTGAGGAACAAGATATGCAGACAAGGGGGAGCATGCAGCTCCTATATAGTGCAGAGACCCCCAGCATGTTAGCATATACGAGGATGAGTGAGAGATTATCCACTGTGGAGATCAACCCATAAGGGAACAATGTAAAGCACCCTTCACATCTATTTCAGCCATCAGCAATGTTCAGCAATCACCATTGCTTTAACCTCAACAATGTTCAAGGCTTGATTGGGAGGCAGGGCATTCTTCCCCTCTTTGTCTCTGACAGCTTCCCCATGATCTGCCCTGGCTATGGAGACCAGGCACTGGGGTTTGGAATTTAGCTTTATAGAGCCCACTGCTCTGGAGAACACTTTGTATCCAAAGTAGATTGATTTAGAATAGGTAGACTGATAAATGGCACTCACTCACTTCCACTTACTGAAAAGGTGGGCAACCTGAGGCCCGCGGGTAGAATGCAGTCCAGTGGAGTTCTATGTGTGGCCGTCAAGACACTTTGTTTACTGTTGCTCATGTACAGCGTTGCCAGATTCTACTGGTTTCCATAGGCATAAGTTCCCTCCGCCCCCACCCTGGTATTACAGAAGTGACACATTCCTAAAGCTAGGAGTAAATGAGGTATTTATTCACTTTCATTGATATCCATTTTTCCTATTATCTTAACTACCAAAATACTAAAACAAAAACAAAAAACAAACAAAACAAAACAAAAAACCCCACACAAATCCCAAATCCATATGGTAATCTTAGATCTTGATTTAATGCAATGATGGCCAACATTCAAAAGGCCCTTTTCTTAGGTGGATAAACATTTTTAAAGCTTAATTGATCTCATACAAACCTTTTCAATTTGGAAATTGGGCTGTAAATTTTATTAATGAAAACTTTTCTATGGGATTTTCTGCAACTGTTGATTGAATTGCGGTGGAAATATCACAAATGTATATGTTTGTTGGTATTTTGGCCTTTTGACTATTAGTTCCAGCAAAAGTCTTGAGGTTGGTTCATTCCTAATCCACAAAATGATGGAAATGCATGGTTAAAACTGCCAGTTCATCCTTAGCTCTCTCCATTGCAGAATATGTGCATATGTGGCACATAACATCACATGCTGATCTCAAGCTCCTGTAATGTCAAAGTACAAGAGGGTGAACTAATCCTGAAGTCAAAGCCTTAGCTGATGCTCTTATTTTGGATTACTTCCCTTACTTTAAATCCTATGGATTCAGTACATAGGTTTTTTTTTTCTGCATCTAGTATGTAAGTAAATATAAAAAATGTCAGTGCACCATTAAGGTAAAATTTAAAAAATTCAAAAGTTAACATTAGCTAGAGTACATCACATTGTACAGGTGTAGTGTTTTCTAATCCTACGTTTCTGATTTTGTAAGTATTTTAATATATTTAAACCAATCCTGCATGAGTATACCAAAGAGGAAAAAGATTTAGGAAGAATCCTTCCAGTGTAGCTCTTGAAAGACATACATACTTTGTAGCAAAGGAAGTTTAAGTTACATGTTAACAAACATTTTCTAACTATAATAACAGTTACGTTTTGGAGTAGACTTCTAAGGGCATGTCTACACTAGGAAATTATTTTGAAACAACTCAATTTGAAATAATAACTCCTGAAATAATAAAATTGAAAGAGCATGTCCCCACTAAGGGTGCATCTAGACTACAGGCTTTTGTAGACAGAAGCTTTGTCAACAGTTACTGTCGACAAAGCTTCTGTTGACAAAGAGCGTCTAGACTACATCCAGTTCTGTCAACAAAGCAAGCCACTTTGTCGACATGAGAGTGTAGACACAAAGGACAATGTAGATGCAATAACGCCTTCTGTCAACAGAACTCTGTCGACAAAAGGCGTTATTCCTTGTTGAATGAGGTTTACCGCCATTGACAAAACTGCTGAGTTCTGTCAACATTATGTCGACAGAACTCGGCGGTAGTGTAGACTCAGGTATAGTTATGTCGACAAAACCCTGTAGTCTAGACACACCCTAAGAGAGGACCTCAAAATTAATCTGAGGCAGGTTCCATTATTGTGGACATGCTACCTTGACTTAGAGCACCAAGAAGCACTGGGGAGTAATTACTTCAAATTTTCTGGGGAATAGTTATTTCAAAATAGCAGCAGTGGAGCAGCTGCACTAATACTATTTCAAAATAACAATTTCACAATAAGCATTATTCCCTGAGGAAAGCAGGAGTAGAGATTTTGAAGTTACCAGACTGTTATTTCAAAATAACAGGCTTGATAGTGTAGTCACTCCGCTTATTCTTTAAAAATGAGGGGGATTATTTCAAAATAACTCCCTAACATAGACCAGAGCTAAGGGAGGTTATGGAATCTCCATTACTAGAGGTTTTTAAGAACAGGTTGGTCAAACACCTGTCAGGAATGGTCTAGGTTTATTTGGTTCTAACCTCAATGCAGAGGGCTGGATGTCATGATTTCTCAAGATCCTTCCCAGATCTATATTTTTATAATGCTATAGTAATTTGGCAGCAAGAGTTTAGGTGTAGAACTGGACAGAAGATCACTAATCTGTTTCACAGTGGCTGCCAAACTTGTGAAATTTCATTCGACATTTGAAGGAAAGCAGAACCTTTTGATGTTGCCACAAAAAATGGAACAATGTCAAAATTTCAATTTTCAGATTAAAACCTTAGCTTTGGGGTTTGGTTTGGTTTTTTTACAGAGACGAGGGGGAGAGGTGTTGTTTGGGGCTCTAGCCTGGAATATAGAAGACACAGGTTGAAGCCCTTGCTCTCGCTGATTTAGAGTAGTTTTTCAGTTCAGACCCCTCTCTGTCAGGCAGAGCAATCCTGAAGTTGGTGCCCCCACATCGTAAGTTAGGGTACGTCTAGACTACCGCGTTTTGTCGACGGAAGTTTTGTCGACAGATACTGTCGACAAAACTTCCGTCGACAAAGAGCGTCCAGACACATTGAGTTCTGTCGACAAAGCAAGCTGCTTTGTCGACAGAACTCCGTAGTCTGGACGCAATGTTACAGGCAATAACACCTTCTGTCGACAGAGTTCTGTCGACAGAAGGTGTTATGCCTCGTAAAATGAGGTATACCAGCGTCGACAAAACTGCTGAGTTCTGTCGACGTTATGTCGACAGAACTCAGCGGTAGTGTAGACGCTGGTATAGTTTTGTCGACAAAAGTCCACTTTTGTCGACAAAACTAGGTAGTCTAGACACAACCTTAGTGCCTTAACCACCAGGCTAGGGATTGAGAGGGAGTCTCTCTTTCTTCATCAATCCCTTCTTAATTAAAATTTAAGAAGTATCCTTGAAACATTTCAGCTTAGATCAAACAGTATGAAGTTTTGCTGAAAACATTCTGAACAGTTCTACATAGGAGCCTGAGTGAGTAGGAAGAAGGGTGTACCAGTAGTCACTGTTCCTGAGGGCTTCTGGGTGAGAGATGATGGGCTAAAAAATAGCTATCTAGGGGGGATCATTGAATAGTGATGTTTCTAATAGGGTCCACAACGATCAAAAACAAGGTTGATGTTATTCAATGTTTTCAACAATTATCTGGAAGAAAACATAAAATCACTGTTAATAAAATGTGTTAATGATAGATTGGTAAATAATTGATGGAATGGTAAATTATGATGAGTATAGAACAGTCATACAAGCTGGACTGGCTTGGTCATTCAAACAAAATGTGTTTTAACACAGCCAAAAGTGAAGTTGTGCATGTAGGAACAAGGAATGCATATCACACCTACAGAATGATGGACTGCATCCTAAGAACAATGACTTTAAAAGAATTCAGGGTTATAGTGGACAAGTAACTGAACATCAGCTCCCAGTACAATACTATGGCAGAAAGGTCTAATTAGATCCCTGCAGGATGTATACACAGGAAAGTAGTGAGTAGAACTAGGGAAGTGATTTCACCTTTGTATATGGTATTTGTCAGACTGATGCTGGAACGCTGCTTACAGTTCTGGTATCCACATATTCAAAAGGATGCCAAGAAATTGGAGATGGTACAGAAGAGTCACAAAAATGATTGCCTTATAGTGAGAGTCTTAAAGAGCTATTTTTGCTTATCAAACAGAGGATTAAGAGGTAATTCGATTACACTGTATAAGTACCTTCTTCACAGGGAGAAATATTAGATTTTAAAGCATTTTTTATTGTAGCAGAAAAAGGCATAACAGGAACCAGTGCCTGGAAGCTGAAGTCAGACAAGTTCAAATTAGAAATTAGGCACACATTTTTAACACTCAGGGTGACTAACCATTGAAACAAACTATGAGGGGAAGTAGTGGATTCTCCATTTCTAGATCACTTAAATCAGTGGATGCCTTTTTGGAAGATACGCTTTACACTAAAACAACTTGTGCTCAATATCGGCATAACTGGGTGAAATGTAACACACAGATGAGACTAGATTGCCCCTTCTGGCCTTAAACTCTCTGGCTATGTCTAGACTGGCCACAAATTCCGGAAAAGGGATGCAAATCAGGTAAGTCAGCATAGGGAAATCCACGGGGGATTTAAATATCCCCCGCGGATTTAAATAAAAAGTAGGAATAAGAAAGTATTATTGAAAGTAGGAATAAGAGATCCTCCAGAAAAGGGCTTTATTCTGGAGGATCGCGCCAGTCTAGATGCTTTTTTTCCAGCTTTTCCCCAAGCTGGAAAAAAAGCGTCGGACATGTTTATTTAAATCCGTGGGGGATATTTAAATCCCCCGCGGATTTCCCTATGCTGACTTACCTGATTTGCATCCCTTTTCCGGAATTTGTGGCCAGTCTAGACGTAGCCTCTGAATCTATGGATCTGCCCTACCACTGTGCACTGGCAGATGCCAGTAGGGGCCGCCCTGGGAGTGAACATAGGCTACACCTTTCACAGTGTCTTCACCCTTCATAGTTTTCCCTCATCCCCTCCCTCAGAGCTTTTAAAGATCTTAAAAAGAGGGAACCTAAAATGAATCTCCTAAATCTATACTTAAGCAACTAAACAAATGGCCTGATTTTTGGCAGAACGGAGCACCCATCTGCTCCCAGTGAAAACACAATGTATCTGTGATAACTATATCTTGAAAATGAAAACAAAAGATTAAAAAATGCTTAATAATAGGGAGAAAAAATTGTGGCCATGCCTTAAGGGATTCAGAATATTCTTTGCCTGATTTTTTCTTCTGGCCCTATTGTCAGTGTTTTGGGACAGATTTTTTTTTAAGATTTGTATACTAGTGAGACATGAAGGGCCTATTTCTGATTCCATTTAATCACTGATATTAAATGATATACAGTGTAAAACTAACATGGAATCAGCATCATGCTCAGAAGCACTCTTGTTATTCAAACTGCTCCTGTGGCTTGTAAGGAACAGACTGACCCTTGACTGGCTCTGGGTAATGTGCACCGTGCACGTTACCCAGAATGCACAAGGTTTCATTAGGGGCCTGCATTGCATAGCTGGAATTGTGTTTTAAAGCTGAATATAGCTTTATTAATATATCTGTTCTTTTTGGTTTGTGTGGGTATTTTGATTTAAATTGAACAAAGTTCACTAGAGACAGAGTTTGTTTTTCGAAAAATCAGCCATTACGAAAGTAGTTTCGTGGGAAGGAAATGGTGAGAATTTATTGTAGGTATTAAAAAATTATTTTCTTTTTCTTTTTCCTGCACTTTCAGCACCCATGTGTGATGGGATTTGGTAAAAGTCCTCCTTTTCCATCTCTACAAAAATAGCTGTGTACAAACAGCAAAAGTGAACATTTTCAGCCCAGAATGGGCACATTTCTGAAAGTTATTTGCATGTGAAAATAATGGCTCATTATTGAAATTATTCAATATCCCTAATTGCCAATCTTCCTTCAAAGGCCTTGTGAGGGGTACATTCAGCAAGGAACCGCAGCAACAAAATGAGCAAAGCATGGGGCCACTGCAGCTCCTCCAGGATGATTCTCACATACCTGCATCTCTTGGGGTCTGTACAGCCCCGTTGAAGGACAGAGCTGGGGGTGCAGCTGGGGGTGATACAGCAGTGCTAGAAGAGCTGCTGGTATGGAGCTACTGCTCCTTTCACTGCTGCAGTTCCTAAGAGAGCCTTGTGGTTCAGCAATCAGTAATCCACACTTTGGGAGGATTAACTCTACATCCGCTAGGTAATGTGGGATGGGGAAGGGAGATGGAGAGCGTGGGAGCCTAGGACTGGTGGTGGGGCAGGAAAGAATCATGTGAGGAGTTGGGGGGATGTCAATGCCCCCGTTAGCTGGTGTCCCCCTTTTGCGTCTCTCCCATGAGTCACTTATACAATTACTGAGCTCCCTATCAGTGACTGCACCAAGTAGATTGAGTCAGATGAGGGCAGAGATTCTTCTCTTTGGGAAATACAGAATCATCATATCACGTATTTTTAACAAAATATGATGGTTCTGCTTTGATAGACATACGGGTGGGGGGGAGTTGCAGAGTCTCCTTATTTCTTTGCACTGAAGTAGGCCACATAGTATTTAAAACAAATTTTTGGAGTTTGAGGGATGTTCAGAGTTTTGGGGCCTGATTCCCACTAACTAGCATCTTGGGAATCCTCTATATTAGTGCAAAGTGAGTGCACAGTGGGTAAAAATGATTTCCTTAACACCTGGGATCACCCAGGACTCCATTGTGCTGGGCATTTTACAAACAGAATAAAAGAACAGTCCCTGCCCCCAAAGAAATAAGTAAATTGCTACCAAATTAAAATCTCTCCCTATCCTGCTCTGGAAATAGTAGTTTTATACATAAAAGATACATAAAAGTTCATGTAGAATCAAGCCTTGTGATATAATCATGAGACTGTTCAGAACAGTTACAAATAACCATGGTGGTCCACATAATATTGTCAAAGCCAGTTCAGAGTTAGAATGAGAGAGTGTCAGTGAAAGGATCTTTCATGTTTTTCTTACAGCATTAATACTTCCTCTTATAATTATATTGATAGCATCCTAATTTTGTAACTCATGTGTGTGAACGTATAATGAGAAGTAACACTATTATTTTTGTGCTATTGAGATAATCAGCAGGATTCTGAAAATCTTGATGAGCACAAGATACACAT